>NC_048596.1:116312445-116612445 GCF_003668045.3 Cricetulus griseus | reverse complement strand
GGCCTAGTTAGCCAGAAGAGCTGACTATAGAGACAAAACTCACAGCCTCGAAAAACCTAACTCTGTCCTGAGAATGAGAACAGATGCCTGTAGCCCCAGCTACTAGAGAGGCTAAGGTAGGAGTATTTCTTAAGTATAAGAGTTCAAGGCCAACCTGAGACACCCATCTGAAACGAAATAATAAACAAGACAAAATAAGACCCAGATGATGGAAGTAAGACACAGGGAATAATGGAGTTGCCCTGGTCTAGCTACCTCAAGAGGTGTTCATTGTAACTTTTCCACATTAGAGTCTGTGACTCCTGGGGTGCTATGTACCTTTCAGTTCCTGAGAAACTGAGGCATTCCCTTTGGCAGTGATGTATTCAGGCTGCTCTGTGTTTCTGTGTTCCTTAGATGTCAATGAAACATAGAGAAGTTTGGCAGGACAATTGGTCTTAGACATTAAGCTTGTATATCCTGTATATCTTGCAAATGTCATAGTATCCTGGCAACCGATACTATAATCTGTTTCTGATAAGGGTATTAAAAAGTTTGATTACTGGCAATAAACTTGTCACAGCCTCCATCTTGCTGTGACCCCTCCAACCTGTGCCTGGTCAAGATCCATTTCTCACCAGCAATATCAGGTAATCTTGGCCTGGTAAGTTAGCACTGACACATACAACATCATCCTCATTTCTTCCATATTCTTGCCACTAAAAGCTAGCTCAATACTGATTCAAAAGGGGGGAAGAATTCAATTCTATCTTTTGAAGGAAATAGTATCAGAGAGTTTGTGTGCAAAATTTTCAGTAATCATATCTACAGTCCAGCCTTATGGGTAAAATAAAGTTTTATTTTTTCTCATTTTATCATCCTAGGTTGGGAGACCTAGGGCTTTACCAATGCTGGGCAAATACTACCATTCAGGTCACTTCTAAATTTTTAAAATTTTGACACAGGGTCTCACTAAGTTGCCCAGGCTTGCCTTAAATTCCCTCTGTAGTCTAAGCTGGCCTTACTTAAATCTTTGGTCATCCTGCCTCAGCTTCCTGAGTAGCTAGGATCACAGGCCTGCACTACTAGGCCCAGCTTAAAAAAGAAAATACTAACTAGACTCTCTTTCAGTGCCCTGCCTTATGCAGTTCATTTGCTTCCAAACCTACCTCTGCCTCCTCTATTGGTCTCTGTCAAACAGACAACCATCTCTCCTCAAGTCATACAGACAGCCATCCCTCCTATGTCATACAGACAGCCATTTTTCCTATGTCATACAGACAGACAGCCCTCCTCACGCTTCAACTAATCTTTCCACCAGCCAATGCTGTCCCCTTCCACTTCCCAGAATCATCCCCTCCTCACCATCAGTGAGTTCTGCTGGCTTTCTCTTTCTCCAGTATAAGATTTACAATCCAATATCAATAGTTCTCTCTCCGCTTTTATCTTCTTTGAGACAGGGTCTTACTATATAGCTCTGGCTGACTTTTAATTTGTGACAATCCTCCTGCTTTTGCCTCTGGAGTCCTGGGATTACAGGTGTGCCCCACCTTGCCAGTATTGAATTTTTTGTTTGTTTTTTGTTCTTTTGGGATTTTTTTTGAGACAGGTGTAGTTCCAGCTGTTCCGGAACTTTCTCTGTAGACCAGGTTGGCCTCAAACTCAGAGATCCTCCTGCCTCTGCCTCCTGAATGTTGGGATGAAAGGTGTCTGCCACCACTGTCTGGCTCAAATATTTTCTTATAAAATGTTTATCCTGTGTGAGCAGTGCAGTGATAGAATACATGCTTGACATGCTTGAGGTCCCAGATTATATCCCAGGAATAAATACATAATAAATAAGTAAGTTATAAATAAACATGGGGCTGGAAAGATGGTTCAGCAATTAAGTACACTTGCTGCTCCATCATGAGGATTGGAGTTTAATCCCAGCACCCACATCAGACAACTCACAAAGGCTTGTAACTCCAGCTCCAATGAACCCAACCCTCTCCTCTGGCTTCCTTGGGTATCTACATGTGCACTGGAGTGTGCACACACACATATGCTCATTCTCTTGCTCTCTCTCTCTCTCTCTCTCTCTCTCTCTCTCTCTCTCACACACACACACACACACACACACATACACACACTCAAACAAAATATAAATATACATATGCACATAACTGTAATCTTGCAGAGTCTCCTTGACCTTCTCAATGAAGGAAGTAAGACTAGGTTCCTGTACAGTTTGAGAAAGGAAGCAGCCATGGCATTTCACAGCATGCTGATACATAGACCAGACCAGAAATGACTGTGCTCCAGGACTGACAGTCTCTCCTGGATTTTCTGAAGAGAACTAACCTCCTGGAGGCTAATCCAGGGGTCTCCGGAGACTGTAAATGGAGGTTTCTTTTCCACCCAGTCCTGAGCCATTTAGTCCCAAATAAACACACAGAGGCTTATATTAAGTATAAACTGTTTGGCCAATGGTTCAGGCTTCTTATTGGCTTGCTCTCTCTGTCTCTCTGTCTCTGTCTCTGTCTCTGTCTCTGTCTCTGTCTCTCTCTCTCTCTCTCTCTCTCTCTCTCTCTGTCTCTCTCTCTTTGGTTTTTCAAGACAGGGTTTCTCTGTAGCTTTGGAGGATGTCCTGGAACTGGCTCTTATAGACCAGGCTGCTCTTGAACTCACAGATCCACCTGCCTCTGCCTCCCAAGTGCTGGGATTAAAGGCATGGGCCACCACTGCTTGGCTCCCCCTTCTCTCTTTTCCTTTTTGATTTTTTGAGACAGGGTTTCTCTGTGTAGCTTTGTAGATCAGGCAGGCCTCGAACTCACATAGATCTGCCTGACTCTGCCTCCGGAGTGCTCGCGTTAAAGGTGTGTGCCACCACCACCTGGAGGCTAGCTCTCTCTTAACTATTAAACCATTTCTGTTAATCTGTGTATCTCCACATGGTATTGGTTTACCAGAAAATGCTCAGGTGTCCTAACTTCCTAGTAGCTTCCTACCTTTCTCTATCCCTGCTTTGATTTCCTGCCTGCCTAAATCCTGCCTGTCCATTGGCTGAAACGGCTTTATTCATCAACTAACAAGAGAAACATATATTTACAGCATACACGAAGGACATCCCCCATCGTCTTCTCTTTTCTGTCTAAATAAAAAGGGAAGGTTTTAACTTTAACATTGTAAAATTATATGTAACGAAACAGTTATCAAGCAATAACTCTAGTTAACAATATTTAGTCCACTAACATTTGCCAAAATTTAAAGAAAATATTCTATCATCTATCCTATCTTTGTGGGTCTAAAGTTTTATATGTAACTTAAGGAAAACCATAACCATAGCTATCTTCAACTCCATCAAAGATCCCAGAATGATAATATATGAACTCTAGGATCGACAGAGACATCTTGCTGCCTGGAGAGTCTTTACAAACAAGATATCACCACAGAGACAGAACTTTCTACTTTACTGACTCAGAGGCTGTGAAACCAGAGATGATAGAAAAGCAACTTTGTGTAGCATGGGGAGTTAGCAAGACAGTCCATTCCCTCAAATCAAAGCCACTTTCTATGCAAAGGGATTACTGGGGTCTCTCAAATCTCCCTGGAAGATTTTTGAAGAGCTTTCTCTAAAAAGTCCCTGACAGCTGCATAGGCAGCTGGGAGAAGGAGGCAAATGCCTTCTGGATTGACCTGTGCATATATGTGGTAGTGGAAGGGTCAGGGGCATACAGATTTCCTGCTTGGCCCTACTGCTTGATGAAGAAAGGAACCTGAGTTCTTAGAGAGAGAGAGAGCTTCCCTGTGAGTGAGGAAGCCCCATGGGTAGAGTAGAGGCCAAGAATAAGGAGTACTCCAGCTTTTCTGCTCCATTTAGCTGGGGCTTGGGCCTCCTTCTCTGATGAGCTCTCTATCTCTCCCCTGCCCCCTTTTTCTTTTCTACACCCGCACCCTCCTCTTGAGCCCTTGGATCTAGCAGCAGAGGGCTCGCTCCTGATGTTTCTGCAGGTAGCTTTAGAGATCTTATGGAGGCCTGGAGGCCTGGCAGTGGTGCACATCTTTAATCCCTGTACTTGGGAGGTAGAAGCTGGTGAATCTCTTTGAGTTCAAGGCCAGCCCGCTCTACAGAGCGAGTGACAGGATAGGCTCCAAAGCTACTCAGAGAAACCCTGTCTCAAAAAAACAAAACAAAACAAAACAAAAAAACAAAAAATATGGTGTAAGGAACCTGTAACCAGGCAGGCAAAGGCCTGGCTGGAGAAAGAGTAAAGGAATGGGAGCATTAGAGATAAGAGTGAGAATGTGTGATGTGTGGCAATGTGTGATTAGCAAGATTTAGCAAGTTATTTAAGGGACCAGCTCAGAACTGGGAACTTTAGAGTATACCATGACTCTATTTCCTGGAGCTCTCCTCCGTTAAATAACCAGTCCATTAAGCTGAGAGCCGCCCGATACCATGACTTCAGGGCCCTCAGAAGACTCAGACTGCCTGAATACAGAGGAACACAAGTACTGAGCCTGAACTGCAGGAGAAGTACTCCCTGCTATGAGCCTAGTGTCTATGGTTCTTAGGATTGTTTGCTTATGCTTGTGTGTGTTACTTTCATATAAGTGTGAAGTAAAATTTATATACTCAAAACAAACTCACTGAGTCTGTTTGTCATTCCTCCTGGATTAAAGCCTAGTAAGGGCTTGGGACATATGGGAATTAGTTGTTGGCTTTTTGTTGTTGTTGTTGATTTTTTGTTTGTTTTGAGTCATCACTGGACAAGTGCCTGGTAAGTCTAATTTTGAGTCTTTTAATGCAACCATATTCAAGGATATGGTCTTAGCAATCAAACACATACACACACACACACACACACACACACACCAAAAGCCTAACAAGCACCTGTCTTCAAAGATGCTAAAACTGTCTTTGGTTCTGCCTTGTTCATTGGTTTGACCTCTGACATTCCCTGGAGATACATTACTCTATAATCCCTATAATCCAGACATATCCAACCATGGACAGTCCCAGGATATGGTGTAGGGGTTAATGCATCCAGCTCTGAGGCCAAGCTGCTCTACCTTACAGATGTGTGACTCTGGACAAGTTACCTTATCTCCATGTCACCCTTGTGCAATAGCTCCATTTCCTAATCTATAAGCAGAGGTTATGGTTTCTAGCATTCCCTCTAACTTTGTGTGGGGAGAGTGTACTGAAGCTTGAACACCTACCAAACAAGTATTCTGTCATTATGCTACACTCCCACCCCAGTAGTTTCATTTTCTGTAAGTTAAAATTAAGTGTAGTAATGAGCAAAATCCACGAGAATATGCTTGGCACTCCATAAATGATAGTTATCAGAATGGTACCCACTTAAAAGGCTAACAAACTCCTGCATATTCTCTGGATCCAATTCAAGCATCACATCCTTTTAAAGCTTGCCAAGTCCTCCCCTGAACAGAGTTAATCACCCTTTCAACTAGTTCCATGTCAGTATTTTAGTATTTTTTTATGAATTAGTTTTTTGAGACTGGCCTTACACTTGCAATCCTCTTGCCTCAGCCTCCTAGTGCTGAAATTCCGTGTATATACCACCACTCCTGGCTCTGTGTGTGTGTGTGTGTGTGTGTGTGTGTGTGTGTGTGTGTGTGTGTGTGTGTGTGTGTTTTGTTTTGAATGTATGTTTTCAGATAGTACCTCATATAACCCAGGCTACTTTTGGAGGTATTGTGAATTGGAGCCTTGCTTTGAATTCCTGATCCTTATGCCTCCACCCTCCTAATTGCTGGGAAACTAGGTGAGCAACGCCATACTTGTGCCTCTGTGTTATTATGTATTCCTTATGAGATGGAACTTTAATCTCATTTGTTCATTTATCTGAGTCCAAAATAAGGTCCTGGGCTGAGGGTGTAACTTAGAATACTTGCCTAGCATGAAGGAGACCATGAGTGTCATCCCCCAGCATCACATACACCAGGTATGGTAACAAAAATTTGTAATCCCAAGCACTGGAGAGGTGGAAACAGAGGATCAGAAGTTCAAGGTCATCCTCAACTACATATTGAGTTCAAGGCAGCCTGGACTATCTGAAACTTGGTCAACTAACCAACCAACCAACCAATAAATAAATAAATAAGGAAATGAATGAAGGCTTTAGGCCTTACCTAACCTAAAAAGAGAGTCAGGCATTTCCAAAGAAATACTTATAAAGATTTCATAAATACCTATAAGGTGGCGATGGCGGTGGTAGTAGTGGGGGAGCTCTCCTTTAATCCCAGCATTCCGGAGGCAGAAGCAGGCAGATCTCTACAGAGTGAGTTCCAGGACAGCCAGGGATACACAGAGAAACCCTGTCTCAGAAAACCAAAACTAGATTTATTTTTTAGGGGCTGGGGATGTATCTTAGTTGGTAGTATCCTTGTCTAGCGCCCACAAAGCCTGGGTTCAATCCCCACCAATGTGTAAACTGGATATGGTGGCACATTCTTTAACTTCAGTACTTAGGGGCTGAAAAAGGTGGGACAGAAGTTCAAGGCCATTTTTGTTGTTGTTTCAGACAAGGTTTCTTTTCATAGTCCTGGCACTCACTTCGTAGACCAGGCTGGCCTCAAACTGTCAGAGATTCTCCTGCCTCTGCCTCCCAAATGCTGGGATTAAAGGGGTGCACCACCATCACCCAGCTTCAAGGTCATTCTTTACTACCCATGGCCTGGATTACAAGGGACCCTATCTGGAGAAAAAAAAAAAGAATGAGAAAAAAAAAAAAAAGGATGGGAATTTGGTTTATGAAGTACTCGAACTCCAAGCATGAGGATCTAAATTCAATCCTCAGAACCATGCCAAAAGCCAAATACGGTCATACAGAATTGTAATCACAGCACCGGGAAGTCAGAGACAGATGAATCCAGACCAGATGTCCCTGTCTCAAAAAACAAGATAGATGGTGCCTGAGGAATGACATTTGAGGTTGACCTCTGGCCTTGACACACATATGCATACTCATTTGAGTACTCACACATACACATACACTCACAATGGAAACTATCTGTTATATTAATTATAAGAAGAAATGATATTGTTTGATGTATGAGCTTTAGTATATTATTAAAATTAATTTCATTTGTTTTTATCTACTTTTAAAAAAATAATTTGGAGGCTGGGTAGTGGTGGTGAACGCCTTTAATCCCAGCACTTGGGAGTCAGAGGCAGGCAGATCTTTGTGAGTTCAAGATCAGCCTGGTCTACAAGAGCTAGTTCCAGGGCAGCCTCCAAAGCCACAGAGAAATCCTGCCTCGAAAAACCAAAAAAAAAAAAAAAAAAAAAAAAAAAAAAAAAAAAAAATGGAAGAAATTCATTACATGGCAAAAGTGGACACTCTAGAAGTGAATACAGGCGGGGAGGAAGGGAGGGAGAGGGAACTGGGATTGACGTGTAAAACATTCTTGTTTCTAATTCAAATAAAAAAAAAGGAGTACAGGCTTCTCACGTCAATCACTATGTCTGTACTCCCCCTACCATGTTGTTTTTTTTAAATGTATATGTATATATGTGTGCCTGTTTGAGTTTATGTGCACCACATATTTGTAGGTGCTCACAGAGGTCAGAGGGTGTGAGATCGCTTGGAACGGAGTTACAGGAGGTTGTGATCTATTTGATGTGGGTGCTGGGAACTGAACTTGGGTCCTTTGGAAGGGCAATAAGTACTCTTAACTGTTGAGCCATCTTTCCAGGCCCTGTCTGTAATTTTAAATGGGGCTACTAATTGTATTCTTTTGTTTTGCTAGATAGGGTTTCTCTGTATAGCCCTGGCTGTCCTGGAACTCCAATCTGTAGACCAGGCTGGCCTCAAACACAGAGGTCTGCTGGCCTCTGCCTCCGAAGTGCTGAGATCAAAGGTGTGTGCCACCACACCCAGATCTAATTGTATTTTTAAATGGGGCTACTAGGAGATTGTTTTTCATTGACATTTTTATTACATTTGTTTGTTTGCTTGTACACACACACACACAAACACACACACACACAAACACACACACACACTATGCACACACACACACACACACACACACACACACACACACACACACACACACATATATATGCCACACTGTATGTGTGAAGGCCAGAGGATAGTTTATGGGAGTCAATTCTCCCTTTCCACCACGTGTGTCTTAGGGATGGAATTTAGGCTTGATGGCATGGCAAGTGCTTTAACCTGCTCAGCAGTCTCACTGGCAACTACTAGAAAATTTTAAATTGCAGCCTAAGCCAGGAGTGGTGGTAGCTCACAGCCAGGATGATTGCTACAAATTTGAGGCTTAGCAAGGGCTGCATAGTTGACCTTGTTCCACTCACCTCTCTACTCCCCAAAAGGGGGGGGGGATTTCAAATGATATTTGTGGCTCATATCGTGTATCTACACAGCAAATGACACCTGTTGTAATGAATTGGGCTTTCCTGAGAAGTGGGTGGGTTGGGTGTATAGGGGTTAATCGGCATGCTGCGGCAGGTGGTCACTTCCTTTTTGCTTAGCTATGCTTTTTCAGGCCTTTTGTGGTCTACTAGATGCCTTTGTGCTCTGACACTCTCAACTATCTCTTAGGACCTCTAGAGCTTGAGCGTAGGCATGGAAACAACCCCCATCCCCACCCTCTGCTTCTGTGTTCTGAACCTTGGGTCCTATTTGCCCAATTTGTTCACCATAGTTCCAAGTTTTCCTGTCTCTCTGGCCTTAGCCTGTGACCTGACCACGACATTAACTTCTTTGTCCTATGGTTGTTTGGTGTGGGTTTTCTCTGCACATGAGAGTGTGGCAAGATAGATGAGGTCTGTAGGTGGATGTTTTAAAGTCAACAGAAAAGCCTTGTGTGGTAAACACACAGCTGTAATCCCAGTACTTGGGAGGTGGAGGCAGTAGGATCAGGAGTTCAAGGTCATCCTTGGCTAAAGAGCAAGTATGAGGCCAGCCTGGACTTGAAGAAACCCGGGGGGGGGGCAGGAGAGGAGGAGAGAGAGAGGAACCTGGGATTAACATGTAAAATAATCTTCTTTCTAATTAAAATAAAAAAGAAACCCTGAGAAAGAAATAAGAAAGGAAGGAAGAGAGAGAGAAAGTTCTAATATTTGCATAGTTATCATAAACTTGTCAATACATATTAACTTCTCCCTTGCATTCTCCTGAGTTAAGGGGGATAATTGCCCCATGATGTAACCACCTGGGCAGAGGACTGTAATCAATGGGCCCACACAGTTGTTTTGAATCTGTCTGTGGAACTTTCTTGGCTAGGTCCTGTTCTTGTCTGACTTCAGAAGAGTCAGACTGGATCTTCCACCTGAGGATACTTCTGTGTAAAGTGAGGCTGTGAGGCTTTTTTCTTTTTTTCTATTAATCTTCTTCTTCTTATTTTTTTTTTTACATTCCAATCCCAGTTCCCCCTCCCTCCCTCCCTCCCTCCTCTCCTCTCACTCCCCCCACTTTCCCCCTCCCACCTCCCATCTGCTTCTTGGAGAGGGTAAGGCCTCCCCTAGGAAGTCTACTAAGTCTGTCCCATCATCTCATTGAGGCAGGACCAAGGCACCTCCCCACCACCTCCCACACCCCTGTGTCTAGGCTGAGCAAGGTATCTCCATATAGAGTGGGCTGCACTAAGTCAGTTTGTGCATTAGAGTTAGGTCTTGGACCCACTGCCAGTGGCCTCATATATTGTCCAAGTTGCATTATTAGTGAGGCTTTTTCAATCACACGACCTTTACAAGTCCGTATGTGAGTGAAAAGGAGAATAAGTCTCAACAATAAAGCCAAATCATAAGTACAGGAGTGTCTTCTAACTCCCTTGCCTCCCACAGTGCTGAGAGAAGTCCCTCTCTCACTGGTGCTACTGCTCTGGAACAGGGGAGGAGTAGGCTCTGGGCTTTGTAGTCACATAACCTGGGTTCAGCCCTTGACCCTGCCATTGATTAGCAGTGTGCTCCTGAACTTAACCGATTTAACTTCTCGGTGTCCTAGTTACTTCCTCTGAGGAAACATAGCCTTATGGAACATCCTGGTCCAAAGGAGCACTTCTCTACCATATCATGCCCCACCTACCTTTTCTAGGACCCTTTCTACAGGCCAGCATCTATAATTCCTGCCTCTACACACACACACACACACACACACACACACACACACACACACACACACACACACAGAGAGAGAGAGAGAGAGAGAGAGAGAGAGAGAGAGAGAGAGAGAGAGAGTTGTTTTGACCTTTAGAAATAGAAATACACCTAACTTGACTTTGGAATTCTCCCTGGTTAATGTCTTACTTTCCCCTTTCATTTGGCAGTCAGTGTTGTCTAACCGCCTCAGGTTTACTGCCTAGCCTTTCTTTTTCTTCTCTGCCATACTTCACCCACTCTGACACTCTAGTGACCCTCAGTGACCTTATTCAGCTTGCAAATCAAATGAACCTCCCAAGCACCTTCTTTCCTCCTGCCTTTGCCACTGTCCAGTCTATAAATCTGACCCCCTTTGGGGTGTGCTTTTTGCTTTTGTAGCTCCTAGGGCCATCAGAAAAAGGTACCCAACCTGTCACAATGCTGTCCACCTCAGCCCCCTGGCCCAGAACAATGTCCCACACTCTTATCCTCCTCTCTCTCTCTCTCTTTTCTTTTGAAATGTTGTCACAGTCTAACCACCTTCCTTCCCTCATTGGTGACATTACTTTAGACTCCACATCTGTGGTGATATATTATTTATGATTTATTAAAGCTTGACTGAGGATTCAGAAAGCAATGTCAGCCACAAGTCATAGAAGTCAGACACACACCTTTAATCCCAGGACTCAGGATTAAGAGGTAGATGGATCTCTATTAGTTGAAGGCCACACAGGACTACACAAAATTGATCCAGTTCTAAAGAGAAACAGCTCACACAAAGATCATCTCAGCACTTGGGATCACACACCTTTAATCCTAGCATTAGGGAGGTATAAGACTGGAGCAGGGTCTCAGAGCTGGCATTCATTCTCCAGCCACATTGAGAATGGGAAGACACTGAGTCTCAGGATTCTCCAGCCACATTGAGGAGAGCATAGCAGTTTGGGACTGCAGTCTGAGATTTGGTGGAGTCAGGATCACCTTTCAGCCTGAGCTAGAGGTAAGAGCTAGTGGTTGGCTGCTTTGCTTTTCTGATCTGCACATACATCTGCACTTACATCTACTCCTCCAGTGTCTCACAAGGAAAGTGTCTTTCTTTCTCCAGTGTCTCACAAGGAAAGTGTCTTTCTTTCTTTTTCTTTTTTTCTTCCTTCCTATCTTTCTTCTCCTCGTTCTTTTTTTTTTTTTTTTTTTTGTCAGGGTTTCTTCATGTAACAGCCCTGGTTGTCCTGGAACTCAATTCGTATTGTAGACCAGGCTGGCCTCAAACTCACAGTCAGGGGAAAGAGCAGATCCCCAGCAATGGATCCTTAGTGTCTTCTACTCTGCTGTATCTTCCTGTCAGCCTTTAAGACTCTTGCTTGAGCTGGGTGGTGGTGGCACCTGTCTTTAATCCCAGCACTGGGGAGACAGAGGAAGATGGATCTCTGTGAGTTCAAGGCCAGCCTGGTCTACAATACAATCCAGTTCCAGGACAGCCATGGCTGTTACACAGAGAAACCCTGTAAAAGACTCTTCTTTGTACTTGGGAGGCTGAGGCTGGAGAATTGTCCCAAGTTGCAGACCAGCATGGACTACAGAGTGGGACTGTTTTAAAAAAACAAACAAGGGGCTGGAGAGATGGCTCAGTAGTTAAGAACACTGACGCTCTTCCAAAGGACCCGGGTTCAATTCCCAGTACCCACATGGCAGCTCACAACTGTCTATAACTCTAGTGCCAGGGAATCTGACACCTTCATACAGACATACATGCAGGCAAAATCCCAATCTACACTAAATAAATGTAAAACAAAACAAAAATAAATAAATAAATCCAGGCTAGTGTCTCATACCTGTACTCCCAGCCTTTGGGAAGTAGAGGTAGGATGATCAAGAACTAAAGGCCAGCCTAGGCCATAGGAGAGACCAGGCCTTAAAACAGACCAGCCAGGGCAGCTCTCTGTAGGTGGGTTCTTTCCTCCAGGCAACATGCCTATCTTAGAAGTTCTCAAAGAAAGGCTGAGAAAATGTTAAGTACCAAGGCAAAGATGTGTCTATGAGGCAACAATAGAGGATTGCTACCAACCTGGAACTCCAAAAGGCTACGAAAGATGAAGTGGCCTTAAAGAGAAGAAATATCAGCCAGTTCTCCAATGACTAGACTTCTCACGTCAGCCTCACTCTGGAAGACATAACCAAAGGTGTGAATAGCTCAGATCCAATCCCGTGGCCTCCAGGCTGCCAGGCAAGTGCTCTCTCAGGAAAGGAACCTTCCTCTAAAATTGATCATTGAGGTGGGGTTCATTCTCAAGCTGGTAGAGTTCCTGAAGGCAGCAGCTCTCCCCACCTCACAGTCCCAGGAGGCATGGGCTTTCATTGACATTGCCCAGGAACTTCAGAGCAGACCAAAGTTGGTTTTCTTGTTTTGTTTTGTTTTGTTTTTGAGACAGGGTTTCTCTGTGGCTTTGGAGACTGTCCTGGAACTAGCTCTTGTAGACCAGGCTGGTCTCGAACTCAAGAGTTCTGCCTGCCTCTGCCTCCCGAGTGCTGGGATTAAAGGCGTGCACCACCAACACCCGGCCAGACCGAAGTTGTAAAAGGGGGTGCCATCCAGCCCTCTGACTGAACTCCAGTTTTCACATCTGACGGTGTGTGAGCAGGCAGGGTGGGCCCTTCGTGATACAGCTGGTGACAGAACTCAGAGACAATACCATTTCCAACAATTGTGGGACATTTGTACACTGTGTGGAAATGTATTGAGGTGATAAAAAGCTGAAAGGCCAATAGCTAGGCAGGAAGTATAGGTGAGACTTCCAAGCACAGAGAGAGAAAGTAGGAGGAGATAATCAAGGCACAGAGAGACACCAAGGAGACATGGAGGGAGTTGGACATATAGAATGAAAGAAAGGTAAAAATCCATGGGCAAACTGTAGATTAATACAGGGTTAATTTATGTTATAAGATCTAGTGGGACAAGCCTAAGCTAAGGCTAAGCTTTCAGAATTAATAAGTGTCGGTGTCCTTATTTGGGAGCTAGCAGTACAGAGAAAGACTCGTTACAAACAATGCCATCCTGTGCTTGCTCAACCTTATTTTGACAAACATACCAATCATGTTTCTTCAGAACATCATGTGGGCTTTGTCCAACCTAAGCTAAACATGAATCTGTACCCTTGGGAAGTGGTGGTGAGGCAGATGCTGCCCACCCTCCTCGGCTCATGATAATGAGATCCTCTCAGACGCCTGCTGGGCCCTGTCCTACCTCACAGAGGGTTGTAATGAATGCATCCATCATGTGGTGGCCACTGGGGTCCTGCTCAGACTCTTAGAGCTTGTGACCAGCTTCAAACTCAATGTCTTGACCCCTTTTCTCAGCACTATGGGCAACATTGTCAGAGACAGACCAAAAGACCCAGAAGGCCATCGAAGGCTGGCATGCTGAGGCACTAGGCCAGCTTCCTGAGGCAGAAGGAGGCTGCCTGGGCGATGAGTATCGTGCTCACTGGGCCCAAACAGCACATCCAGCAACTGATTATGTGTAACCTGCTGCCTCTGTTGCTAGTCCTACTAAAAAATGCAGAATTCAGAAAGAAGCCGTGTGGACCATGGCTAACTTTGCAACAGGGGCCTCTCCGAGCCAGTTCACCGCACCTGTCCACTCAGGAGTCTTGAATCTGCTCACTGCCCCAGACAAGATCATCACCATCATCCTTGAAATGGCTTCCTATTTCCTCCAGGAGCCAGATAAACTATAGGCAGGGGAGGGAAAGCTGTGGATAAACTGTAGGCAGGGGAGGGAAAGCTGTGTCTTCCAATAGAGGAAGTTGGTGGTCTTGGAAAACATTGAGTCCTTGCAGCTCCACCAGAGCTGTCATATTAGCTAGAGTGCCCTGAACATCATTGGTGAGGAAGGAAATGATGATGGTTTTTCCAGTCTGGGCCTGAGAGTGTGAATACATGAATATTTTAAAAAAAATATAGACCTGTTGCTGGGTGGTGGTGGCACATGCCTTTAATCCCAGCACTTGGGAGGCAGAGGCAGGTGGATCTCAGTGAGTTCCAGGCCAGCCTGGTCTCCAGAACGAGTACTAAGATAGGCTCCAAAGTCACAGAGAAACCCTGTCTTGAAAAAAACCAAAACCAACCAACCAACCAAACAAACAAACAAAAAAAAAGAGCTGGGGCTGAGAGATAGCTCAGTGGTTAAGAGCACTGCCTACTCTTCCACAGGATCCAGGTTCTATTTTCACAATTCCCAGCACCCACATGGCAGCTCACAACTGTCTGTAAATACAGTTCCAGGAGATCTGACACTCTTACACCAATGCAGATATAAAATAAATTAATTATTTAAAAAATATAAAGAGCTAGGTGTGGTGAGCTGGGTGGTAGTGGTGCATGCCTTTAATTTCAGCACTTGGGAGGCAAGGACAGGCAGATCTCTGTGAGTTCAAGGCCAGCCTGTTCTACAAAGCTACACAGAGAAACTCTGTCTCGAAAAACCAAAACCAACCAACCAAACAAACAAAATCCCCCAAAGCAAAGCAAAACAAAACAAAAAACCAACAATAAAAACTAAACAGCCAAACAAAAAACCCAAAAACATACACCCAAGCCAAAAACAAACAACATACATAGAGAACTCTCAATACTTCACAATAACCATGCAAAAATGGGTTCAAAAACAAAACAACAACAAAAACAACAAAACAGATAAACCAAAAAAACTTTACCCAAACCAAAATTAAAAGAAAGAATCCTTGCCCTCACTTCCCCTTCTGGTTACCTCTCTCTTCTCTCATTTTAGCCATGTTGTAGAAATCCAGCTCAGGCTTTCTTTGCTTCTTTTGTGTTTTTACTGGGGTTTGTACCCCAAGGCACTACCAGGGCTCCCTAGAAGGCCCTGAGTGTTCTCTGTTTTTTCAGGGATCCTCTCTATAACCTGTGAGGGTGGAGTTAATAGCAACCATAGAACACCTGTGTGGTCAGATGGCTTGAGAAATTTAGCCAAAGCCACCTGGCAGGAGTTAGAAGCCAGAGGATTCAGTTGAGTCTGCCTTTGGCCAAAGTACCACTCTGACCTTAGCCTCATGCTGACTGAGCATGCAGCCTGTTCCCAGTGTGCAGCCTGGGCCTTGCATGGAGGAGGCCCCTAAGTGTCTGTGAATGGACGCCTGCTGTAAGCTCATTCGTACACCCGGAGTAGCCCACTAACCAGCTCTTCTTGAAAAACACAGGGGCTTATTGATTCTGTCTCCAGTTTCATTGTCCTGATTCTCCTCCTTAGCATCCTGCACAAAGCCATTAGGTGACCAGGCTGTCGATGGCTCTGTCTCCAGGAGAAATAAATGTAAAAACAAGTCACTTCTTCCACTCAAAAGTCTTGAATGCCTTCTCCATCACCTCCAAGAGAGGAGTCAAATACTTTAGATTTCTGGGTATAGTTCAGTGGCAAAGCACAAAGTCCTGGGTTTGAATGCTATCGTGACAAAAGCCAAAACAAAACAAAAAGACCTTCAGAGCAACAGCCAAGGCTTTCAGTGTGTCTTTCCCTGCCTTGAATCCTGGCTACCTTCAGACTGCCGTCTTCTGTTGAGCTCTGCTGCTCGGTGTGCCTTCCAGCAGACAGATCAACAGCCATAGTCCTGGTCTGCCTCCACGGTCCCCACGAATAAGGCTAAACTGCAAAGGTAAGTACAATATGGTTCAAACTATGGACACTGAGATGGCTCAGGGAATATGGGAGCTTGTCGCCAAGCCTGAGAGCCCAAGAACTAACTGGGTTTGGTCCCTGGGACCTGCATGGTAAGGACAGAACTGACTTTGGAGAGTTGTCTTCAGACCCCACACAAGTGTCATGACACACTTCACATATACAATATGAACGAGTAAGTAAATAAATATGGAATAAAACATTTAAAATATGTGGAAAGAACTGGGCATGGCGATGTATGTCTGTAAGCATAGTGTTTGGAAAGCTGAGGCAAATAATTAAGAATTTGAGGCTAGATAATGAGTTTGAGATTTGAGGCTGCCTTGGTTACACAGAATGAACTGGTCTTTAGTGGGATGCTTTGCTCAGCCTCGACTGGGGGGCAGGGGCCCTTGGTCCTGCCTCAATTGAATGTGCCAGGCTTTGTTGACTCCCCGTGGGAGGCCTTACCCTTTCTTAGGAGTGAATGGGGGTGGGTTAGGGGAAGGTGAAGGGGAGGGAAAGGAGGAGAGGAAGGGAAAACTGTGGTTGGTATGCAAAATGAATAAAAAATGAAATATAAAAAAAAAGAAAAATGAGTAAACAAAAAATCATTTTTTTAATGTCTTGGGATATACCTCAGTGGCAGAGCAATTGCCTAGTGAGAGTGGGGCCTAGCATGAATAGACAGACATATATATGTATATGTACTTATATCTGTACTTATATCTGTATCTATATGGAACAACAAACTTCATGGGAGTTGTTCTTATAGGTAGGCTGGAGGAGGTGGTAGTAAAGGAGGATTTTGTTTGTTTGTTTTGCTTTTGTTTCTTGAGCCAAGGTTTCTCAATGTAGCCTTGGCTGTCTTGGAGTTCACTCTGTAGACCAGGCTGGCCTAGAACTCATAGAGATTTGCCTGCCTCTGTCTCCTGAGTGCTGGGATTAAAGGCACGTGCCACTGCCTGGCTGAGGATTTTTTAAAAGTTATGCTTGTATTCATTTTTTAGTGCTAAGGCTCAAACCCAGGGACTCACACATGCTAGGCAAGCTTGATTTACATGTGAGTTCTAGGCTAGCCAGGGCTTCATAGTGAGACCCTGTAAGGAAAGGCTAAGTAAATACATTTTAAAAAGTAAAACAATAACAACAAGCAAACAAAACCCATACAAAACAAAGTAGGGATAACACTCATTAGCTTAGTAGCAAAGTACTAACTAGATTGAAAAAAAGCCCACCTTGACCCCTGGTACAGAAAAGAGGGGGAAACAAAAAAAATAGAAATAAAAAATAAAAAAAAGAGAAGGGGGAGGCAAAAGAGGCATATATATTTGCTTCAAGAAAGAGAAAAAAATCTATATAGCTAATAAGTTTACAAAAAATGTATTCAACATCAACTCATTTTTTGTTTGTTTGTTTCTTATAAGGGTCTTCTGGTTAGTATGGAATGTAGACCAGGTTGGCTTTGAACCTATAGAGATCCTCCTGCCTCTACCTCCTGAATGCTATTATTACAGGTGTGCACTACCACACCTAGCTTGCAATTCTGTTAATTTATTTGATATAGGGTCTTGTTCTGTGGTCCTGGATGTCCTAGAACTCATGTAGCCCAGACTAGTGATAATCCTTTTGCCTCAGCCTACTGAGTGTGATTCAGGCAGGCAATGTCACACCTGGGTTTTTGTTTTTGTTTTGTTTTGTTTTTTAAAGATTTTATTTATTTATTATGTATACAACATTCTGCTTCCATGTGTATCAGATGGTTGTGAGCCACCATGTGGTTGCTGGGAATTGAACTTAGGACCTCTGGAAGAGCAGTCAGTGTTCTTAACCTCTGAGCCATCTCTCCAGCCCTGTTTTTTTTGTTTGTTTGTTTTTTTAACTATTCTTTTTTTTTTTTTTCTTCCCAGACAGGATCTGTTTCTGTGTCCTAGGCTGACCTGGAGCTCCCTGTATTGACAAGACTGATCTCAAACTTTCAGTGATTCTCCTGTCTCTGCCTCCTGTGTAATGAAACAATGGGTATTACCACGTCCAGCTTTATTTTTCATAAACTATTTTTAATTCCTAAAAATACGATTTTTTTTAAGGGAGGTCTGGGAAGATGGCTCAGCCAGCCTTCCAAACATGAGGACCTAAGTTCAATCCCCAGAATTCAAGCAAAAAAGCCAGGTACAATGAAATCTACTTGTAATTCCCAGTGCTGGGAAGTGAGACTAGGGGGATTGCTAGAGCTCACAGGCCAAGAAAGCCTAGCATACTTAAAACAAAAACAAAAAACAATTTTTTTTTCCTGAGACAGGGTTTCTTTGTATAACAGTCCTTGGCTGTCCTCGAACTTATTTTGTAGATCAGGCTGGTCTCAAACTCACAGAGATCTGTCTGCCTCTGCCTCCCAAGTGCTGGAATTAAAGGCATGTGCCACCACCACAGGTTTAAAAAAAGTTTTTTTTTTTAAGAACAAGAAAAATAGCTGGGTGGTGGTGGTGGTGGCTTATGCCTTTAGTCCCAGCGCTCTGGAAGCAGAGGCAGGTAGATCTCTGTGAGTTCAAGGCTAGCCTGGTCTACAAAGTGAGTTCCAGGACAGCCCGGGCTACACAGAGAAACCTGTCTCACAAAGACAAAACAAAACAACAATAAAAAAGAACAAGAAAAATGTTAAACATAAGCCCATACCTCCAGTGTTGGGGATTGACTCTGGGGCCTTGAATGTGGTGAGAAAACATTTTTCGGATGAGCTGCAATCCCAGCAATAAAGAGTACTTGGTAAAAGGATATGTGTAAATTGTCAATTTAGTTTTCAGGTTGGGCTATGAGTAACAAAAGGAGGCTACTCAGAGCCAGGGATGTAGCTTTGTATTAAAGGATATGTGTAGCATGAATGAGGCCCCAGGTTCCATTCCCAAACATGTTGCTGCCAAAGAAAAGAGGAAACACATGGACACGTAAATATGCTGTCTTGATATGTATTACATTTAATAAACTTGCCTGAAGTTTAAGAAATAAGATTAATACCTTCACTGGCACCTACAAAATGTACAGGAAGGAGCCAGAAGATACTCTTATCTCTGGAAAGGTCAGTGGCCACACTGACAGTTGTAGACAAATGAATACAGGATTGCCAAACTTAGTGAGAACAGAGGGTGTGGGAAGAAATAACTGGAAAGAAAGCCAGTCCGTGTGGCACAGGTCTGTAATCACAGCTATTGGGTGTCTGAGGCAGGAAGATTATGAATTCAAGTGCTACAGAATAAGTTCCAGGCCAGCCTGGGAAAGAAACTAAGGGAAGCCTGACTCAAAATAAAAGATTTAGGGTTGTGGTTGTAGAAGGTTCAGTTGGTAAAGGTGCCTTCCACCAAGCCTGACAATCTGAGACTCACATGGTAGAAGGAGAGAACTAAATTCCACCAGTTATCTTCTGACCTCCATATGTGGCACCTTCCCCCCACCCCCCACTCCTGCCATGCACACAAAATAAAACGTAAAAAAAAAAAAAAAAAAAACAAAAAAAAAACAGAAACCGGGCTGGAGAGATGGCTCATAGGTTAAGAGCACTGACTGTTCTTCCAGAGGTCCTGAGTTCAATTCCCAGCAACCACATGGTGGCTCACAACCATCTATCATGAGATCTGGTGCCCTCTTCTGGTGTGCAGATTTGCATGGAAGCGGAATGTTATATAAATAATAATAATAATAATACCTATTTCAATAAAAAATTGAACTAGGTCAATAACTGTCAATAAACTGTCTGAGTTTGATCCCCCAGAACCCATGTAAAAATGCAAAAAATGTTTGTAATCCCAGCATTGGAGAGGCAGAGACAAGAGCATCCCTGGGGTTCACTGGCCAGCCAGGCTCTTATCTGTTAGTTTCAGGTCAATGAGGGACCTCATTCCAAAAAACAAGGTGGACAGAACCTTGTCTCTTACATGCTACGTGAACACATATGAAAAACACATATTTACATACAAGATGAAAACAGGGAGGGAGAAATGACTCAGCAGTTAGGAGTCCTGGGTGCTCCCCTAAAGGGCCCAGGTTCAATTCCCAGCACCCACATGGCAGCTCACAACTGTCTGTAACTCCAGTTCCAGGGGATCCAGGGCACCAGGTATGAAAGTATACATGAAGGCAGGCAAAATACCCATACCTATAAAATAAAAGAAATTAATCTTTTTTAAAAAAAAGTGATAAAAACAAAAGGGCTAGTGGTAGAGCCTTTGTCCAGAATAGGCAAAGTCCCAGGTTCAAGCCCAAATAATACAAAAAGAAAAAGAGTAGAAGCGCAGCCTGTGGGATGCGTCAGAAATTAGAGCTACATGGTATGTTAATAAACTACAGGTGATAGTGGGGTGCAAAAAGAAAATGAGGAGCCGGGCGTTGGTGGCACACACCTTTAATCTCAGCACTCGGAAGTCAGAGGCAGGCGGATCTCTGTGAGTTCGAGGACAGCCTAGTCTCCAGAGCAAGTGCCAGGACAGCCTCCAAAGTTACACAGAAAGAAACTCTGTCTCCAGAAAAAAAAAAAAAAAGAAAGAAAAGAAAGAAAGAAAGAAAAAAGAAAAAAGGAAGAAAAGAAAAGAAAATGAGGAAGGCAGAAACAGAGGATGGAACCAAGAGATAAAACCTCAGAGTCTGAGGCTGCCTGGTCTACAGAGTGAGTTCCAGGACAGCCAAGGCTACACAAAGAAGCCCTGTCTCAAAAACAAGCAAGCAACCAAACAAAAAATGAAAGAAAGAAAAAAGAAAGAAAGGAAAAAGAAAGAAAGAAAAAAGAAAGAAAAAAGGAAAGAAAGATAAATAGATGGGGTGGTGAGTAACAACAGGTTAGCTGTTACTCAACATTATAGATGAGGAAGCATTAGAGAGTTTTAAGCAGGATACTGAAATGATTTGTTCTAGAGATCCTCACAGCACAGCACAGTTGGAGGATGCGGGACACAGGAAGATCAATTAAGGACATTACAATCTTAGTCTAAGTGAGAGACACCAAGGGCTTAGTTTGCCCAGAGGGCTTGGCACATAATGAATTATGTGGTTCAAATCAAGAGCTTTATCACAGGTAGGAGAGTGGACAGAATTCTCTTCTGCTTTCCTCTAGTCCTCTTATCACCACTTAAGCATGGCCTGCCCACCCCCACCAGGATGTAAAGGCCACAGAGCAAGGAGGCTAATTTTGTTTCCGTTTCAATCCCCAGGGCCTCTCAGTTCCTGGTACAGGATAGGTATCACATAATTATCTGTTGACAGCATGAAGTTTTGCTAGGAAAGAGAAATCTATGCTAATAGTCTATGGTGGTAGACTGTAGACTAATTCCATTTAAATGTATATACATTTTAAAAATGTTTTAAAAATCTATTTGTGTGTATGTATGTGTGGCTGTGGGTTTGCATGCATGTGAACGTGCATATGGAGGACAGAAGTCAACCTTTACTATGGTTCTTAGGTGCTGTCCACCATGTCATTGGAACCTGGTACTCACTGATTAGGCTAGGCTGCATGCCAGAAGCTAGCTAGACCTGCTCAGACTAGACTTTCATTACAAGGGTATATCATCATACTTAGCATTTGTTTTTGCTTTTCAAGACAGGCTTTCTCTGTATAGCCCTGGCTGCCCTGGAACTCACTCTGTAGATCCACCTGCCTCTACCTTCTGAATGGTAGGATTAAAAGGCAGGTATTACCACACCATACCCCAGCCTCTTACATGAGTGCTGGGGAATAAACTTAGGTCCTCATGCTTTGTAGCAAGGACTTGGCACAAAGTGAGCTATCTCTCCAATCCTTCCATATACATCTCTGATTAATATCATCCCTGGCTTAGAATGCAGTGCAATATCTTAACAAAACAATGGAATGACCTCATTTGGGGCCATCCACCTAGCCTCAGCATGGATTAGTCTTTCCTGCCCCTTTTGTCTATCCTGTCTGCTTCCTAGCTACCTGTGCTTTCAAACTCTAGACCACTTGCTTCCTCAAGTTCCCTTGAGGTCCTTGGCTGCATGCTTAGGTTTGTTTGTCTTCTAAATCTTTTTTCTTTTCTTCTCTTTTTTCTATGTGGTTGATCCCAGGACCTTGTACCTGCTCGACTAGCGTTCTAGCACTGAGCTACATTTGCAATCCCAGTTTCCACAAGGTTAGATAGTCTGCCTTTGCCCCTTGACACAGTTCTCACTCTCCTCTACTCTGTTCTTTATGTCTGGAGGCTGACCTTGAAAAACAGTTCACCTGGGATCATTTCACTTTAGGGTTCCTTTTGGGTTTAACCAGTGTGAAGTACTGTAGGAGAGTTGAAAGAAAGCAAGTAGGCCTCCAAGATCTTGTCAGTCCTTCCTTTTAGAGCTAACACAGCCCTGGGAACTGTCTATCTCTGGCCCTCAGGCTGGTGATTGATAGTGGCTTCCCAGCAGACCTAGGGTGGGTCACAACTCCTTGTCAGTTTCCCTATCTTTGTACATTGTTTCTCTTCAGTTACACATTTTGAGTGGTCCATCTGTTTCCTGCTGCTCTTGGCTGATGCAAAAGCAGAAAATGTACATTTTATCCTTTAAAGAAAAACAACTTTTATAATATGTAGTTCAATAGTTCTTAAATAAGCACTAGAGAATTGTATCTTTTATTGTTTAATATGTTACCAAATGTTTCCAAGTCACACTCTTGTCTGAGTAGTGTTGTTATACAATGTTTCACACATCAGTTACTTAAGTATTTACTGTTTACAATTTATCACAATTCAGATTATAGTAAACATTGTTGTGCTTGTAGTTATCTTTTGAGGGAGGATTTTTTTCTCAAGGAGAAGTTTCTAGGAGTGCTACTGGTGAGGCAAAATGGTCTCATGTTTCTATTTTGGCTCTTTGAGTTGCTTTTAAAAGATTATGCTACTTTACCTTGCCACCACTTTCTCTGAATGTACCAATTGCATCATGAATGAATACTGCAAAGTACATGTTTATAGTATATTTTTGCTAATGTACTAGGTAATCGAATCATTTGAAGTGAGTATGTATAAGGATCTGTTTTTTGTTTTATTTTTGTTGTTGTTGGGAGACAGGGTTTCCCTGTGTAGCCTTGGTTGTCTGTAACTTGCTCTGTAGATCAGGCTGATCTTGAATTCGTTTGCCTGTTTCTTCTTCCCAAGTTCTGATTAGGATCTGTTTTTGTGACAGGATCTCACTGTGTAGTTGTGGCTGGCCTGAAACTTTCTCAAACTTGTGGAGATTCTCCTGCTTCCAATTCCCAAGTATTGGGATTACAGGGCTGTAGAAACCTGGCTTCTTTGTTATCTATGATGGTCATACAAATCTTAAACTACCTAAAGTAAGTTTGGAGTCTTGGGGATCTTGTATTATCTCATCCAGCTTTTTGTTGTTCCTTTTTGAGACAGGGTTTCTCTGTGTAGCCCTGGCTGTCCTGGAACTTGCTCTGTAGACCAGGCTGCCTCCAACAGAAATGCACCTGTTCTTAGGGGTGCCTAGAATGCATGAAGCCTTGGAGAATCTTGGTTCAGTCACCAGTACTACAGAAAGAAGGAAGGGAGCTGAAGAGGAAAAGACCAGGAGGCTGAGGCAGAAGATGCAAGGTTAAGGCCAGCTTGAATTGTAATCTAGACCTTGTCTCAGAAACAAAAATCTAGGGTCTAGGGATATAGTCCAGCTAGTATAACACTTATCTAGCATCCATGAGGCCTTGAGTTTGGTTCCCAGTACTACATGAATCAGGTTTGGTGTACATGCCTGGGAGGTAAAGGAAAGAGGATGAGAAGTTCAAAGCCAGGGTAAGCTACAGAGTTAAGTTCTAGAACAGCCAGAGCAGAGACAGAACCTATCTCAAAAATCAAACATGGGTGGAAAGATGACAAAGTGGAGGGATGGCTCAGTAGCTAAAAGCACTTGCTGTTCTTCCGGAAGAACCAAATTCAGTTTTCACTTTGGTTCCCAGGATCCACATTAGGCAGCTCACAACTACCTACAACTCCCAGGTTCAGGGTCATTTAGCAGCCCACACGTGTCTACACATTCTTCTGGCCTCTGAGGACACCTACCCATACATGATATATAGTCATACAAACACATAAACAGAAAATAAAATCTTAAAATTTAACAAAAAATGAACAGTCAACAACCCCTAGTTTGAGGTGCATGCTTCTTTTTCCTTTTTTCCTCCTCTCTGGTAATTTCTCTCTAGACAAACTCTATTGTCTAGTGAAAAATGTGATTAATAATCAGAGAAGCAATGGCCAATTTTCATTGTATAAACAACTGAAATACACTGGTTGTTCTCCCTGCCTCATTGTTCTGAGTCAACCAAATGTCCCATCATTAGGACCAAAGGGCTAAAGCCTACAGTCTCACTGAGTAAGAAATAATGGGGAAATCCACTTCACACTGTATCGCCAGCACAGTTCAAGCTCCATTGGTTCATCTAGGTCTGGGATGTCTAGAGTTTAGCCAGACCCATTTGTGCCTTATTCCTCCTCTGACCTCCCAGATAAGCTGCCCTACTCTTCTAGAGGAGTCCTGGGCGATGGCCCAGAAGTCCTCATGGTGGGTATTCTCGGACTTTGTACCATCTCCTTTACCTGGGACAGTCTCCTCTGTCCCTAGGTAAACACCTAGGCCGTTTTGATTGTTAGAGACCTATACACACCTAAAAGATCTAATTCTGATTGCCTTTCCTAAATCCTAATTCTTTGAAGTTGGTGTGCATGTGCAATGTGACAAATTCATCTGTGTGTGTTCTGTGACAGTGTGGGCAAGTTGGAACCATGGCATGCTTGTGGCGGTTAGAGGATAATCTCCAGTGTTGGTTCTCATCTTCCTTCCTCACTTTAGATGAGATCTCTTGTTGTATTGGCCAGGCTAGTCGGCCCCTGATCTTCCAAGGATTATGTTTTCTCTGGCTCTCACCTACCCACAGGAGTGCTAGGATTACAAATATACCATGTGCCTGGATTGTGTGGCTGCTGGGGAGTCAGACTTGGGCCTCACACTGTGCAGTGATTACTTTTACCCACTGAGCCATCTCATTGGCCCCTCAATGTGATTTTTACTGCTATCTCTCGGGTTTATTTCTAACTGTGTGTGTGTGTTTGCACACACATGCAAGCACATGAATACCAGTGCCCGAGGAGGCCAGAGGCGAGCTGCTTGATGTGGGTGCAGGACTCAAGCAGGTGCTCCCCAAGAGCAGTCTATACTTTTAACCACCGAGTCATCTTTCCAGCCCCTCAACATGGGTGAGGGGCTACAAAGACAAAACAGAACCAACCCTCATGTTTATTTAACATCTTATTATCCTGGCTATTTTGTTCACAGGTATAGTGCATTATTGGAGTGAAGTGAATAAATGAAATGATAACCAGGGAATGGAAACAAATCTGAGAGGGAAATGTTTTTTGTTGATTTGTAAGCTTTTAAACAAATTTAGGAATAGGGCTGGTAAGAGATTGCTCAGTGAGCAAGGACTCTTGCTACCAAGCCTTATGACCCAAGTCCAGTCTCTGGGACTCACATGGGAAAAGCAGAGGACTCTCCCAAGTTGTCCTCTGACCTCCACACATGACCACACACATACTCAGACACAGGAATGCACACAAAATAAAGAAGTTGGGACCAAAGATATTTAGGGAGAAAAAAAAAATCAAGTGCCTCACAAACTTCTAGAGATAATGTCAGCTATGCAGGTTGTGCTATTTCCTATATTAAGTGGTATAGGTTTTATTGGTTTTTTTTGGGGGGGGGCAAGGGCAAGGTCTCATGTAGCTCAAGTTGGTCTCAAAGTGGATCCATGGCCAAGGCAAACCTTACATTCCTCACTATCCTGCCTTCTGTCTCAGGAGTAGAATGCTGGCACTACAGGCATTCATGTCACTACGGTATGGTAGTTTGAACCAACTGTAGCTAAAGTTTAAAAGACAGAGGATCTACCTGTATGGGTGCCTTGTAGGGTCATCCTGGTAGTTGATATGTGGAAGCATACATGATTCCCCAACTTAAAAAAGAAAAAAAAAAGTCCCGAGGTACATGGTGAATTTAATCCCAGCATCGGGAAGGCAGGGCCAGGCAGATCTTGGAGTTCTTTTAGGGCCAGCCTGGTCTACAGGGTGAGTTCCAGGATAGCCCGGGCTACACAGAGAAACCCTATCTCAAATAAGTAAATAAAATCCTTCCCTTTTCTCTTTTGGCTTTTAGGTCAGTCTTTCAATGAGTAATACCAGCTTGCCTTGAACTCAAGATCCTCTTGCCTCATCCCCCTAAGAGCTGGGAATGCACACATGCACTACCACACGGGAGAAATATTTCCATCTTTGTGTTGTTGTTGGTTTTAGAGACAGAGTTTCTCTGTGTAGCTTTGGAGCCTATCCTGGCACTCACTCTGTAGACCAGGCTGGCCTTGAACTCACAGAGATCCTCCTGCCTCTGCCTCCCGAGTGCTGGGATTAAAGGCGTGCGCCACCAACGCCCGGCAAATATTTCCATCTTTATTCACCCTTTAAGTCTTGTTGGATAAAACACCCTTTTCTTGGATTTCCTCCTCCCCACTTCCCATCTTTTCTGGGATACGCACTACAAATTATTCTACCCTGCTTTGGCTTCTTTACTTGAGCTCTCCTTTTCAAATTGGAAGAAGAAAAAAACAAACCTTTCTTTTACTCCTCCTTAAGATAGAGGCCTAGTTTCCTTTCCATCTCCCTGCCAAACTGCTGGAACCGTTTCTCTTTTCATTGCCTTATCACTAAACATACTCCTCATCCAAGTGTCCGGATCAGTCAGGGCCTGGCACACAGCTGAATGTCAGTCCCAGTCCTTTTGGAAAGTGTCGCCTCTTTCCTGGTTTCTTCAGAAGGAACTTCTCCATGCTTAGCAGTCCTTCAGGGCACTCCAACCTCCCTGTTGCCTTAATGCTGCAGACCCAGGTGCTTCAGGTTCTTGGAAAGTCCTGCGGGCCACCCTCGTAATCTTCTGCCCGCCTCTCCAAGTTCTTGCCCTGCAGCCATAGCTTCCCCCGTAAGCCCACGAACCGCCAGTCCACCCTGAGAGGTTACCAGCCCTCGACTCCGCTCCCCGCACCTCCCTTGGTTCCCCCAGAGGCAACATGTCTCGCTTGCGCCCCACGTCTCCAAGCCTGCGAGCAAGTCCTTATATCTTGCGATGACCAGAGCCATTTAGGGCGCACCTGAGTGCCCAGGCCCACGCCAACTCCTGCTTCCTTTCCCTTAACAGCCGTGACTAGGCCCGGCTCCTGGGGCGCTCGCAGTCCGTTCGGCCCGCAGTCGCGAAGGCACAAGTCGTCCCTCTAGTGGGCGGCCTGGGCCGCAGCGAGGCCTCAGAGGCGCGTCAGAGCTCCAAAGGCCCAGGCGGCCGGGAGAGGCCGCGGGCGCGGGCCGCTCCGCCCCGGGTGTGAGGCCGCGCGGAGGGCGACGGGCGCCAGCCCAGGTCGGACTCCCGGTCCAACCTAGTGTAGCGCCGTCCCCGCCCCATCCCTCCTCGCGGCGGCGTCGCTAGCTAGGGTCGCGCTCGCCTGAGGCGGGAGGCGCGAGGCCGGGGCCCGGGCCGGGGCCGGGCCGGGGCAGCTCCTCAGCCGCACCGCCCTGGCCGGTGCCCAGGCCCGAGTCGCCTTCCGCCCGCCCCTCCCCACCCGCGGCCTCAGCCAGGTCCCGCCGCCAGCCCGGCTCCCGCCCCGCTCCCCCCGGAGCCGCAGCCCCGCCCGCCACCGCCGTCGCCATGTGTGGCTCCGCAGCCGGCGCTGGGACGCGCGCGGCCGAGCCCGGGGCCTGCCGCTGCCGCTGCTGCCGCCGCCGCCAGGTAAGCGCCCCCGCCGCCGGACAGGGCGAGGCCACCGCCCCAGCCGCTCCAGCTCGGGCAGGGGAGTCTGAGGAGAGCGGGCTCGGAGGCCCGGCCGCGGCCCGGCCTGCAGCCTGGCGGACCCTGCCCGCCCGCCGAGGCGGCAGCCACTTCCCCGACTGCCGCCAGGCGGGCCCGGCCGCCCCCCCCGCCCCCGGCCCGGGTCGCCGGCCCCTTCCGCCGCCGCCGCCGCCCGCCGCTCAGGGGCGGCCGGGCACGCCGCTGTCGTCCCGCGCGCGACAGGCGGCCGCCCGCCGAGCCCCCGGCCCGGGCAGGGATAACGGTGCACTTCGCCTGGCTGGGACGCCCTGTCAGCTCCACGGTCCCCGCCACGCGAGGACCAGGCACCGTCACGGGGCAGACACTCGGAGCGTCGGCCCTCCTCGGCGCCCCTCAGTCACCCCTCCGCTACGCCCAAGTTCTGACCCCTGGGGAGGTTTCTCCCGGGGCAGACAAGTCTTCCTCCTCCAGAGTTGGGGTCCTCAGGGGGGTGACCAGGCCTGTTGATCAGGGTTGAATTTCCCTCTCTGCGGGGACTCTTCCTGCCAACCTAGGGTCTAGGGGGGAAAGGCTTCGTGTGACCCGGGGGGAGGACAGGGGAGCGTCTGCTGGACAGATGGCCTCCTGGCCCTGGCTCAGCTTTTGTGAGGGGGAGGGGTCCGTATGACCTTAGGTATGCTCGCTCTTGAGAACCGCGGGATTATTGAAGGTGGTTAGGGATTTTTAACTATTTTTATGAGCAGGCCAGAGGTGACATTAAAAGTCCAGGGTTGGAATAAACCCATAGGCCCACCCAGGGAGCAGGTTTTGTATCCAGGACTAGCCTAGATAGTTCATTCATGAGGAGGAGAGTGGGAATTGGGTGGGTAAATGGTTTTTGGACCAGGGTTTGCCTGCTTACCCCCAGGTCTGTGTTCGTGTAGGGGCTAGAGGGTGCTTGTGTCAGGTGTACACTGGCTGAGCACACAGTGTGCTCGGCCTGATGGGTGCTCAGTGGGATTTCAGACTTCTGTTTGCTAAACTAACAGGTACATACCGTGAAAGAGAAGGGGAATCCTGGTGCTGATGCTTTTTTTTTTTTCTTTTTTCTTTTTTTTTCATTTTCTTCTATTCCACTGACGATTGCTTGGTTCATTTAGCAATTACTCCTCCCCCACCCCCCTTTTTTAGACAGGTTGGCCACCAAACTCAGGTCTTAACCTCCCCAGTAGTTGGGGCTTCAGGCAACCATGCCTGATTGTAAATAAATAAATAAATTAAAAAAAAAAATTCTGAGCACTTGTAGTATGGGCCATGACCGAACTAGGTTTTGGAGATACTGTGTCATCCAGAAAGACACTACTATAAGTGTTGGAGACCTTAGCCTCGAGACAAAGTCCAGTAATTAAAGAAAATATTTGTCAATAAATATATGCTTTCGATGTGGTGAACAAAGCAATGAAAAATAACTACCCTTGTAGAGTTTCCGTCTAGTGTGTGGGAAGACCGTAAGTAGTGTCTAATAGAAGAGGTGCAGTATGTTACAAAGCACTAAATACTAAAGGGAAAAAGAGGAGAGGGAAGGAGAATCGGAGGTAAGGGGTTGGTGTTTTTTGTTTTATTCTTTGTATATATATTTTAACTATGTCTCCCTGACTGGCCTGTCTAGGTCTTTCTGCTTTAGCCTCTTGAATGCTGGGACACCTAGACACCAGCACTCCTGGGCTTTGGGAGTATTTAATTAACATTACAATGGCAGGGGACTTATAAGAAGGTATCTAGGAGGTCTCTCTGTCTCTGTCTCTCTCTCTCTCTCTCTCTCTCTGTGTGTGTGTGTGTGTGTGTGTGTGTGTGTGTGTGTGTGTGTGTTTGGGTTTGTTTTTGCAGTGGGGGGAATCAACTCTAGGTCCTCACTCTGCCTTTGAGCTCTACCTGGCCCAGATGAATCTTTGGAACAAAACTCTGAAGGAAATGGCTATATGAAAGTTATACGCTCTGGTGAGTTCAAGGGGGGAAAAGATGAGGAAAGAGAATGATTTAAGTTGGGGGCTCAGGGAAGGCTTCCTGGAGGAAGTACCACTGCTAACTCATAAAGAAGGCTTAAGAGTTAACCATTTGTGGAACAGCACTCAGCTTGGCAACTTGGAGGAAGTGAAAGAGGTTCATGGGGCTAGAGGAAGAAAGAAAGGGGAGAGGGGAGATAAAAGTCTGTGGCCCTGGCCTGGGTTGTAGGGACGCCTACCCTCTTTTAGGTTGGATTGTAATTTAGGGTAATTAGGAGTATTTGCATTTTATAAGGCCTCTGGCCTGGGTTCTGTTCTGACTTTGAGATAATGCTAGGATTTCTCTGTTGAAAAGATCTTAAGTTTGTGGAACCTCCTTTCCTGTAAGTTCTTTACTCAGGTTTATCAAGGGAAAACGAAGTAGAATTCTGAGTGTCTGCTAGGTGGGAGGACCCATCTGAATGATTTTTGTGTACATTATCTTACTACTCTGTACACACTAGAAGACAAGGTTTTCATGTCCCTGGGTGAGGTGATGTGTCTACAGTGATGATTGTAACAGCTGGATTGAAACCTGGCCTGCCTTATTCCAGCACTTACTGGCTTTGGAGTAAGACTATAGGACTTTAATTTTACTCCTGACACTTGTTCACATAGATGTTAAATTATTTAACCCTGCTTATGCCTCAGTTTCCTCATCTTCAATGCAAGTATCTATTTCATAAAGTTATGCAGATAAAATTGAGCCACATAGCCGGGTGGTGGTGGCGCATGCCTTTAATGCCAGCACTTGGGAGTCAGAGGCAGGAGGGTCTCTGTGAGTTTGAGACCATCCTGGTCTACAAGAGCTAGTTCCAGGACAACCTCCAAAGCCACAGAGAAACCCTGTCTTGAAAAACAAAAAAAAAAAAAAAAAAAAAAAAAAAAAAATTGAGCCACATAAAGTTTAGCAGTTTGTTCAGTTGATTCAATAATATTAGTTTCCAGCCGGGCGTTGGTGGTGCACGCCTTTAATCCCAACACTTGGGAGGCAGAGGCAGGCGGATCTCTGTAAATTCGAAGCCAGCCTGGTCTCCAGAGCGAGTGCCAGGATAGGCTTCAAATCTACACAGAGAAACCCTGTCTTCAAAAACAAAAAAAACAAACAAAAAAAAAATAGTTTCCATAACTAAAAAAAAAAAAATCCTGTTGCTTCTTAGCTATATTGTGACTATTTTAGTTAAGACTAAATAGATAACTCAGGTAGGGTTTTTTGTTTGTTTTTGTTTTTTATTTGTTTCAAGTCAGGGTTTCTCTGTAGCCCTGGCTGTCTTGGAACTCTCTGTAGACCAGGCTGACCAGGCTGACCAGCTCAGAGATCCACCTACCTCTGCTGGGGTTAGAGGTGTGTGCCCACTACCACCACCTGGTGATAATTCAGTTCTTTAATTTTGTGTAACTGTCTCCTTTCCCTCTTCTTTCCTCTTAATAACTTAATGCCAACGTTGTTTCCATGTGATCAATCATTCAGCATTGATATTTCATGCTTTGACACTATGCTAGAATTTAAAAAAAGCGAGAAGTTAGGTATCATTTTCTTTTCAGTAGACTATATAGGAAAAGTCAATTATTGTAATAAATGGATTATAATCACGATTTAAATTCTCTAATATAGTGGTGGTTAAAGGGCTACTGGGGGCAGGTTGTGGTGTCCCAGTCCTGTAATCCTAGAGGAAGGAAGAAGATAAGGAAGGGGCTCAGCTTGTAGTGTTTGAAGCCAGTCCGTGAGGTGTGAGTTCCTAAAAATGCCTGGGGGAGGGGAGGGAAGGCTTCAGGGAGGAGGTGACTGCTGAACTGAACTTTGAAGGACGGAAGAGGAGTTTTGCAGGTTAGTGAGAATGTGAAGGACATTCTACATAGAGTGCCCTGAACATGAAATGCAACTATTAGAGACCTCATTGTGTGTAGATGAGTTTGGAAAACAGGGCTATCTGAGAGACAGGTCAAGAAGTTTGTGTTTTATGCTGTAAGCCATGGTGAAGTGCCAGAGAGCATTAGATACAACTCTTGCATTCCCTGTGGCTAGAGAGCAATGGTCGCTGTCAGTCTTGAGCAGCTTTGTCTCTGTGGGGACCCTGGGCTTCAGTATCAATTCCTAGATTTGGAGACCAAAACTTGAGTTTAGTAAGGTTTTCAGCTGATTCAGGGAGACTGACTCATTAAGTAAACTCGGAGGAGACTGATGAGTAAACCTAAACTATTAATTGACTGTAAGAATGGAACAGTAGAATGACAGATGTTTTTATCCTCTGACCATTGTCCCCACCTCTCTTCCCCTTTCTGGCTAACGCTAGGCAACTTACAAACTCTCTCGGTTCCCATTTGGACACGAACATTTTCTCTGCTCTATTTAGTCTTAATTCAATCACTGTTCTGTATAGTTGATGATGATTATTGATAGAGCTGATGGAGCTGTGTTATTCGGGTAGGATCCTGTGCTTGTGAAATTTAGATAAAAGAGGAAGAATAACTTTAAAAAATATGGACAACTTCAGGGTTAGTCTGGCCAACATGAGACCTTTTCTTACTCAAAAAAGAAAAATTAAGTAAATTTTAGAAAGAAAGGAAATTTGATGAGAGAGGTTCTTTAGAACTAAGCTAGCCGAGAAAGTACATGGAGATTCTGTGTTGTAGCAGTAGTCTTAGGCTAAGGAGTAGTATGGTTATATGCACTGGAATTGTTCAGGGTGTAACACAGACTGTAGATGATTTTTTTCCTTTAAAACTCTAAAACTTGGGGCTTTGGTGGAGATGGCTCAGTAGTTAAGAGCACTTACTGTTCTTGTAGAGGACCTGAGTTGGGTTTCCATATCCATACCAGGAGGCTCACCACACCTGTAATTCCAGCTTCAGCAGATCTGACTGATGCTGTCTTCTGGTCTTTGTGGGCACCTGAACTCATGTGCACATACCCACACTTAGACACATGAAATACACATGTAATTAAAGTGAAATTCTTATAAAAACCTCTAACATATATAATTATATAAGATACATGAATTCGTGAAGAAAAATTAGGAGATGCAGATAGGAATACAAAGGAAATAAAGCTTGCCGATAAATCCTATATTTAGAACTATTGTTAACATTTAATTAAAATTGTTGTTTTTCTTTTCTTTTTTTTTTTTTTTTTGCTTTTCTGAAACAGGATTTCTCTGTATAGTTCTGACTGTCCTGGAACTCATTCTGTAGACCAGGCTGGCCTTGAACTCACAGAGATCCGAATGCCTCTGCCTTCTGAGTGCTGGGATCAAAGGCTGTGTAACCACCGCCCGGCATCTTGTTGCTGTTTCTTAAAACAGGGTTTCATTGTAGCCAAGGCTAGCCTTGAACTGATCTTCCTATCTCCCAAGGAGAGCTAAGATTACAGGCTAGGCCATGGCCAGTTTAATGTTTGATATTTGTTTTGTTGTTTAGTATACCGGGGGCTGAATCCAGGTCCTTTGTGCATGATAAGCCAGTGTTCCCCCACTGAGTTTCATCTCCAAGCCCTTTTGATATTTGAATTAGATCTTTATTCTCATGCCTATTTTTGTATGTATGTTTGTTTAACTTTCTCTTTTATAAAAACAGGAACATTTTGTATGGTAAAGAATTGTGAAAATTGGTGTCTATGAGGTAGAATAATCGCATATACCTAAAATCTAAATCTTTCTATTTGTGGCATCTGGTCTATTGCTTGCGCTAGGAGTATAGAATATGATCCTCATTAGAAAATTACATTATGGGGCTGGAGAGATGGCTCAGGGGTTAAGAGCACTGATTGTTGTTCTTCCAGAGGTTCTGAGTTCAATTCCCAGCAACCACATGGTGGCTCACAACTATATGTAATGTGATCTGGTGCCCTCTCTGGCACGCAATGTATACATGATAAATAAATAAATAAATCTTTTTTTTAAAAAAAGAAAGAAAATTACATTACATTTAAGAAGATTTTTTTTTCTCTTCCCAGTTTTTATTTTGACAGCAGGGAAGCATATTTTGATATAATTTATCCAATGCATAATTTTATGCCTCCCAGAAAAGTAAATGACCTCATTTCAAGTTTGGTATTGCCAATCAATGTTTACTGTGTGACTTTAGTTAAGTTCTCTACCATCTGCATTTCAGAATCTGAAGGTGTTAAATCAAGAGGTACAGTAGCCCTTTATTCTTTTTTAATACAACACTGCACCCCAGCCCAAAGCAGCAGAACCAAACTGGAACCCTCTGAAACCATGAGCCAAAAATAACCCTGTTGCCCTTTTAAATTATCTCAGCTGAGTGGGGCAGTGTGCAAAGCCCTTCATTCTTGTTAACAAACTCCAATAGTCAAGACAGGATGTGCTGTCTGTTTGTGGTTGTGAAAAGACCGACAAGGTTGAGTGAAGAAGAGCATGTGTGCTTCTGGCCAGGAGCCAGACTGACTTTTGGTCTCAAGTTAGTATGTGAGTGAAGTCTACATGGTTTTAGCCTAAATCTAGTTTCAAAAGTTCCAGAGTTATTAGGGACCCTGAAAGATTCTGAAACTTTATTGAATTTTATTTAAATTTGAGACAGAGGGGCTCTACATAGTCCTGGCTGTCTAGGAGCTCATTATGTAGTTCAGGCTGACCTCAAACTCACAGAGATCCACCTGCCTCTGCCTCCCGAGTGCTGGGATTGAAGGTGTGAGCCACCACCGCCCATCTAAACTGAAAAACTTTTGAGTGGTCCAGAGATGGCGCTAAGGAACTTTCACAAGGAATACAGATTCATCTTTAGAAGCCAGAGAGCCTCTGCACCAGGGCTAACTCAGCATGACGGCTTCCCCTCTGCATAACAGTGTCCTAGGAGATCTTGCCTCTGAGTGGAGTGTATTTTTTTAAGTCAGTGTTTTTTTTGAAGGATTTATTTATTTATGTCTGAATGCTCTGCATGTTCTTCTGCTCTACAGGAGGGCATTATAGATGGTTGTGAGCCACCATGTGAGTGCTGAGAATTGAACTCAGAAACTCTGTAAAAGCAGCCAGCACTCCTAATTGCTGAGCCATCTCTCCAGCTCTAGTTTTTAAACTTTATTCTTTGTATTTTCTTTCTGCCATTTGAATCTTATAAAGGTTTTGATATCTCATCTTCACAAAAATAAATACTCAGTAAGGTCTACTTTCATTTTGGAGACAAAAACTAAGGGCTGTTTAGCAAAAACTGAAACTGTTCTTCCTTATAAAAGAAGCACGATGTTGGAATTAACTTCATCTGCTGGGCCATGCTGAAGGGCAGGTGCATTTAGATGCTTTGAGTTGGCTTTCCTTGTCAGGGTCATTAGGCTAGTACCTCTGATTGGAATAGTCCTTGAATCCAGAGAGCCTGGCATACTGAAGAGAGTGTGAGCCTGACTTGGGTCTCTTTTTGGGGTGTAGGGTGGGGAGGAGGATCTTGTAGTCTAGTATAGCTTCAGCTCAAACACCATTCTGCTTCAGCTGCCTGAGTCCTGGGATTGCAGGTCATCCTGGAACTCTCAAATCTCAAACCCCTTCCTCCCAAGTGCTAGAATTATGGGCAGGCACCAACCTCACCCAGTTATCCAATTTGAGTGCTTGCTCCTTCCTTCCTCCCTCCCTCCCTCCATTTGTTTTGTTTTGATTTGGAGACAAAACTATTCTCTGTATAGTTTTGGCTGTCCTGGAACTTGATCTGTAAACCAGGCTGGCCTCAAAGAGATCCACCTGCCTCTGCCTCCCAATTGCTAGGATTAAAGGTGTATGCCACCACTGCCTGGCTTCTAAAGAAATCAGTTTGTTTCTGGTGTGGTCTGGTTTCAGTATGGTCCCAGTGGGCAGTCTCCCCCACATCCACATGGAAGATCACAGAAGTCTTGAGGGTACAATTTAGAGCCCAAGAGACTGCAAAGAAAAGGAGTTAAGCTCATATGTAGGCTCAACAGTTAAGAGCACTTGCTGCTCTTTTTTTTGAGGGGTGGTGGTGGTTCGAGACAGGGTTTCTCTATGGCTTTGGAGGCTGTCCTGGAACTAGCTCTTGTAGACCAGGCTGGTCTCGAACTCACAGAGATCTGCTTGCCTCTGCCTTCCGAGTGCTGAGACTAAAGGTGTGAGATACCACCGCCTGTTAGGCCCATATTGCAAGTTTAAGGTGCATCCCTAGGATTTCTCTTTTTCTGGAGGCTTGGCACTTTTTGGGGTGAGGTGGGGACTTGTTCCTTCTTCCTTGCAGTCTTTGGATGCAGGAATATTTTATCCACACTACCTGAATGGGAGCTGGTGGAGTTGACTGTTGCTTCCTGTTTATACCCTCTTTGCTGCAGTTTACAACATTCTCCTTTCTGCCAATTTAGTTTATCAAGTCAAAGGTGCTCACTTGTGCAAGGCAAAGGGCAAAGTGAGACTGTAGCAATGAATTTCGAACGTATGGGCCAGTTGTAACTACAACCCATGCTGTTTCAAGGTCTGAAAGCAAAGCTAAGTCCCCGTTTTGTCATTCCAGAGGGGAGAGTGTGTGCCAAGCCGCTGTTTACATTGTTCTGGAAGGGCTTTCTGTCTTGACCTCTTTTGATGTGTGTTTGTGTATTTTTTTTTTCTGAGATACAGTTACTCTATGTAGCCCTGGCTGGCCTAGAACTCACAGAGATCCAGTTTGGACTGCCTCTGCCTTCAAGTGCTGGGATTAAAGGTCTGCATCAGCATGCCCAGTTAGTTTTTTGTTTTTTAAGACAGCTTGGGCTGGCCTCAAATCTCTATGTAGTGTGTGCTAATCCTGAACATCTGATTCTCTTGCCTCTACCTCCCATGTGCTGGCATTATATGCATGCATCACATGCCAACTCCTTTATTTGTTTTGAGACAAAGTCTCACTATGTAGGTCCAGGTGGCTTGAAATTTGCTGTGATACCTTGGCAGTCCTTGAATTTGCAGTCCTTCTGCCTCAGACTCCCTGATCCTGATATCAGGGTGAGCCATCACACCTAGGACAAAGAATGTTTTTCTTGTATTTAAAATCCTACATAGCTTTTTTTTTTGCACCTGTACATCATTGCTAGGCAATGTACAGTAAAGTATGAAAGGCTTACCATTAGCCCAGCCCCAGAGCACTGTGCTTTGTAGGACATAAAAGAATCACGTGAGATGAACTTTGCCTTTTGGAGCTCTCCCACTGCAAGCAATTACAGAACAATTCTAGACCAGAAGTAGCTTTTTTTTTCTTTTTTTTTCCTTTTTCTTTTCTTTCTTTCTTTCTCTCCCTATCTCTCTCCTCTCTCTCCCTCTCTCCTCCCTCCCTCCCTCCCTCTCCCCTCTCTCTCCCTCCCTCCCTTTCTTTCTTTCTTTTCTTTCCCTCAAGGCAGGGTTTCTCTGTGAGACCCCAGCTGTCCTGGAACTCTCTGGATCTGCCTGCCTCTGCTTCCTGAATGCTGGGATTAAAGGCTTGGATTACTACATCCAGCTGACTAGAAGTATCTTCAAGGGACTTTTCTTTTTTCCTTTTTTTTTTTTAATTCGTTCAAATTAGGAACAAGCTTGCTTCACATGTCAATCCCTTCTCCCTCTCCCTCCCCCCCCCCCAACCCCCCACCAACTTCCACTCATTCCCCCTCCGCTCCTCCAGGGGGGGGGGCTCCCCAAAATCCACAACATCATCCTGGGCGGGGCCTAGGCCCTCCCCCATGTGTCCAGGCTGAGAGTGCATCCCTTCATGTGGGATGGGCTCTCAAAGTCCCTTCTTACTCCAGGGAAAAATATTGATCCACTACCAGGGGCCCCCTAAAGTGCCGAGGCCTCCTCATTGACATCCATGTTCAGGGGTCTGGATCAGTCCCTTGCTGGCTTCCCAGACAGCAGTCTGGGGTCCATGTGCTTCCAAGGGGCTTTTCTTCATAAGGGTGGTGGTTATGTGCTACTTGTTTGAGGTGGCTGGGGTTACCTCTTGGGAACATCTCTGACATCCAAAATAGAGTGACACCATTTGGAAGGAGATTGTGGCAATTGTATAATTTCATTTTTCATTACTTGCTCCCATACCACATCCCATTTTAATTGTTTTTTGTGCTGGGGATTTAATCCAGGACATTACCCTGTCACTGAGCTGCATACTCAGCCAACTGTCACCACTGACCCTATCCTCTTGGAGAGAGAACCCTATCCACAAAAGAAGAGCCTCAACTCGTTGCATGCCTATATGCCATTACTTTTTCATTCTTAACCTAGAGAGGATTTTAAAAATTATTTACACCTCCTGGGAGAGGCTATACTTTTTGTAGGTTTATTTATTTATTTATTTATTTATTTTTGGTTTTTGGAGACAGGGTTTCTCTGTGGCTTTTGGAGGCTGTCCTGGAACTAGCTCTTGTAGACCAGGCTAGTCTCGAACTCACAGAGATCCGCCTGCCTCTGCCTTCCGAGTGCTGGGATTAAAGGCGTGTGCCACCAACGCCAGGCTTACTTTTTGTAGTTTATCAACAAACAGGAAACTAATTATCAGGAATTAATTTAACTGAGGGAATGCCTAGGACTCAGGCAGGCACTTGGGGCAAGGACTCTGAAGTGACACACACACTCCTGCACGGCAGGAGAGAATTGAGGGTAGCAAAAGAAACCTTTTAAAGAAATCCCCCTTCGTAACTACTTTATTTATGGGTGTTTTGCCTGCATGTGTTTCTGAGAAGTACCTGTGGTGGTTAGATCTACCCCATCTCCCTTGGGACTGGAGTTACTGATGGTTGTGAGCTGCCATGTGGGTTTTAGGAATCAAACCTGGATCCTCTAGAAGAGCAGCCAGTGCTCTTATCTGCTGAGCCTTCTTCTGGTCCCTATAAAAACTGATTTTGGTGTTTGAGATAGGGTCTCATATAGTACAGGTTAACTTTGAACTTGCTGTGCAGCTGAGGTTGGCCTGGAATTCCAGATTTCTTCTGCTTCTACCTCTCAAGTGCTGGGATTATAGGTTCCCTCACATGGACAGGAACAGTCTGTTTTGAAGCAAGGTGTGGTACACAGTAGGTGCCTAATATAGGAAATAATGCTACTATACTTGGCTAGAAACTTTGATGGCTATCAGATGTTACAGTCCCTAGCTTTTGAGCTACTTGTTTTCCAACACCAGGCCCATCTGGTCCTCTGTTGGTTGGGGCATAGGGTAAAGTATGTCTGACATTGGGTATGAGGACTTTCAAATAGAGGTGGAATTAGATTAACCTCATCCTTTTTTTTCTTCCTTTTCTTTAATAAGCGTTCAGTTGAAAAAGTTTGAGAACAATTTAAGGAGAAAATAGATCTCTCTCTCTCTCTCTTTCTCTTTCTCTCCCCCTCTCTCTTCTCTCTCTTCCTTTCTCTCTCTCTCTCTTTTTTTTCCAGACAGGGTTTCTCAGTATAACCCTGACCTGGAACTCACTCTTTAGACCAGGCTGGCCTCGAACTCAGATTTGCCTGTCTGCCTCTTGAGTGCTGGGATTAGCACCACTGGGGTGCACCACTACCATATGGCCAGATCTCTCGTAAAATATAGAATGTATCACCCCTTGCCCTAAGTTCTCTTATATATTAAAAATCCAAGTCCTGGGAGCTGGAGGGATGGCTCAATGGTTAAGAGTATAATTTGTTCTTGCAGAGGACCAGCACCCATGGTGGGTGGCTCACAAACACTATAACTTCAGCTCCAGAGGATATGACACCTTTTCTGGCTTCCTTGGGTACCTGCACACATACATGTGCACATACCTACACACAGACATATGTACATACACACAATTAAAAACAAAATAAATCTTAAAAGTCTAAGTCATTGCAGTGGCCTCATCATCTACCTTCTGTCCGTCCATCCCACTGATCCTGCTTCAGACTTCTTTTTCTCATTTGCCTAAAATCTCTTTTCTTTATTCATGTGGACTTCTCTTTTGCTTGTTTCAGAACTGAGATTATATTCTCTCTGATCTCTGATTTGGGAGTAGGAACCCCAGTTGAGAAAGGCTTTCTGGTTCTCTGTCATGAACCAGTATCTTTTCTCAAGTTCATGTCAGCCCTCTTGCCTCTGTCTCCTGGGTGCTGGAATTACAATCATGAACTATCACACCAGACAACTAATATTGAATGAATCAATGTGTGTGCACACGTGTATGTGGTGTCCATATTGTGCAAATGGGGTGGGAGTGCATAGAGCTGGAAGCTAGAAGATAAAAAGAAGGAAGAAGAGACTCTCTGGAGGAGAAGGAACACTTTTGGTAGGAGTGGAGGGCGTGACTTAGCCTATGACAGCCTGCAGTCTTGTCTCTTACTAATGTGTGGAGGGGAAGGCAGTGATGAGGAGCTCTGAGGAGGTTAAGGAGCTGCTGCAATCTCGCATCAGGAGACTTGGTCTAGGCCTGTATTTTTTTTTTTTTTTTTTTTTTTTTTTTTTTTTTTTTTGAGACAGGGTTTCCCTGTGTAGCTTTGGAGCCTATCCTGGCACTCGCCCTGGAGAGCAGGCTGGCCTGGAACTCACAGAGATCTGCCTGCCTCTGCCTCCCGAGTGCTGGGATTAAAGGCGTGCGCCACCAACACCTGGCTAGACCTGCATTTTAAAGCTTCTGGAGAGCCTGGTCTTGGTTAAACCTGAGGTGGTAGGCAGTAAGAAACTATTTTTTAGGTTTGGCTTATTTGAACATTAGTCAGTCATGTGATGAAATAGTGTTTGAGGGGAATTAGTCTCAAGGAGTCACACAAACTGATCATATAGGGAAACATCAGAGGTGGTCAGGAATGAGATAGTGGGACAGAGGTCAACAGACTTCATGGAAGGGAACAAATGGTGTCAATGAGCCTTGATGATGGTAGGATGACACTGTTGAGTAGTCACTGACAAAGGCTTTCAGTGTATCAACCTTCAACATGTAGGTGGTTTCAAACAAGTTTCTGAAGCAGATGAAGTGTGAAGAGGAAGTAGGAAGCAGAGGCTGTCTCAGGGCATGGGTGGTGGTGAGTAGGGGTCACATTCTTGTGGCTCACATTTCTGACTGTTCCCCCAGAGGAGAGCCTGTCTGTTCTTTCTGGTCTGCTAAGAGCAGTTTGCTTCAGGGTGGAGCAATCCTTTATCGTATGGCTCTGCAGGCGCACTAGGGTGCTACCTGAAGTCCGTTTGCTTCATCACCTCCTTTCAGCTTCATTTTCTGTCTATGATTTTGTTTCTCAGGACAGATTATCTGACTCACAAGCCCATTAAGGGGATTAAATTAATTAGAAATACTTATTTCTGTATGGTTTCTGTTTCATTAGGCTTCTACTTAGTTTTCTTGTCTTCTTTTCTCTTTCTTTCTCTCTCTCTCTCTCTTTTTTTCTTTTTTAAGATAGGGTCTCTGTATTGCAGGCTGCCCTCAAATTTGGAATCCTCCTGTCTCAGCCTCTTTGGTGCTGGCCAGTGTGTGCAGCAAGTTATATGATGTAGGCTATGTATCAGGCATCAAGCACTGGGAATATAGTAGAGAGCATGATAAAATCTTCCCTTTATAGAGCTCATTATCTAGAAATATGGGGGCTTATAGTCAGTAAACAGGAAAGTACTAAATATGAGAGATGGTGAGAAGTATATAAGGAAAAACAAAGTAGGTGTGGTGGGTAGGTGGCTTAGGGAGACAGATTTCTTTCTCTCTTTGATACTGGGTATTGGTCTCTAACATACTAGCAAAGTCCGTACTACTGAGCTACATTTCCAGCCCTGGGGTTTTTTATTTCTAAAATTTTTAGAAATTTTGCCTGTGTATATATTCATGCATTATATACAAGCCTGGTACCTGCAGAGGTGGCCTGAGGAGGGAATTGGGGGAGCTCCTGGAACTGGAGTTTACAGACAGGTGTGAGCTGCCATGTTGGTTCTTGAAATTGAATCCCGATCCTTTTGGAAGAGCAGACAGTGCTCTTAATCACTGAGTCATCTCGCTTCTTATTTTAAATGGAGAAGTTGGGGTTGGTGAGATGGCTCAGTGGGTAAAGGAGCTCATGGAGAAGCCTCATGACCCGAATTCCATCCCTGGGATCCACATGGTAGAGGGTGAGAGCGAGTTCCTGGGAGTTTTCCTCAGACCTCCACTTATAAACTGTGTGTGTCTCTCCCCCAACTCCTCTACACACACATACACAAACACACACATTAGATGGGTGGATGGATAGGTGATGAATGAATGAGAAGTCAAGGATAACACTTAGGAGGCTGAGGCAGGAGAAATGGAGACCAGCTTGGGCTATTAAAGAAAAACTATCTCAAAGTAAAATATAAGGAAATCAGAGAAATCTTGTTGATAAAAAGATCTTCGTAGAGATCTGATGGTGAGAACTGGCTGTGCAAGTGTCTGAGGGAAGAGTGATCAGCATGGAGAAACAAACAAATGGAAAATCCCTGCAGTCCAGAGTTGAGACAGGGAAGGTATGAGTGCAGAGACCCCCAGAGGCTGACACAAGACAAGGGCTGACCTGGGGTCTGCTTCCTTCCCAGGTGTTTCCAGTGTTCAATCCAGGGTGAGAATCACTGATTAAGGGTTAAATAAGCTTTCTCCAGCACTGGATGGAGATCCAGGAGTTAACTCCTGTGATGAGAAGGCCAGGGACTTGTGGTCTTGCCAGGGATGCTGGGAACATTGCAGGCAACAAAAAATCTGTTCAGTTTGCATACTTTTTCTGATCTGATTGCCTTGCCTCTCTGGGCCTCTGTTTCTTTATTTGTAGAGTGGCTTAAATTTAATGGGTTCCTGGAATCTCCTTGGCTCTGACAGGCTTTTGTGTTTCTGATGTTGAAAAAGGAACCCTCTAATCTAGAAAAATATTCTTGAACAATATCTTTTAATCCTGGTCTTACAACACACTAAGTGTGTCATAATTATGACAAGAGATACAGTAAATGTCTCAATATCAAATTGAAGGAAAATTTGTGCCATGTCCAGTAGGGTCCTGGAAGATGAGCATGCTGGGAAATGGGAAACTGACTAGAAGCTTCAGAGCTTTTAGTACAAGGGCATCTTGGTCTTTGGAAGCAGGCAGAAGCCTGAGTATCTTTTGAGTGTTAGTCGTGGCTCACCTGCTGCCAAGTTTCTCGTGAAGTGAGAGTAATATGTTATAAATGGTAAAGTTGGGCTGGAGAGATGGCTCAGTGGTTAAGAGCATTGGCTGGTCCTGAGTTCAATTCCCAGCACCCACATGGTGTCTCACAACCATCTATAATGGGATCTGATCCCCTCTTCTATCATGAAGATGTACAGGAAGACAGAACACTCATATGAATAAATAAATAAATAAAATAAATCTTTAAAAAAATGGTAAAGTTGTTACATCAAACCCAAAGTCTGTGATTTCAATGGCTTGGGAGAAACAGCCAACCTGGGTCAGTAAAGCCTCAGGTCTGTTAGCCCCTCTACAGCCAGACTGTTTATTGAACACCACTGACTTTGGTTAATAGGCCAGAGTCCCATGGCTGGAGGCACCAAGGTTATCTTGGAGTGAATAACCGGGTACATTCAGAACTTGCTCACACTGGACAGTAGGCCTAATACCTGCCCATACCTCTTCAGCTCTCAGCCTCTGACTTTTGTCGTAATTTTGATGTCACAGTATTTTTTTTTTTTTTTTTAGTTTATGTTTTGTTTGTTTGATAGAGTATCTCATATAGCCCAAGCAAGCTTTGAACTCTTGATCCTCTTGCTCCCACTCCTGGAGTGCTGGGATTCCAGGCATGGACCACCAACACCTGGCAGAGTTTATGTGTTGAAATGTTAGGATCCAAACACAAAAAAGAAAAAGTTCAGAAAAGGTAATCCTTAGTCCTTTCTGCAGAATTGGGGTACCTGGTGCCCTTGAACGTTTCTGTTAATGTTATCTGTATCTCTACTTAGAATCTAAAATAAGTGCTGACCTGTCAGAATTAAAATAAAGATGAAGTCAGACTGGGAAATACATGATTGGAGTGAGAAAGGGCCGAGGAACTTAATTAGATATTAAGGAAATAGCTAGGCAGAGTGGTTCTTGAGAGGCAGAGACAGGAGGATCTCTGTGAGTTCCAGGCCAGCCTGGCTATATATCGAGTTCCAGGTTAGCCAGGAAGGAAATAGAAAAAGAAAAAAAGAAAGAAATGAAACCCCCTTTTCTCCTCTCTAAACAGACGTGTTTTATTAAAAACAAAACAAAACAAAAAACCAACAGGAGCAACAAAACCCTTTAATAAGAAAATATGATTAAATTGGTAGTAATTCAAGCTCTTAAACATTTCATGAAAGCTAATGCGATACCTGAAAGATACACAGCCAGTTGCAGATAGTTCTTTGGTGTCAAGTAAGTTTCACACAAGCTGTCCTGATGATTATCACAACCAAACATTGCTTTTCAAAAATAGGTCTCAGTTTGGAGGGTTAGCTCAGCAGTTAAAAGTACTGGCTGCTCTTGTTGAAGGATCAGGGTTCAATTCCTAGCACTCACGTGTCAACTCGTAACTTTCTATAACTCAGTCCTAGTGGATCCAATTTGTTCTTTTGTCCTCTAAGGGTGCCAGGTGTGCACGTGGTGCACAGACATATGCAGGCAAAATACTCATAAACATAAAGTAACATAAAAATAATTTAAAAATAGATCTCAAGGTGTGTGCATGGAAAAAAACAATTGAAACCTCTTTGCCCCACCAAGACAGGGTTTCTCTGTGTGGCCCTGGCTGTCCTGGAACTTGCTTTATAGACCAGTCTGGCTTCAAACTCAAAGATCTACCAGCCTCCACCTCCCCAGTGCTAGAACTAAAGGTGAGCACCACCACGCCGGGCTAACAATCTGAAACGTAAAGAAGTTTAAGGGTGCCCCACAAGCTGAACATGAATATAAATAACGTATAAAATAAGCTTTTTGATCCTAGAAAACGAAAATGGGGCAAGCTCACAGAAGGGTAATAGACCAAAGGAGGGCAACAGCAAGTCCCCTAACCTTCCCCTTGTGACACAGCCTCAGGGAGACAGTAACTTTCCCAGCCCAGCCAATCAGCTCTCTTTGAGGAGAACCTGCTTATGGCTTGGTATTCATAAAAGACAGTAAAGGAGTGTTGTCCTCCTGCATTGCTTCCATTTCTTCCTTTTCCTTAATTTTCTCTAGTAACAGGTTTCCTTTGGTTTGAAAAGTTGAACTTCATCTTGTCTGTGGTGGCACTTGCCTTTAATCCCAGCACTCAGGAGGCAGAGTGGATCTTTGAGAGTTTAAGGCCAGCCTGGTCTATAGAGCAAGTGCCAGGACAGGCTCCAAAGCTCCAGAGAAACCCTGTCTCGGAAAACAAACAAACAAACAAACAAACAAACAAAAAGCCAACAATAAATAAATAAAGTTGAACTCCAAGGTTTGGAGTCATCAACTTATATTGGAATAGCACTTGGGAAATGAAAGCCTAGAAAGGCAGGCTTTTTAGTGAAGCTCAACATCCGTCTCCATGTATCTATCATCAGGCCAATGACAGGACATTTTCCACCCTAAAACAAGATTTTTGTTTTGTTTTCTATTTTTTAAAAAAGTTGTTTATTCTTTTCTTTTAACCAGAGTTTCATATAGCTCAGGCTGGCCTTGAACTCCTGATCCTCATTTGTCTGTTTCAAGTGCTCAGATGTCAAGTGTGCCTCATCATATACAACCTTTTCCCTTTTTAAAACTCTCTCTCTCTCTCTCTCTCCCTCCCTCCCTCCCTCCTCCTCCCTCCCTCCCTTCCTCCCTCCCTCATTTTTGAGACAAGTGACAGGTTTTTCTCTGTGTGCAGCTCTGGCTATCCTAGAACTTGCTCTGTAGACCAGACTGGCCATAAACAAAGATCCAAGATCTATCTGCTTCTGCCTCCTGAGTGCTGGCATAAAGGTGTGTGCCACTACCACCCAGCTATTACTATTTATCTATTTAGGCTTTTACAGTTTATGGGTATGAGTGTTTACCTACACATATGTGTGTGTGCCATATGTGTGCCTGGTTCCTGTGGAGTTCAGAGGGTGTCAGGTCTGAGACAGGAGTTACAGGCAATTGTGAGCCATTCACAGCCATGCTGGTGCTGTGAACCAAACCTGTGACCTCTGGAAGAGCAGCCAGTACTCTTAACCACCGAGCCAACTGTCCAGCCCCTTTTCTGTTTTTGTTTGTTTTTTGTTTTTTCAAGACAGGGTTTCACTGTTTAGCTTTGGCTATCCTGGAACTCACAGAGATCCACCTGCCTCTGCTTCCCAAGTGCTGGGATTAAAGTTGTGAGCCACCACTGCCCAGTCCCTTTTCTGTTTTTAAACACAGAGTTTAGCTGTCTATGTAGCCCAGTCTGGTCTTCAACTTTCCTGCCTCTGCCTTCTGAATGCTGGGATTATAGGTACACTATCACATCCTGTTGTTTGTGAGTACTAATAGACCATTGACTATTTCAGAACACTAGCCAAGTAAATCTAAATCCTGGGATATTGGCCAAGCATTAACAATTTCCAAAGTACCCAAGGTAATCCTCAGGTTCAGCTGTAGTTGAAAACCACTTCAGTAAGCCTGGAGGTGGTGTCTCACCCCTTCAATCCCAGCACTCAGGAAGCAGAGGCAGGTGGGTCTCTGTGAGTTTGAGGCTAGCCTGGTCTACAGAGTGAGTTCTAGGACAGTCTGGATTGTTACACAGAGAAACTCTGTTTTGAAAAAACCATATAAAAAACAAAACTGAAGCCCACCTAATTAAAAAAAGAATGCCCTGCCAGCTGTTCCCATTTCTTCTTTCACTCTCATCAGTGTTCAGTGCTTGCCTCATCAGTCCTCTCCCTGTCTCTGGTTTCCCCAGCTTCCAGTTCCACTCCTGTCCTGGTGAGCGTCCTCAGCCTCAGTGGGTGGTTTCCTGAGCTCTGGACAGGGAGCTGTGGACAAAGCTTCTGTCCTTTCTGTATTCACTTCCTGTTGGTGATCTGGAAGGTGTGAGGGGGAAGCCTGCCTATCACTATGGTTGGCATAATATGACAAATACGACATTTGCTATGTGATAGCTCCATTTACATACGGGAAACAGATACACCAGTACATATGCTCGCTAGTTAGCTGTTGGTGGGATTTTATCTAGGTAGAGGGGAGTGGGTCTAGGGCTGGAAGTTTCACCTTTGTGGGGCCCGCTTTGAATTTAGAGGTTTTCTTTGGGGAGATACCTGTACTGGGGTGGTTGTTTCTAGTTTTCTTAAGTTCTCTCCTTACTTTAACATATTTCTTTAAACCCATCTAAAAGACATTTTGTTTTTCTTCTTTCCATAGGTGGTGATTGGACTCTAGACCATGTGTCTAGGTAGTTTTTCCTTCCTCCGAAGCTCTACTCCCCCAGCAGCGCTCACCACACCCTTGTTTTGAGAACCTCACTAAGGTATGATGTCTAGGTTGACCTGAGCTGGCCTTGAAGAGCTGAGTTTGGCTACAAGAGAGCTTTTATTGTTCATTGGGTTTCATTTTGGTGGTTAAATACCACAAATCTCCTAATTTTCAGTGTACAGTGGCGTTAAGTATATTTGCAGTTATGCAGCCATCACCACTGTTCATCACCCAGTTCTGTTCTATCGAACAACTCCCTGTTCTGTGTCCCCTAAAGTCTTGACAACCTTCATTCTACTTTCTGTCTATGGATTTGCCTGCTTTAGGGATGTCATATAAGTGGAACCATTCAGTATTTGTCTTACTGTATCTGGCTTGTGCCACTAATGTCTCTAAGATTTGTTCATATTGTAGTGTGTTCAGATTTCCTTGTCTCCACTACTCCTTCCCTCCTTTCCTTTCTTCAGTCATATGAATAGAATGCTAGGTAAGCATTCTACCGCTGAGCTGTGGCCCTAACTCCCATCCTTTTTCAGGCTGAGTAACATATTTTGTCGATCTGCTCATTCATTGGTAAATACTTGGATTGCCCTACCTTTGGGTTTTGTAAATGTGGCTGCTATGAATGAGTATGTAAGTATTTTGAGGCCTTGCAGTGTGTGTGTTGTGTATGTGTTTATTTTGAGGCAGGGTTTTGCTCTCTAGCACAAGCTAGCTTTGAACTTGACTTTCGTGCTTCAGCCTCCTGAATACTGACATTAAAGGTCTGCATTCCTGGCCCATACACCCAGAAATGGACTCCTGGGTCATTTGGTGTTCTTTTTAAATTTTTTTGAGGAATTTTCCATAGTGGCAATATAATTTTATTTATTTATTTATTTGATTTTTCAGGACAGGATTTCTCTGCCTGGTCCTGGCTGTCCTTGAACTCCCTCCGTATAGGCTGGCCTCAAACTCAGAGATCTGCCTGCCTCTGCAGCTGATCAAAGGTGTCCACCACCATCCCCAGTGGTAATGCCACTTTATATTCCTTCTAGCAATACACAAGGCTTCTAGTTTACACACATTTTTACCAAGAGTTGTTATATTCTGTTTGTTATTATTATTACAATCTATCCTGATGGGTGTAACTTCTGGGCTTGTCTAGTTTTACCTGTAGAGTCCATCAGGCAAGGGACTATTTTCCTGAAACATAAATGTTGTAGAAAATAATTTGATTAAAAACTTTACTCAGATCTGTGTGGTGCACACCTTTGATCCATTTGCCAGATGATAGAAAGTTATGTAGTGATGTACCATTGGACATATTCTCTGTTATTCCCTTAGATCAGTAGTTCTCAACCTTCTAATGCTGTGACCCTTTACCCTCATGTTGTGGTGACCCCAACCATAAAATTATTTTCATTGCTACTTTCTAACTGTAATTTTGCTACTGTTATGGATTGTAATGTAAATATCTGATATGTGACCCCTGTGAAAGGGGTCAGGACCCACAGGTTGAGAACCATGTCCCTAGCTCAACAGGAGCATTACAGTGGGCACACTGGTAAATATAGCAGGGTGGATGTTGGTTCTTGAGCCATGATGGGTTGGTTGTTGGTAAGAGACTGCCTTAGCTGGGATCTCTTTCCTACAGATAAGAGTAGAGGCTGACTTCCCTTAGGTCTGAGCAGTCATAATGAGAGGCCATTTAGATCTCTGGAGAGAAGAGAGATGACTGAGGGAGGCAGGGAAGAAGGAGGAAAGATACATGGCTGACAGCACTTGGAGTAGGGGCTAGAGGAAGAAGGGAAAGGAAAGGTACCCCGAGTTCCTAATCTTCTTGTTTAATTGGACAGTGGTTTGAAGTGACAAGCATTTGGTAGAGACACACATCTAATTTGGATTCTCATTGTTTTCTGGCTGTTGTTGGGCAGTGGCAGTGAGCCAAAGTTCCTGGTCAGCTAGCCATGAGATCACATGGATGAACTACCCATATGGTATAGTGTATTGTGTGGTCAATCTGTGATGCTTAGTGGGTCACTTCGTCTGTTTTCTATTGCTATAAGAAATACCACAGACTGAGTCATGTATAAGCAGTGATTTATTTGGCTTATAGTTCTGGAGGCTGGGCAGTCTGAGGTCAGAAGGCCACATTTCAGTTGAGGGCCTTTGCGCTGTATAAGATGAACTGGTAGGTATGTGGGTAAGACAAAACCCACTATTGCCTTTATTTATCCATTTGTGAGAGCTGAATCTTTATGGCCTAGTCTCCTCTCAAGAGCTCCACCCCAGACTACATGTATTCCCAGCCCTTAGGAGGAAGAAGTAGGAGGATTGGGAGAAGGTCATCTTTGGCTGTCTGAGACATTGTGTCACCTTCTGAACCCCAAAGGAAGAAACTCAAGTCCTACCCCTTAATGCTGTCACTATGGTCATAAAATTTCACCATGAGTTGTGAAGGAAACATTCAAACTGGGAAAATAGGCTAGGTATCTTATATTTTGTTTATTTTTGGGACAGTAGCTCACGTAGCCCAAGCTGGGCTTAAATTTCTGAGTATTTATTTACTGCTTCCATCCCCAAGTGATGGGGATATAGACATGCACTTCCACATCAGGGTTATGTTAAAAAACAAAACATTATTATTTAGTACGTGTGCATTTGCCATGGTGTGTGTGTGTGTGTAGAAGAGGACAATTTTGGACAGTGGGTTCTTTTCACCATATAGGTCTGGAGGATCAAACTCAGGTTGTCAGGCTGGCACTGTCTTAACAACCCCCAGGCATACATTTTTTATTTACATTTTCAATTTAAAATGAATGGGTTCTTTGTAGCATAATCCCATTGGAGGCTGAGGAACTTCTGTGCATGTGTTGGGATGTCTGAGAAAAGCCCCTTCTTTCACTAGTGCCTACTCCTGTGGCAACCACAGAGCTTCCCGAGGCTAGTGGTATGTCCTGTTCCTGCAGCGTTTCAGCTTGTGAATCTTTGTGGCTCTTGTTTGCTTTGATAGATGAAATGAGTAAGGGGCAGCTTCAGAACCACCAAACAGTGATAACAGAGATGGGGCCAGTGGACCCACAATCAAAATTGTGGCTACCATCTCTTCTCAGGAATAGAGGTTTGGTTGCCAGCAAGTCTGAGATTATTGGATTCTTGCTTACTTTTGAAGAGTCCTTACTACCAAGATATGATGTGTTTACAAGGTTCAGTGGGAAGGACTCTAAGATGGTGTGTGAGCAAGGATTACTGTCTCCTTTTCTCTCAAATATCTGCCTTCTATTCTCACAAATGGAGTGCCCAGGTAGTGCTGAGATCTGTTTGCAAGTAAGGCAAGGTAAAATAACTGCAGATTACAAAGTATCAGATTTTATCTACAACCCTAGCTCTTTGACATTGTTGCCTAGTCCTAGTTTCTGCTGCTTAGTCTGTATAATTCTTACCCCCTCCGCTTCTATTCTGTTTACTTTTTGATTTTTTTTTTTTTACATGTATGGGTGTTTTTGTTTGTATGTACATCTGTATGCCTGGTGCCTTCAGAGGCCAGAAAAAAGCGTTATATCTCTTAGAACTAGAGTTACAGACAGGTGTTAGCTAGCCTGGGTCAAATGGGAGTCAAACCTGGTTCCTCTGGAAGAGCGGCCAGTGCTCTTAACCACTGAGCATATCTCTTCAGCCCCTATTCCATTTTCTTGTACTTAGCAGTTTTATTGTGGGAAAACTCACATACTATGCAGTACCTTTGCAATACATAATTTAGTGGGATTTAGTGTGTTCATAGACTTGTATCCCTTTATGATTCAGGATCAACCTGTTCCTTCCTCCCGGGTCCTAGCTCCTAGTTTTTACAACTAGCCTTTCATCTCCACTGGCTTCTCAATGATCTCATGCTCAGACAGATGTCCTTATTCTTGGACCAGTAGGTGTTTTTTTGTTTTTGTTTTTTGTTTTTTTGTTTACAAAAAAAACCAAACAGGGTTTCTCTGTATTGCTTTGGAGCCAGTCCAGGAACTCCATCTGTAGACCAGGCTGGCCTCGAACTCACAGAGAGCCGCCTGCCTCTGCCTCCTGAGTGCTGGGATTAAAGGTGTGTGCCACCAACACCCAGCCCTTAGGGCCTTTCTTTATGAAAGTTTCAGGGGTGGGGAGTATAGGCAAGTGGTAAAGGGTATACCAGTTTGCATAGTGACTTGTGTTTAGTTTCTAGCCCCTGACTCCAAGTTGCATATTTGCCAAATACGGGCTGGTAATATATTTACTTGGGAATCTATGACTGTCCTTGAATAATTTCAGCTCTGAACAAATGATTTTGTGAGATTCTTTTTATTTTTATTTTATATGTATTGGTGTTTTGTCTGAATGTATGTCTGCGTCAGGGTGTCAGATCTTAGAGTTACAGACAGTTGTGAGCTGCCATGTGGGTTCTGGGGATTGAACCCCGGTCCTTGGGAAAAGTAGTTAATGCTCTCAAGCACTAAGCCATCTCTCCAGCCCCGATTCCAATGGTGAGATTCTAATGGTGGATAACCTTCCAGTAAACACAATGGGGTTTGTAAACAAATAAGGAAATGGATGATAATATACATTTAGTGATCCTAAGTGCTGTGGGAAAAAAAAAAGTAAGTCAGAATAAAGGGCTGGCTGGATAGGGATGATCATGGAGAGCACCCACATATATTAAAGATTTGTAGGACACCAGGAAGTGAGCCCATAGGGCCTAGAACAAGAACCTTTCTTCTCAGTCTTCATTTTCTTTTTATCTTGTCTCTGTGTATCCCAGGCTGGTCTCCATCTCAGCCTCCAAAATTATGGGATTATTGTTATGCCCCAAGTGGGCCAGGACTTGTAAGTCAGAGAGAGCAGAAAATGCACAATTTCTGAGGCAGGAGCATTGCCATAATGTTTGAGGAATGGTAAGGAGATTTATGGGTGCCATGACAGACTTGATATGAGAGAGTCTTACAGGGAAGACATGCCAGTCAGATGCAGCAGGCTATGCAGGCTGTAAGAAAGACTGGAGCTTATTCAGGAAGAGATGGTGTTGGAGCCGGATGAGAGGAGGGCCGTTGTCTGACTTACATTTTCAAAGCCGCATTTGGCTGTTATGTTGACCACGGCTATTACAGGCCACACCAAAATCCAGGAGAGCTGATGCTGTTGCTGGTAGTGAGAACGGCTGGATTTGGATGTATTTTGAAAGTATAGTGCATGGTATTTGTTTGTGGGTTAGGTGGAAGGCATGAAGGAAAAAAAATTTGGTCTCAGCACCTGGAAGGATGAGTGTGAGAGGAAATCACAAATTGCTATAGATGTATTAGATGTGAGGTGTCTGTTAGATATCCAAGTCTAGTAGTGTCAATTAATAATTTAGTGAGTTCTTACTGAAGGCTTCTGAAGGCAGGAAAGCAAACACTTTACTGAAAACAACTGTAATGGTAGAGAGGTATGCCATAGAGGGAGAGTAAGTAAAACAAAAGGAGCTAGGGTGACTTCCATAGGAATCTCACTGTGCCTTCAGCGGCTGGTCTAAGCCTCAGGGTAGGGTCTGGGCCTCCAGTTCACAAAACAACAGCACAGAGACTTACTGTTAATTATGAAAGCTCATCCTATAGCTTTGGCTTGTCCCTAACTAGTTCTTGTGACTTAACTTAACCCATATTTTTTGATCTACATTCTTTTATGTGGCTTGTTACCTTTACTCTGTACTGCCCGTCCTGCTTCCTTTGAGTCTCAGCTGGTGACTGCCTTTTTTTCCTCTCCTAGTCCTCTCTGACCCCAGAAGTTCCACCAAACCTCTTCCTGTCTAGCTAATGCCTCTTTGGCTCTTTCTTAAACCAATCACAATGACACATCTTCATACAGTGTAAAGGAATATTCTGCAACATTCCACCATGTGACCAGTCCTTGGGTTTGGTGATTGATGCCTTTACCTGCTCAGCTGTCTTGCTGGCCCCTGTTAATTTTATGTTTGCAGGCAGACCAGCAGCAATCTACAGTGGTACTTGGAAGCTACCAGACACAATAATTTTGGAGGTCTTCTTCTGTTCTTACCTCCTGTATAAAGCCTATGCCTGCCAAAGAACAGCTGTTTCTTATCTACTTATCTAAGGCTGAGACTCCTTGGACTGTTTTTTTGTTTTGTTTTTAATTGTTTGAACGACAGGTGTCTCATGGAGTGAAATATTAGCCACTCACTCACTCAGAACATGTGTGATTTTTGGGTCACTTGACCTATAAGCAAGTCTAGATTAGATTATGTCCAGCAGTTAAGGGCACTTGTTCTTGCAGAGGATCCCAGTTGATTCCTAGCACCCAGCTGGTGGCTCACAACCCTCCATAATGGGATTCTCTGTCCCCTTCTTACACAGGCACTAGGCTCCCACATGGTACACAGGTGTACATGATTTTAGTAGAAGAATAAGCAGCAGCAGCAGCTGGACATGGTGGCACATACCTTTGGTTTCACCATTTGAGAGGCAGAAGCAGGTGGATTTGTGTGAGATAGAGGAAAGTCTGGTCTACAGAGTGAGTTCCAGGACAGAGAAGCATGGAGAGAGGAAGAGAAGGGGGAAGAGAATATATATATATATATATATATACACATGCATGCTGCAAAGATCCCCAGAGACTCTGGGGGTGGTTGCAGAAGACTCTAGGCACCATTTGTTTCTGATATTTGTGTGTGTGAAATATGTGAGCTACCCAGAAGGTGAACATAATACCAGTGAGATACAGGTAATGATGGCAGAGGTGACAGGCAGGCCTGAGAGGTGTGGCTCAACTGGATAGAAGGGTGTCTTCCCTCTATTTTGGTCACGTGGCCATGGGACCAGCCAGAAATGTCTGAGTATCGAGGACAAGACTTTCCAGGCAAGCTTGTCACTACATACAAGCTTCTCTTTTTAGCCTCCCCTACCTTTCAACAGGCTAGAAACCTCTTAGGGTGAAGCTCAGGTGTGTGACTTCCTCCTTAGAAGGTGCGCTTCTGCAGAGGCTGGCCAGCTGCATGTATGTATTAGTGAATATTCAGTACAGATGATGTGGGACAGTGAGGCCCTGGTGGTCACTGATTCTGTTCTTTGTTTCTCTTACAGCTCTTGTCAGCATCCAGCCATGGGGGATATGAAAACCCCAGATTTTGATGACCTTCTGGCTGCCTTTGACATCCCAGATCCCACAAGTCTTGATGCTAAGGAGGCCATCCAGACACCCAGTGAGGAGAATGAGAGTCCCTTGAAGTCTTCAAGCATGTGTATGGATGAGAGTGTGTCTTTGTCACACTCAGGATCAGCCCCAGATGTGCCGGCTGTGAGTGTCATTGTCAAGAACACCAGCCGCCAAGAGTCATTTGAAGCAGAGAAAGACCACATTGCTCCTAGTCTCCTACACAATGGATTTCGGGGTTCAGACCTGCCTCCAGACTCCCACCACTGTGGGAAGTTTGATTCTACTTTCATAAATGGAGACAGTGCTAGGAGTTTCACAAGCAAGCTAGAGCCTTCCAAGTCGGAGCCATTACCCACCTTCAACCAGTTCAGCCCAATCTCCAGCCCAGAACCCGAGGATCCTGTCAAAGATAATGGGTTTGGGATAAAGCCCAAGCACTCTGATAATTACTTCCCACCTCCTCCAGGGTGTGGGGCTGTGGGGGGCCCAGTCTTGGAAGCTCTGGGTAAGTTCCCAGTCCCAGAGCTACACATGTTTGATCACTTTTGTAAGAAAGAACCCAAACCAGAACCCTTACCTTTAGAGAGCCAGCAGGAGAATGAGCGGGGTGGGCCAAAGGTGGTGGAGCCTCCCAAAGATCTGGATTCCAGTCGGTTCTTTGGGGAAGCTTTAGAATTCAATAGTCACTCTAACAACAGTATTGGAGAACCCAAGAAGCTTGCTCCAGAGCTTAGTGCTTGCTCCTCTGTCCCCCCTAGGCAGCGTTTGAAGCCAGCCCATTCCAAACTGTCCTCTTGTGTTGCAGCCTTGGTGGCCCTACAGGCCAAAAGGGTGGCCAGTGTCACCAAGGAGGATCAGCCTGGTCACACAAAGGATTCCTCAGGGCCCACTAAAGAGGGTTCTAAAAGCAGCCCCAAAATGCCCAAGTCACCAAAGAGTCCCCGGAGCCCTCTGGAGGCCACTAGAAAAAGTATCAAGCCATCAGACAGCCCTCGGAGCATCTGCAGTGACAGTAGCAGCAAAGGGTCCCCCTCTGTGGCTGCTAGCTCCCCACCAGCAATTCCCAAAGTCAGAATCAAAACAATTAAGACATCATCAGGGGAAATCAAACGGACTGTTACAAGGATCCTGCCAGACCCTGATGATCCAAGTAAGTCCCCTGTTGAGTCACCGCTAGGGAGCACCATTGCTGAGGCCCCAAGTGAGGTGCCAGGGGATGAGGGTACAGCCCTGCCTGTGGAAGAGCACTTTTCTGAGGCAGGCATAAATTCAGGGAGCCCCCAGGGGGACAGAAAAGGGGATGAGAGCTTGGTAAAGGCCAGTGACTCATCATCTCCCTGCCGCATCTCTGGGCCCCGGGCCTCAAAAGGAGCTGCCCTGAACTCACAGGCGAGCAAGAAGCAACAGAGTACAGCACTTCAGGCATCAACCCTGGCCCCTGCCAGTCTATTGCCCAAAGCTGTGCACTTGGCCAACTTGAACCTGGTCCCCCACAGTGTTGCCGCATCTGTGACTGCCAAGTCCTCAGCACAGAGACGGAGCCAGCCTCAGGTCACGCAAATGACAGTGCCCCTGGTCCACCAGGTGAAAAAGGCCGCCCCTCTAATTGTGGAGGTCTTCAACAAGGTCCTCCACAGCTCTAACCCTGTGCCCCTCTATGCGCCAAATCTCAGCCCACCTGCAGACAGCAGAATCCATGTGCCGGCCAGTGGGTACTGCTGCCTGGAGTGTGGAGACGCGTTTGCCTTAGAGAAGAGCCTGAGCCAGCATTACAGCCGGCGGAGCGTCCACATTGAGGTGCTGTGCACTCTGTGCTCCAAGACGCTGCTCTTCTTCAACAAGTGCAGCCTGCTGCGCCACGCCCGTGACCACAAGAGCAAGGGCCTAGTCATGCAGTGCTCTCAGCTGCTTGTGAAGCCGATCTCTGCGGACCAGATGTTTGTAACGGCTCCTGTGAACTCCACGGCACCAGCAACCCCAGCCGCTTCTTCCTCCCCCAAACCCAGCCCCACTTCAGGCAATGCCAGCCCTGTAATTCCAGCCTTGCCACTTTACCCAGACCCAGTGAGGCTCATCCGGTATGGAACCAAATGTCCTGAATGTCACAAGCAGATGCGAGACTATATGGTCCTGGCTGCACATTTCCAGAGGACAACAGAGGAAACTGAGGGGCTGGTAGGTAGACCATCACTATGTTGGGTGTTGGACCTCAGGCTCATACAGATCCCATGATGAGGACTGGAGAAAGTCCATTAATGTGGGAGCAGTGGTAGAATCTTTGTGAAAAGGGAGGATAAAGATGTGATAAGATAAAAGCCTGGCTGTCTCAGATATTATGAGACTCATAATATCAGGGTAATGGGTTCCTGTCCCACATTAGGTGCCAAACTGTAAAAGGAGTTCTTACTTGGGCTATATAATAAAAACCTGGAGTCAGATATAGAGGAAAATGCTATAGATCTATAGATCTATAGAGAGATTAGGGAGAAGGAGCAAGCCACAGCCACACCTTACCTCCTTAGCAGACAAGAGTGAGTTCCTGTTTCTGGCAGCTAATATCCTCTCTCCATCCAACCATCTCACTTCCTGTCTGTCTGCACAGACCTCCAGACCTCTATGGTTAGTTAGACGCAAGCTCCATTCTCTGACTTTCAGACAGGCTTTATTTGTACAAACAAGATATCACTACAAATCTTAGACTCTTAGAAGAGGACATCTGGTTTGGTGGTTAGTGTCTCACCTGAATATATAGTGCTTGTTTTTTATTTGGAAAGATATCCTACCCATACCTTTGGGGAAAGCCTGAAGATCTTGCAAGTTATTTAGCTAGGGGTGGTGACATATGCTTATAATTCCAGTACTTAGAAGGCTAAGGCAGGAGGATCATGAGTTTGAGGACAGTCTGGGTTACAGCAAGACTCTGTCTCAACAAATAAAAACAAAACAGTGTCTATGGACATGTACTATGTTCCACTCCCAATCAGATTGGCAGTTGTTTGGCCCTAATTCAGGCCTGTTAGGGCTTGGCTTGGGTGGTCTCTCTCTGGCCTCTAGCAGATGGCAGCATGGTTTTGGCATGTGCCCAAAGAACCTGAGGATAGGGAAGGGCGAATCACTGTCTTGTCCCTCAGTCTGTTTCCTAAAAATCATGTCTTTAAGTCATTCTACCCTCAGTAAATAGAGCTGTTGAGCAGAGACAGGGCCAGAGGCAAGGCTGAGGTACAAGAAGAAGAGTGGGTTGGCATGCAGGCCCCATGCAGAGACTTTGTAGGTCTCCGTCTTTTAGCCATATTCTCCCAGCTCTAGAAAAGGAGTTGAGGTTTTCTGCTTGTTCTGATTCCTGGTTAGAGTTGGTGTGGTATGTGGTTTGTTTTGAAAGGCACTTGATGCTGTATCTTTAGTGCCCTTTATATTGCTAGCAGATTCTGTCAAGAATGTAGCCTCGAGTTGTGTTTGTACATAGTTATAATCCCAACATGTTGGAGCTGGATGAGGGGGGCTGTGTAGTAAGACTATATCTTTTTGAAAGGCCTCCAGATTAGGCTGTGTGTCTGAGTGTCTTATGTGTCCATGTGCAAGCATGCACGTGCATGCAGATTACAAAGAACATAATGTTTCTTCTTATTTCCTTGAGACAGGGTCTTTTTGAATTAGAGGCTCACCATTTTGCTTAGGTTGGCAGGCCAGCAAGCTTCTACCCCCCAACACTGGGGTTACATTCTTGCACAGCCATCCACAGCATTTTTACATGGGTACTGGGGAGTCTGTCTAACTCAGATTCTTATGCTTGCACAGCAAGTGCTCTTACCCATTGAACCATCTCTTCCATCTTTAGGCTTCCTTTCATGATAAACCTCTTTACTGTGCTTTCCTTAGCCAGGGTGTGTGTATTAGTTTGCTTTCTATTGCATAATAAAGATTATAATCACTGGTAGAGAAATGGATGAATGATTAAAAGCCATTTGTTACTCTTGTAGAGGACACAAGTTTGATACCTGGCACCTACATGTTGTCTCACAAACACCCATATCTCCAATTTCAGAGGATTTGACACACTTCTTTAACCTCCAGAGGCATAGGCTTGCACATTGTACATATACATATATGTACATGTGGGCAGGACATTCATACATATAAAAAATAAAATAAATCTTTAAAAAAAAAAAAAGCCAGGTGTGGTAACACACACCTTTGGTCCCAGCACTGGGGAGGCAGAGGCAGGTGGATCTCTGGAACTCGAGGCCAGCCTGATCTACGTAGGCTGGGACTTGCTATGTGGATCACTAATTAAGAAAATGCCCTATATTCTTGCCTTTAGGCATATGATGGGAGACATTTGCTCAATTGAGGTTCCTCTTCCCAGATAAGTCTTGCTTGTGTCAGGTTGACAGAAGAACAGCCAAGACACAGGGCTGCAGAGACCTAGGAGGAGAACAGAGAGCTCTTTTCATTCCAGTCCAGCCTAGGTCACTGTGCCAGGCTCTGTACTGCTCAGGGGATGCTAGCAGGAGGGAGTCACAACTTTCTCTATAACTATGCTGTCATCACACCTACTAAAATTAATAACATTTTTAAATATTGCCCAATACAAACCTACATTCAAGCTTTCCTAATTACATTTAAAAGTCTTACAATGGGCTTTTCATTTTTATTTAACAAACACATGGTTTCCCTAAGTAACCCAGGCTAGCCTCAAAGTCATGACTCTCCTGCCAAGTGCTAACTAAGGTCACAGATGTGTGTCACCATTTGTTTCCTAGCTTGCTTGTTTGATTTTGTTTGTGTTTATAGTGCAGGGCTTCTAGTGTAGAAATTCAAGCATGCAATGCTAGCTTTCTACCTCTTAGCTATATTCCTGGTCTGAGTCTGAGCTGTATCCTATCCTGGGCCACACACAAATCACATATTACATTGGTCTATTTTCTTTCTTTTTCTTGTTATTTTTGGTTTTGGTTTTGTTAAAACAGGGTATCACTCAGTATGTGACCACAGCTGTTCTGGAATTTGTAGCAATCCTTCTACCTCAACCTCCCAAGTCCTGGGATTCTAGGCATTAACTGCCTGGCTGTTGACAGTACATTTTCCTACTCCTCCCCACCTGTGTCATTTGCTTTCTTGGTGTTTTTTCCTAGACTTGCCAGGTATGCCAGATGTTGCTGCCAAACCAATGTAGTTTCTGTGCACACCAACGGATTCATGCACACAAGTCTCCCTACTGCTGCCCGGAGTGTGGTGTCCTCTGTCGCTCTGCCTACTTCCAGACACATGTAAAGGAGAATTGCCTGCACTATGCTCGAAAAGTGGGCTACAGGTGGGTGCTCCCTGACTCGGTGTCCTGATACTGCCCAGTGGCAAGTTCCTTTTCCAGGTTGAAATTTGTTTTATACTGAGATTTGGTTTTAAGAACCCAACGTGTGTATGTGTGTATTGAGAGAGGGGGTGCTGGTGAGATGACTCAGTGTTAACACACTGATGAGTCTAATGACCTGAGTTTGATACACTTTACTGACATAGTAGAAGGAGAGAAACAACTCCTGTGACCTATACACCCATGCCATGGTGTGTGCGCACGCGCGCGCGCGCGAGACACACACACACACACACACACACACACACACACACACCATGTTGGCTAGTGGGCATGAGTTGTGGCTGAGTTGGTAGAATGCTTGCCTAGCATGCTTGGAAGGTCTGGATTTGATCCCTCGCACCATATAAAAAAACTGGGCATGACAGCACAGGCCTGTTATCCCAGCACTTAGGAGTTGAAGACAGGAAGATCAGGAGTTCAAGGCTAGCCTGGGCTACCTGAGACCCTGTCTCAAAAAACAAACAAAAGCAATGTTGAGTGGTGGGTGGATAGATGTTTTGTTTTATAGAGGAAAGGAAGGACAAGAGAGAGAAATGAGTTACTAAAAAGAGGTGCTGTGGCACGCTCTTGTAATTCTGGAATTTGGGAGGTAAAGGTAGGGGGATCAAGTGCTCATGGTAACCCTTGGATACTTAGCAAATTTAAGGCTAGTCAACAGTGCAGGAGACCATGTCTTGAAATAAAAAACATGGCTGGGAGATGGTCCAGTATCAAAGTACTTCCCATGCAAGCATGAAGACTGGAATCCGGATCCCTAGAACCTGCACAAAAACCAGGCAGGAATCCCAGCATTCAGGAAGCAGGGACAGCAAATCCCAGAGCAGGCATCCTAGCAAGGACAGTAGTGGGATTGTCACACTTTGGGTTCAGTGAAACACCCTGCCTCAAAAAATAAAGTGAAAAATGAGGAAGAGATCCAATATCAGCCTCACGTTACTACAGACAACTGCACATATGTGTGTCCCTACACAGATAAGTATATATACACATACCACCTACATGTAAGTTTTAAAAAACTCTCAAAACACAAAAATCAAATTAAATATTAGAATAAATGGCCTTGAAGGGGAAGAGTATATTTAGTTCTTTGTCAGTTTGTCAAACTCCTTATTTTTGTTTTCTTCTTTCTTTCTTTTTCTTTTCTTTCTTTCTTTTTTCTTTTTCTTTTTTTTTTTTTTTGCCTGACTTATTCTGGTTGACCTACAATTACATCCCTCTTTCCTTTGCTTCCTGAGTATGTGTACACATACACATTCACATGTATAAACATATATACATATGCATGTATACTGTGTACATGTGTAACAACTACAGCTGGCATTTTCTTTGTTTTTTGTATGTAGTCCATGTTGGCCTGGGCCTTTATATGTTACACAAGCTAGCCACCTTGCCTTAGCCTCCAAAATGCTGGGGTTAAAAGTGGCACTCTCATACCCAGCTTGCCAGTTTAGTTTTTAGAAGTGTATATATTTAATGGAGCATGGAGGCATGTGCTTACCATCATGATCTCAGGAAGTAATGACATGAAAGTTAAGAGGAATTAAAAGCCAGGAGCTGGAAGAATGGAGTAGCAGTTACACACTCTGGCAGGTCTTCCAGAGGGTCTGGATTCAGTTATCACACCAACATGGCAGCAAACAGCCATCTGTACCTCTATTCCCAGGGGATCTGATGCCCTCTTTTGGTTTCCACGAGAACTGGATACACATGGTGCATAGTCATATTCACAAACAATGCCCCCCATACATATAAAATAAAAAATAAGTAAACCTTATTTTAAAAAAAAGTTTAAAGTTGGCCAGTGTTAGCACACTGGGAGGCAGAGCCAGGCATATCTCTGTGAATTCAAGGACAGCCTGAGTGAGTTACAGGACAGCCAGGAATACATAGGGAAACCATGTCTCAGGAAAAAAAAAAAAGTTCAAAAGCTGGGTGTTGGTGGCGCACACCCTTAATCCCAGCACTTGGGAGGCAGAGGCAGGTGGATCTCTGTGAGTTCCAGCCCAGCCTTGTCTAAAGAGCAAGTTCCAGGACAGGCTACAAAACAAAACAGAAAAACTTTGTCTCTAAAAACCAAAAAAGAAAAAGAAGTTCAAGGCTTGGGGCTAGAAAGATGGCTCAGTGGTTAAGAGTACTTACTGCTTTTACAGAGGAACTGAATTCTGTTCCCTGTATTCACATCACAACTGCTGATAACTTAATCTACAGGGATTCAGTGCCATCTTTTGGCTTTGTGGGCATGCATACATGAGGCATACACATAGATGCACATAAAGCAAAAAGAAAAAGAGAGAGATCTTAAAAGAGATCCTGAGCTATGTTGAGACTGTTTCAAAATTCTCTCTCTCTCTCTCTCTCTCTCTCTCTCTCTCTCTCTCTCTCTCTCTCTCTCTCTCTCACACACACACACACACACACACACACACACACACACACACTATAACTCAGAATGCAATGAATGGCTAGGAAATTTTCTGAAAAGGGATTGTCTTAGTTACTGTTCTGTTGCTGTGATGAAGCACCATGACCAAGGCAACTTATAGAAGAAGCATTTAATTGGGGACTTGCTTACAGTATCAGGGGTGAATCATTATGGCAAGGAGTATGGTGGCAGGGAGACTTAGCAACTGGATGGGTAGTGAGAGCTCACATCTGATTTGCAAATTGTAGGCAGAAAGAGAGATTGGACCTGGCATGGGCTTTTTGTTTTGTTTGTTTGTTTTTTGAGATTGGGTTTCTCTGTGTAGCCTTGTCTGTCCTGGAACTCACTTTGTGGACCAGGCTGGCCCACGCTCACAGAGATCCACCTGCTTCTGTCTCCTGAGTGCTGGGATTACTGGAATTAAAGGTGTGTGCCACCACCACCTGGCCTGTCATGGGCTTTTAAAAACTTAAAGTTCACCCCTAGTGACACATATCTAACAAGGCCATATCCACTCCCACAAGGCCACACCTCCTAATCCTTCCCAAACAGTTCTACTAACTGGGGACCAAACATTCAAACAGCCTATGGTGGCCATTCTCATTCAAACAAACCACCACAGGAATTTTAGGAGGTTTTCAAGCAGAAGGGTAAGGGAGAGTATATATGATGAGGTAATGATAGGGAGACTTGCGAACATAAAAGAGATTACCAGGGTGATCCGAAGTTGTGTTGAAAATGTATGTGGACAATGTAAGCCAAGCTGGCTTTAAATTCATGGCAATCTGCCTACCTTGGCCTCCTGTGTGCTGGGATTGCAGGAGTGAGCCACACTCCTCCTGCTTCCTTTCTTTTGAGTGAACACATAGGAATAACCAGGAATATCAAATCCAGACTTTATGGTTAGCTTTTTGAGGCACTGGCTGACTGTTTTCCAAAGCTGCTGTATCTCTTTAAATTCCTACCAGCAGGGTATGAAATTTTTATTTCTTGGTCTTTGCCAACATTTGTTACTGAGTTCCTCATTAAATACATGAAATGCAGATATTTCTTCCCATTCTGGTGTAAAGCTATTTACTAACTGCTCCATTCAACTGAACGTTACAACAGAGTTTTATAATATTAGTTTATATTTCATATTCTTTCTGCTTTTCTTTCTTTTTTAAAGATTTTATTTATTTATTATGTATACAACATTCTGCTGCAGGGAGCCATCCCTAACTTCTTAATGGTATACTCTGGAAGGCAAAGGCTTTCTACATCTTCCCTTTGACATTCCCTGGGACTTCTGCAGTTGTCCCACTTACATTGATAGCATTTGAATCAATACGGAACCATTCTTCTCCCTCTTCGTTCCTGTCAGCTTCTCTCAGGAGGGCTCCAGATTTTTGGTTTATGGATTGGCCAGTTTGGAGAGGACTTAGGATTGTCCTTTTTTCTCTACCAGACATGATCTTAGGCTCAAGGAGTCCTGTGCATTTACTTTGAGCAGATAGCATCAAGTACAGTTTTAGGATGTATATGCAGAGGCTGCAGCCTGTGGGCTGGAATGAGGGAGAAGGACCCTGAGGTGGCTCTCTTCTTGCCTTCCATCCCTCTTCCAGTATCACCCCTGGGTCTAACACTCCCCCACCTTTGTTGTCCAGGTGCATCCACTGTGGTGTCATCCACCTGACTTTGGCCTTGCTGAAAAGCCACATCCAGGAGCGACACTGCCAGGTTTTCCACAAATGTGCATTCTGCCCCATGGCCTTCAAGACTGCCAGTAGTACGATGGACCACAGTACCACCCAGCACCCCACCCAGCCCCACAAACCCTCCCAGTGAGTGCAGCTGCAGGACCAGTAGGTCCTGTGGGGCAGAGAGGGTGGCCTGGATGCTGTAAGGGTGGCATAAGGATGGGCTGGGGAGCCGAGGCTATGGAGAGATATGTGGAGTCTCCTGAGGACATCCCAAGGCAGGAAAAGATGTACACTGGCTCAGGCTAGTGTGTCCTCAAACTTCACCCTGGTTCAGAGAGAGCAGAGATGGGAGAGGGGCTGTTTGATCCTGCCAGCGGAGCCCTGGTTACCTCACACCTCCGGGACTTGTTTTGTCAGGCTAATTTATAAGTGCTCCTGTGAAATGGTCTTCAATAAGAAGAGGCACATTCAACAGCATTTTTACCAGAATGTCAGCAAGACACAGGCAGGTGTCTTCAAGTGCCCTGAGTGCCCACTCCTATTTCTGCAGAAGCCAGAATTAATGCAGCATGTCAAGGTGAGGTGCCTAAGGGGGAGCACCTTCAGGCAAGGATGTACCTCAGATCAGGGGTGTGACTCTGCATCTTTCCATCCCCAGAATACCCATGGTGTTCCCCGGAATGTGGATGAGCTGTCCAGCCTTCATTCTTCAGCAGACACGGCCTCTAGCCGCCCTGGTTCTCGAGCTCCCACTGAGCCCCCAGTCACAAGTGTAGCTGCTAGGGGCAGCTCCCTGACTGCTGGTCGTTGGGGCCGGCCGGAAGCCCACCGCAGGGCTGAAGCCAGGCCCCGCATGAGGAGCACTGGTTGGACTTGCCAGGAGTGCCAGGAATGGGTTCCTGATCGAGAGAGCTATGTGTCCCACATGAAAAAAAGCCATGGTCGGGTGAGTGCAGCCATATGCCACAGTGCAGCACTGGGATTCTTGGGTGTCTGTCCTGTGAAGCAGGTTCCTGGTAGTTTGGGCAAGGTTTGTACTATAGATCTTAAGGTCTTGGGGCTATCCTCTTTCTGGCCATATCACTGAAAGGAAGAGGACTCACCCAGAACTTAGGATTCTGATGCTTTGGGATGTGTTTCCTCTTCCTTTAGACACTGAAGCGGTACCCATGCCGGCAGTGTGAACAGTCCTTCCACACCCCCAGCAGCTTGCGCAAACACATACGCAACAACCATGACACAGTAAAGAAGGTCTACACTTGTGGGTGAGTCTTGAGAGGGGGAGGGAAAAGTCCTGAAATTCAAAAGGCTTTTCCTGTGGCATCACTGGGGCTCTTTTGTGCTGTGAGATCAGGGCCCTAAAGCAAGAGACCAATGAGTTTCTAGCAGGAAAACACCAGCTAAATCAGAAACCAGGCAAGTAGAGTGGAGCATTTATTTAAATTGTTTTGTTATTAATAAAAACTCAGGAGTCAGATATTGGGGTAAAAACCTGTTAGATCAAGAAAGCAGCAGAGGAACGACCAGCTCTACCCTCTCTCCATGATTCCTAGATTGAAAAGGCCCGCAAGTCTTTCTGATCCTCTCCCTGTCCCGTATTGTGCCTCTCTGTCATATCCTGGGTCTTCCAAAATCTCTATGGCTAATTCTGGTCATCTGGTCATTGACTCTGCCCCCTAATTCAAGATTAACTTTATCAATATTCTTGGAGTGTCACAGTACTATCAAAATATCCTGTAACAGTCAGGAACCAGCATCCAAGGCCTGGCAACTCTAAAGCCTTTTCTCTTTCACTCTTTAGCCCTGGATTTTCTCAGTGGGGCCTAATATTTGAGATACGGTGGTATGACGGATATGTTCTGTCCTTTATTACTGACCACTGGTTTTGTATAGGGCCCTCTGGATGGTATTGGGATGAGGGCTTAGTGTCAAGCATGCAAGCCTTCAAAACTGCTGTTGTCTGCTCCCTTAGCCATCTTGCTGGTTTGATTACAAGTCTACCTGCTCACATAGCTTTCCTCATATATTTGTGAGGAACACGGGACCCTGAGGTTTCCCCCACCTCCTCATCTGTGCTCTTGCAGGTACTGCACCGAAGATAGCCCCAGCTTTCCTCGGCCCTCCCTCCTGGAGAGCCATATCAGCCTTATGCATGGTATCAGAAACCCTGATTTGAGCCAGACGTCCAAAGTCAGACAACCAGGTGGACATTCCCCTCAGGTGAGTGTGGGATCACTGCCTTGAACTGGCTGCTCAGTGAGACCTGGGACTGGGAAGGCTTCAGAGAGGGGCTTCAGAGGCCCGTTAGTAGTTGGGGTCATGGAGCAAGCAGAGTGACATCTAAATGTGGTTACTCTATTTCCTTGTGTTCCATTAGGGCACTGGACATAATTAGGAGATAGGAACAAAGATCCATGGGAAAGCCTGCCCATCAGATATTTGTTGCTATAACCTTACTTCTGCTTCCTTCAAATCCTGTGAGGCAGGCAGGCAGGCAGAGCTACCTTGTCAGGGAAGGATCCTTCACTGTTGCTCTAGCTGTAGGAAGAGTCAGGTCTAGAACTCCCTTTGCCAGCCCCTTGCTTTCTTCTCTCACACCTGTTGCATGCTCCTTTTCCATTTCTGGTGAGCTTCTAGAGTAGCCTGATGGCCCCTCTCCTGCAGATTCTTCCCATATCGTGGTATAGAGCCAGGCACTCTGAAGAGGACTCAGTAAGTCTGAGAGCTACCTGGAGGTCATGGGCTGTCTTGACACTTTCTTGTCTATTCAGGGAATGGTGCTAGCTTACAAAGTAGGTGGAATACCAATTTCTTTCTATTGTTTTTTTTGGTCAGTAACAATCCATAAGAACATACAGCCTCCCTTACCTTAAGTGCATGCACATCCCCTCTGACACAGCAGTTCTGCTTCTAGGAAGGACATCTCCTGTTAGTGTGCCTCCTCTAGAAAAGTGAAGCTTCTGTGTTTGCTCACATGGAGGCAAGCTCCAGGATGTTATTAAGTACAGGATGTTATTAAGTACAAAGTTGCATGATGAGAGAAGTGAGCATAGCATGTAATAATTGCTCAGCTGTTTGTTGATTTTCTTTCTCTTTCTTTTTTTTCTTCTCCCCCCCCACCAGGGTTTCTCTGTGTAGCTTTGGAGCCTATCCTGTCACTCTCTCTGGAGACCAGGCTGGCCTCGAACTCACAGAGATCCACCTGCCTCTGCCTCCCGAGTGCTGGGATTAAAGGTGTGCGCCACCAACGCCTGGCAATTTTTTTCTTTTTTTTTCTTTTTTTTTGAAAAGACATTCATGAAATGTTTCTTAGGGGAGCTATAAAACCCAGGATTCTTAGTTTGCTCTATTAAAGACCATGACCAAAAACAGTTTGGAGAGGAAAGGCTTTATTGAAGCCTATAATTTATAGTTCATCATGGAGGAAAGTCAAGGCCAAAACTCAAGACAGGAACCTAGAGTCAGGAACAGAAGCAGAGACCATGGGGGAATACTGCTTGCTGGCTTACTCTTTATGGCTAGTAGGCCAGTTTGAAGGAAGCATTTCCTTCCTTCCTTCCTTCCTTCCTTCCTTCCTTCCTTCCTTCCTTCCTTCCTTCCTTCCTTCCTTTCTTGGTTTTTCGAGACAGGATTTCTCTGTGGCTTTGGAGGCTGTCCTGGAACTAGCTCTTGTAGACCAGGCTGGTCTCGAACTCACAGAGATCGGCCTGCCTCTGCCTCCCGAGTGCTGGGATTAAAGGTGTGCGCCACCACCGCCTGGTGGCATTTTCTTACTGATGTTCCCTCTTCCCAGATGCCCCTGGCTTGTGTCAAGCTGACAAATACTAAACATAGCCGGTAATACGTTCCATAGAGAACAGGCCCAAGAAGTGGTGAGGGCAGGACTCTTTATCTTTATACAGGTCACATGTATACATAACATTAAAAATAAAGAACCTGGGCTGGAGAGATGGCGCAGCAGTTAAGAATATTTTTTTGGGTCAGGTGGAGGTGGTTCACACCTTTAATCCCAGCTCTTGGGAGGCAGATGAAGGCAGATCTCTGTGGGTTTGAGGCCAGCCTGGTCTACAAAGTGAGTTTCAGGATAGCCAGGGCTGTTAAACAGAGACCCTATCTCAAAAAAAAAAAAAAAAAAAAAAAAAAAACCAAAAAAACAACAGCAAAAAAAGATTACTTTTTGTTATTCTAGCAGAGGACCCAAGTTTAATTCCCAACAATTCACAATTAGCTAACAGCGCTGTTCCCGGGAACCCAATACCCTTTTCTGACCTTTTCAGGCACATGGGCACATGGTGCATGCACATACATACATGCAGGCAAAACACTCACACATGAAAGAGAATGAATAAGTCTAATAAAAATTTAAAAAAAACCAAAAAAAACCTTGAGCTGTCCCTAGAACCCAGAGTAGAGGGAGAAAAGTTGTCTTCTGACCTCAGCATGAGTTCCATATGCACTCTCCCTATAGTACACCTGAGCACTAGGCCTCATCTCTGCTCACACTGTCTTTTCTTTCAGGTGAACCATCTGAAAAGACCAATCAGCAGAATGGCAGATGCTCCGGGCACTAGCAATGGTGCGACTGTTTCCTCTACCAAAAGGCACAAGTCCCTATTTCAGTGTGCAAAATGCAGCTTTGCCACAGACTCAGAGCCCGAGTTCCAGAGCCACATACCTCAGCACCAGGTGGACAGCTCCACAGCCCAGTGTCTCCTCTGTGGCTTGTGCTACACATCTGCCAGTTCCCTCAACCGCCACCTGTTCATAGTCCACAAAGTGAGAGACCAGGAGGAGGAAGAGGAGGAGGAGATTGTGGAAGTGAAGGTGGAAGCCACAGACCCAGAGGCATGCTCTGGAGAGGAGGTGGCCATGGAAACTAGAGAGAACGGACTGGAAGAATGTGCCAGTGAGCCTTTGGTGGCTGATCTAGAGCCAAGGAGATCACTAGGCCTGTCCCTGGAGGAAAACAGTGCCCAGGGCCCCCAGAATTCACCACAGGCCTCTCAGGACCAGAACAGCCATGCACTATCTCCTCAGGTGTGACCAGAGGCTTTGTAGCCATCAGTCAGGCTGTGGCACCCTCCACCTGCTATGCAGACTGTGAAATAAAAAGCTCTGCCCCAGTGTGTGTGGCCACTGTGCTCTGGAGCAGTATCTATCCTGAGCTGCAAATTCTGGGCATCTCCCAGCCCCAGACATTGTGGGTCACCCAGAATCCCTTACAGCTCTGAATTTGCTTCTGTTATTTATGGCTTTATGCTGCTTCTTGGTACCCCCATTCTCATCCATGTCCTTCCAGCCCCAGGCTACTTAGGTAGTGCAGCCCTAATGCTGTCACTCAGCTTGCAGCCCCTCAGAGGCTATGTTCTGGGCTCTCTACCTGCTGTGTACAGTGGGGACTCCTCAGAGCTCTATTTCCCTGCAGATACCAGCTCTCCTTCATGCCTTCAGAGCCCAAGGAGGAGGAGAATGAAGGATGCTGGCTGTTCCACTGGAACTCTGCCCAGCCTGGCTTGGTGAGGTCCCTTGCTTACCTTTTCCTTCTGTCTTCTCTCATTCTTTGCCCCAGAAACATCATGAGGACTTCACGTGTCACACTGGCTGATCATGTCTCTGTGGGTGGGAGAAATGTCAGTACACTCCTGTTTGGAACTGAGGAAATCATGAAGTATGGCCAAGGCAGGCAGGTGCCGAGAGCCAGACCCTCTTGGGAGCTGTGGGAGGGTCCTGCTGCTGCTGCTGTCCTGCAGTCCCTGACAGGTGGGGCGTGGGTTACACAGACATTGGGATGTTTGTATTCTTGCTCCTGTGCCATTAGAGAGGCTGCTGCCTCAGGCAGGCCAGCCTCTCCTACTCTCAGCTACATTCTTGTTGCTCAGACTATATTTCAATAAAAAAGATCATCTTCTTACCATGCAGGTAGGCTCTTGTATTCATCCTCAGGTGAGCCAGCCCTTCCCTGCTCCACCCGAGGCTCTTCCCAGAGTGCCCTGGCTGCCCTATCTGAAGGAAAGCAGGGCTCTGCTGCCCATGGAGCTCTAGGTTCTGGAGCTTGTGCTTGGGAAATCAGGAGGCCTGTACATCTTGGTTCTCTTGAGACTTCTAAAGGAGGAGAGGGAGGGTGTCAGTACTGGTTAAGAGCCACCTCCAAGGACTCTGGCCTATTGATATTCTCGAGGCATCTTTTCATTAAAGGGCTTTCAGTCCAGAGATCCTTCGTGAGGGTAGAAAGGGATTCTGTGACTTTGTTCATTGTTCGGAGACCGTTGCCATCGCCACAGCAAACCCAGATGTGGTAGAGTTAGGGTTAAATGACAGATGGGGCCTGCCCAAGCACAAGGGACAGGTTGTGGGAAGGTGTCCTCCAGCCCAAATGGCCTGGGGCTAGGAGCAGCAGGATCCCTGTGCAGCACAGGGAAGGAAGAGGTGCTGGCTGAGTTCTTAGACTTAATCTTTCAAGGGAGGCATGAATATGTATCAGGAATCAAGTTGGATAAATATGCATGGCTTTTTCACAATTGAAAACATTTTCTTCTTGCTCTATTAAATGCCAAATTTGTAGTGAAAGGCTAATGGCAGTGGGAAAGTTTGCTTGCCTCAGATCCAGAGAGGCTCTGCTGTTTGTATCATTTGAATGAACGGACATTCTTCCTGGGAGCCTCCTACCTCTCTGCTTCCCCAGCTGGCAGTGAGGGGAAGCCAGCCCTATTGAGCAAGTCCCAAGCCAACCACTGTCCCTTCCCCAGTTCCAATCACATAACTCGTTTCTCTTCAGATCCTATCAATCTTTCACCTTATGCTAATCCCCATTGCAGGGAGTGTCTGTACCCCAGATCATTCATGAGAACAGGTTCTTAAGGAGGTGAATAGAGGGCTTTGAGCTGTGTAGCTGCATTTCTTCCCACTCAGAAACCATGGGACAGAAGATGGAGAAACTAAGGGTGGAGCACCTGTCCTCATGCCAGATCCAGCCTCTTGTAGTGGGAGCATAGAAACTGCTCTGGAAAGCCTGAACCATGCATGGCCTGAGTTCTTCCTGCCCTTAACCAGCTCCTAACAGGTCTCCTCACAGACTCCTCCCCCTCAGAGTAGAACTAGGAACCCCCATCTGGCTCCTTGCAGGCTCTCATGAGGTCATGAGTGTGCAAACACTTTCCAGTTCCCATAATACCATGTGGATATGGGGATTCTGTGCTGCTGGACCTGGAGCGTAGCTCATCCGCTGCTCACGTTTGGATGCGGGGTATCAGTTAAGAATTGGCCTGCATGCCTATCCATTATTCAATGATGATGAAGATAACATTTCCAGCCCTGCTCATGGCCAGCATCTTGTTAACTCTTAACAGAGACGTTCATTTAATCCTCACAAGGATCTCAGTTATCCTTCTATTTTACAGAGAAGAAAACAGCCTTAGGTTGAATGACAGATTGTTGGGCCACCTGTGATGATGGTGCTGAGTCAAGCCTGTCAACCACTGTGCTACCTTAGTGACTGGGCTGCTCTGACTGCTGCCACCCTGTCAGCAGCATGGAGCCATCCAAAGCCCACCCTTCTACTTTCCAAAAAAGGCAGGGTGCCCCATAGTGTCAGATCCTTCGTGGAGTCCACCAGTGCCTTGTCACCCCAAGGAGGGCCCTGCATTTGCACGTGTGGTGTCCCTGCAATGTTTTTTTCTCACTGGGGTTTACTTTGCTATCTGAAGACCCATCTCTGGAACATTGTAGAAGAGGTTACCTAATTCTCCTGGGGAACACACAGTCTTTCAGAGTCAGTATCTCCTGGTTGCTTGTGTTGTCTTTTCAATGCACTATTGTTTGTCATCCGAGGATGCTTGCTGTAACAGGTGTTTCACTGCTGCTGCGGATGCTCTCCTCACCAAGTTTAGATAAGATTCTCTACTCTGTAGAAACTACCATCTCAATACACTGAGGCTTGACAAATGACTAGTATTTATACTTTAACCGCTCTGTCTTTGTAAAATGATACGCTGGATTACCATGGACTAATTGTTGTAAAAAATTTGCCTCTTATGTAAACAGTCTGGGTTTTAAAAACTTAATGGTTGTGTTGTGTCCCCCCTTCCCCCGAATTCCACATTTTGCCTTGCCCCAGACTGAGGAACTTCTGTCCTGTTTGTCGTTGTACATTCAGCACCAGGTAATTAAAATTTTTTTGGGGGGGTTGGAAGAAATAGGTACATACACATTTGACAACAAACAAAGCATTAACAATACAAATGAATATACAATAAAAAGTAAACTTCCTGATGGAGGCGAGCCTCCAGTGCCCTCACCAGAGTTCCTCATTGTTATCTCTTATCTTGTGTATCCTTTCAGAGCAATTCTATGCATTTATGAGTTATAAATATGTATATTTATATATCTATTTTTAATACAAACAGTAGCATTCTATATACCATGTTCTGAAGCTTGCTTTTTTTTTTCCTCTTTTACATATGTTAGAAGTTGTTCAGAACTTAGACACTGGGTCAGTGTAATTCTTTAAAAGCTTCAAATAGTTTTTTGCATCCAATGGTGCTGTAAAAAGTGTGTGGGTGAGTGAATGAATGTGTGCGTGAATGAATAAATCTGAACTAATAATCTAGCCATAGAGCTCTCACGCTGACCTAAATAAGATAGGACCTTCTAGACTCCAGAATATGTCCTTTGTCTTCTACAAGAGGTTCAGACAGTCACCCATCGTCATCAACACACTCAGCAGCTTAGGCAGTGAACACAGGATGCCTTGGGCCATGACTCCCAAATACATGTTTGTTTTTTCCAGGTCCCTGCTTAAAATGCTTTTTTTACTGGAAAATGATGGACCACTGATAGAGAAAATGTAAAACACGTATTTATTTGTTTGCTTTAAAAATATTTTATGTATGAGTGCTCTACCTGCATATATACCTTTATGCCAGAAGAGGGCATCAGATCCAACTGTAGATGGTTGTGAGCCACCGTGTGGTTGCTGGGAATTGAACACAGGACCACTGGAAGAACAGCCTGTGTTCTTAATTGCTGAGCTATCTCTCCAGTCCAAAACATGAATTTATAATCCCATCCTCTTAGTAAGTGCAGTCATCACTTTTGGTATATTCATAATTGAATTTATGGTGTAACAATGTCCTAGAGTGTTGGGCACCCTAGACAAGCACTCTACCACTGAGCCACCTCCCAGGCCTTTTGTTTCGTTACAGGCATGCACCACCACACAGGCTTTCTGATTTTTGGGGTGTGACCTCAAGTGGAGTGTGAGACAATGGAGAAAGCCAGTAACTAGAAATCAGAGATGTTAGTTCCGGATCCCTGTTTGCAGTCATTCAGTCTTAGGTTCTCTCATCTGCTGGATAATGAGATTGCTTTATGTCTTTGGGTATCTTAAACTTGGCTTGATTCTATCTTCTCATTCCACACATGTTTATGGCCAAGTAGAGGAGACTGTCTCAAAGGCAAGAATTCTTACAGTTTCTCTTTTATTTACTCATTTACTTTTTGGCTAAGATCTATAGAAAATGGAAAAGAGCCTTCCCTGCAAGTAGTTATCATTTTACTTGTGTATATAAACACATGCACACACGCATTGTACCACTGAGCTACATTCCCAGTACATTTATTTATATTTCATTTTGTATCAGGTTTTTGCTTTTATGTACTGAGTTCTTTTCTATTACCTTTGCCTTTTGTTAGCCCTTTCCAGATTGGATTTTCTGTCTATTCTGTCAAATCTTGTCATCTAGGCACTGTAGGGGCCTGTATCCAGGTGAATTCTTGATCTAGTTCATTGTACAGTGCGTTGGAGTACTTCAAGCATGCTTTTATTAAGTTGGGCGTGATGGTACACACCTGCAATCTCGGACTTAGGAGGTGGATATGGGAGAATCAGGAGTTCAAGGCCAGCCTGGGCTGCATAGGGAGTTTGAGGCCAGCCTGAATACATGGGATTCTGTCTCAAAATAAAAATTTAGCTGGATGTTGGTGGCAAATGTCTTTAATCCCAACACTCGGGAGGCAGAGGCAGGCGGATCTCTGTGAGTTCGAGGTCAGCCTGGTCTCCAGAGTGAGTGCCAGGATAGGCTCCAAAGCCACACAGAGAAACTCTGTCTTGAAAAAAAGCAAAAAGCAAAAAAAGAAAAAAAAAAAAAGAAGATCCATCTGTCTTGGCTCTGGGGTGCTAAAATGACAGGAGTAAGCCACCACACCCAGTGGGTTTTTTGTCTGTTTGTTTTGTGTTTTGTTGTTGTTTTCTGAGACAGGGTTTCACTGCCATCACCTACTCAGAGTTTTTGAGAGTCTTTTCTGAGTATAGCTGTCCCAGAACTTGCCTTGTAGACCTCAAACTCAGTGAGATCCACCTGCTTCTGCTTCCCAAGTGCCGGGATTAAAGGCTTGTGCCACCACCGCCCAGCTGGGTTTTTTGTTTTGTTTTTAATTTTCAAATTTAAATTGTGTTTAATGCAAGAAAACTACAAATCGATAAATGTTATTGATTATATGGAAAATTGATCACAAAATACGGTAAGTCATTTATGCCAATTCCAGCTGAGAAGAGACCCATCATTTTGAGTGATTAAGTGACCACAGAACTGTAGTATCACTAACTTCAAGGGTAGACATGGTATTACACAGAGAGCCATGGTCCTGATTAACTAGACCTAGTCAAAGCCTGTCACCTTTGCCTCCATTCTCTGGAAATGGGCGTGGCTAGAGGGCTTTGGCTTATTGGTTTGGTTTTGGAGACAGTTTCTCTGTGTGTTCCTGACTGTCCTGGAACTCATTCCATAGGCCTAGCTGGCCTCAAATTCACGGAGATGTACCTTTGCCTCCTCAGTGGTGGTATTAAAGGTGTGATTCCCTCTAAGCAGCTGTGATTGTGGGGTTTCACATATCCTTCCTAGGCCCATTCTGTAGAGGCTTTTGCATGTGATTTTAAAATTGTGGCACACACCTTCATCACAACATTAGGGAGGCAGAGGCAAGAAAAGCAGGAGTTCGAGACCATACTTTCCTACACAATGAGTTGGAGACCAGGCTGGTCTACCATGACCTTTGACTCAAAAAGAAAAGTGTCAAGTATGGTGTCCCACGCCTGTAACCTCAGCACTTGGGAGGCAGAGGTGGGAGCATCTCTGAAAGGTTGAGGCCAGTCTGGTCTCCACAGTGAGTTTCTGGACTCACTATATATCCTATATAGATATATATCCTATATATCCTATATAGATATAGCTATAGCTATATAGGAAAGCCTCTCAGAAACTGGGAGGAGGTGATGGTAGTGAAAGAGAGCTGTGGAAGGGCCAGGCTCAGTGATCCTGACCAATAATGAGGAGGAGGAGGACTGCAAGTCCAAGCCCCGCCTGAGCTAGAAGTTGTAGTAGTGCTGGGTGTGAGCTCAGTGGCAGAACATTTGCCTAGAGTGCTCAAGGTTCCAGGTTCAACCCCTAACACTGGTGTGGGGGGCAGTGATGGAGCAGGAGGTGGGCGGGGTCGGCGGTGGCTTGATTTGTTTGTGGCATTCCTTTTGTGGGCAGGAATGGTAGCAGTTGTTACTGAGAGGCATTCGAAGTTTTAAAAGAATGAGAAGTTGCAGATGTATAGGAAAGGGAAGCCTGGGTAGTACAAGCCTGAAACCCTGGCTACTTGATGCACCAAGGGAAGGATCACCTAGCTCTAGGCCAGCCTGGGTGGCAGAGAAGAGTGAGAAGGCCCTATCTCAAAATGAAAAACAAAGGAAGGGCTGGGGCAGAGCTAGTGGTAGAGCACTTGCCTGGTGTTCTCAAGGCCAGGGTTTAATCCTCAGGATGGGATGGGGAAAGGAAAAAAGGGCTGGACAGCCCAGGCCAACGCTGGGAAGCTTTCTAGGCTTAGGGTTGGTTTTCTGCGCCTGACACCCTGTGACCTCTGGAAGGTGCCTGGACATGTAGCAGTCTGGCATGTGATCACGGTGTGTGGGATAGAATACCTAGCTGGGTAACCCTACTTTGGAGACCCAAATTCCCCTTCCAATCTAGAATCAGTGAGCCTTCTTGTTGCCTGTAAATCCTTTAGCTGATGCTCACCCAGTCCAGCACAGCTGTGGCCACATCTCCAGTCCCAGGATAGGGACATGCCAGACTGGCTAGCTCATAGCAAAGGGCAGGACCTGGAGGCCCCACCCTCTTGGAACAGAGGCTCAGCTGCTTGAGCTGAGTGCTACCTAAGCTCTTGGAGGGAGATCAGACAAGCATTCAAGAGTATTGTGACATGGCCCAGCGGCACAGGCCTGTAATCCCAGCCACACAGAGGCTGAGGCAGGAAAATTGAAAGTTCAAGGCCTGCCCGACCAAGAATGAGTTCAACGGCACCCTTTATAGCTTTAGTGAGACCCTGTCTCAAAAAAAAAAAAAAAAAAAAGCAAGAGCTAGAGATGTAAGGCAGTACTGGGGTGCTTGCCTGGCCCACATAGGGTGGCCACACACACTAGCCAGATCATCTTGCAGGAAGGATAGCCTGCTGTATGAGGTAACAGGATCTCATGGGTACAAAGACCAGCAGAGACCTGGGTCCCGTGGAATGCAGAGCTAGGCCTTGACTTTAAAATGAGGAGATTGAAGAGGGGAGGGCACAGGAGGAGTGTGGAGGCTCACAGATGAAGTTCAAGTGTTATGTTGACACAGGCCACCAGTCTGCAGAGCTTGGAGGGGAAGCTAGGAAATCCCACCTGACCTAAGTGTGCCATAGCTTGTGGAAAAGGTCACCTCAGTATGAGTCCACATGGGTGCCAAACCACAAAATAAGATCCAGGAAGTCTCCAGACTAGAGGGAAGTTACTGATGATTTTACTCCAATTTGCTGAGAGGCTCAGGTGGAGGGTGGTAGTTCATGGTACAGTAGCCCGGTGCACATGTCCAGAGAGGAAGAGCTTGTGACAGGAGGCTCTCGGCCATTTTGAGCAAGGAACCGTTGGAGGGAGTGGATGTGTCATGAAGCAAAGAGACATCAGGCTGGAGAGATGGCTGGGTGGTTAAAGTGCTTGTGCAAGCATGAGGACCTGAGTTCATAAAAAAGCTGGGTGTTGCTGGACGTTGGTGGCGCTCGCCTTTAATACCAGCACTTGGGAGGCAGAGGCAGGCCGATCTCTGTGAGTTTGAGACCAGCCTGGTCTCCAGAGCGAGTTCCAGGACAGCCTCCAAAGCCACAGAGAAATCCTGTCTCAGGAAAAAAAAAATCCAGCACACAAGTGAAGTTACTGTCCACTGCACATTATATCCCTTTGTATGTGGAACTGGGCAGCAGAGTGGATAAGGAACAAATGAAAGAGCATAAGGACGGGGCAGGGGTGGGAGGTGGGGGGCCCAGAGTTGCCACAAAGACAAGTGTAGGCCTGGGAGGGAGAAGGGTAATGGGCTGGCACTTTAGAGGTGGAGGAATTCCTGGTGCCAAGGTTGGAGTGGCACACATTTAACTGGGTTGCTAGAGGGAAGGGAGGGTGAAGGTCTTTGAGAGGACAAGGTACCTGCTGCCAGGCTGTTGGCTGAGTCACCAGACAGGATGATGGTAGGACTGGAGCCTGGCCTGTGTAGCACTCAATGTGCAATGACCATCGTTTTCTTTTGGGGTTTGGTATTTTTAAATTTCTTTCTTTTGTTTTTGTTTTTTGAGACAGGGTTTCTCTGTATTGTTTTGGAGGCTGTACTAGACCAGGCTAGCCTCGAACTCACAGAGATCTGCCTGCCTCTGCCTCCCGAGTGCTAGGATTAAAGGCATGCGCCACTAACGCCCGGCTAAGTTTCTTTTTACGAGTATTTGTTTATTTTTATTTTGTGTGTGAATGTTTGCCTGCATGTATGTATGTCCACCATGTGTGTGCTTGGTGCTGGTAGAAAACAGAAGAAAACATCGGGTTCCCTGGAACTGGAGTTACAGATGTTGGTTGTGAGCTACCATGTGGGTGCTGGGAACCATATCCTGGCCCTTTCTAAAAGCAGTGAGTGTTGTCACTGTTGAACCTTCTCTCTAGCCCCCTTCTCTTTTTGTTTTAAGACAGGGCCTCCTGTAACCCAGGCTGGCCCGACACTTGGTATGACCTAGGATGACCATGAACTCCTGATTTTCTTGTCCTTACCTCCCCATGCTGGGCTTACAGCTGTGCATGTCCCATAATCCCGTGCTACAGAGGTGGAGAGAAGGGTCCCTGGGCCACTGTCTTTAGCGGAATCAGAGAGCTCTGGGTTCAGTGAGAGACCTGATCTCAAAAAATAAAGTGAGGAGGCCAAGGATGGAGCTGAATTCCTTTAATCCCAGCACTCAGGAGGCAGAGGGGGTTGGATCTTTATGCATTCGGGCCCAGCTCTTTATAGAGAGCACCAATCCAGCCAGGATAACAAAGTCAGACTGTCTCAAATAAATAAAGTGAGAGCTGGCAGGTAAAAGCCCTTGTTGCCAAGCCTGACATTCTAAGTTTGATCCCTGGAACCTGCGTGGTGGAACATCTGTATCCACATACTAACACACAAAATAAATAAACAAAAAAAAAATTTACAGGACTGCAAAGATGGTTCAGCAGTTAAGAGCACTGGATGCTTTTCCAAAGGTCCTGAGTTCAATTCCCAGCACCCACATGGTGGCTCATAACCATCTATAATGGGCTCTGATGCCCTCTTCTGGTGTAAAACAGAGCACTCATATGAAAATAAATCAATCTTAAAAAAAAAATACAGTGGAGAGTGACTGAAGAAGACATCTGACATTAACTGTTGGTTACCTCACATGTGCACTCACACACAGAGACACTAGAAGGGACCATGATACTGCAACAAATTCCCTCGGCATTTTATTGCCATGTGTATCTAATAGCAGACCCTGGCTGTCTCCCACAGCATTGTCTCCTGCTGCTCCTCTCAGATCTCAGTACCACCTACAAAGCTCTAGCAGTGGATTTGTGGAGATTCTGTTTTAATTCTTCTGTTTTTTCTTGAAGCCTGAGAGACTTAGAAGGGCAAAGGCTAACACATTCTTTTTGGTACCCTCAGCATCTGGCATAAAGCCTGATATCCAGTAATTGTGGTTATTTAATAAAAATGTGCTAAAGAGTCATGTGTGGTGGTGTACAACTGTAATCCAAGCATTTGGAAGGCTGAGATAGGTGATCCACGAATTCTAGGCCAACCTGAGGTACACAGTGGGACCCGTCTCCAGCCAGTGCTCTTAACCACTGAGCCATCTCTCCCCTTCCCCCTCCTGTCTCAAAAAACAAATTAACAGGGGCTGGAGAGATGGTTTGGCAGTTAAGAGCACTGGCTGCTCTTCCAGAGGACCTTGGATTGATTCCCAGCACCCACATGGCATCTCACAACCATCTGTAACTCCAGTTTCAGGAACTCCAATGCCCTTTTCTGGCATCCATGGTCACTGCATGGACATGGTACACAGGCATGAAATTTATGCAGACAAAACACCTATACACATTTTTAAAAAATTAACATGCAGGGTGGTGATGGCTCATGTTTTTATGTGTCGCACTAGGGAGGCAGAGGCAGGTGGATCTCTGTGAGTTTGAGGCCAGTCTGGTCTACAGAGTGAGTTCCAGGACAGCTAGGGCTACACAGAGAAACCCTGTCTTGAAAAAGAAAATAAAGGAAATCTTCAGATCATAAGAAGCTGGCAAAGTTCTAGAGCATAAGGAAAGGGAGGAGGATGCGTTTTAAATAAACCAAAACAAAATGGATACAATTTTTGCCTTTCTGGGCTGGAGAGATGGCTCTGTGGTTAAAAGCACTGACTGTTTTTCTGGAGGACCTGGGTCCATTCCCGGCACCCACATGGTGGCTCACACATCTCTTATCTCCAGGGTATCCAGCCCTCTTCCTGCCTCTGTGGGCCCTGCATTTCCATGGTGCACAGACACATAGATGTATTGTGTGTATATACTCATACACATAAAATGAAAAATAACTAAATCTCAAAGAAAAGTTTTTTTAAGGATTTTGCCTTTTTCATGGAAAAGAGTTTATAAGAAGTTCAGAAAACGTAGGAAAACAGTGGCTCATGGTGAAAAGGTTTAGAAATCAAGGGAAAAATCTGAGCGTAAAGAAAGTTGTTAATGTGGAAGCCCCTGAGAGATGCTAATATCGTTTTTTGTTTTTTTTGGTTTTTTTTAGGAAGTGGGGGCGAGGTTGGAGGGTCACTGTGGTGACATTTTGCTTATGATCTAACAAATAAAACTTGCCTGAGGATCAGAGTGCAGAGCTAGCCTCGCTAAGTTAGCCGTAGAGGCCAGGCAGTGGTGGCACACAGTTTTAATCCCAGCACTTGGGAGACAGAGACAGGCAGATCTTTGTGAGTTCAAGGCCACCCTGAGCTCATGAAATTGATCCAGTCTAAAAGAGAAACAGAGCTCACACAAAGGTGATCCCAGCACTTGGGAGGTGGAACCAGGAGTGATACGGCTGGGCGGAGAGAGGAATATACGGTGGGAGGTGATAGGAGCTCAAACCAGGCTGAGGATCTACAGTCTGAGCAGCAGCCAGTCTGAAGCAGTCTGAGGACAGGATCACCCCATATTCTGAGCATTGGTAGAGGTAAGAACTCTAGTGGCTGGCCACTTTGCTTCTCTAATCCTTCAGCTTTCACCCCCTGATAACTGATTCTGAGTTTTTATTATTAAGACCAATCAGAATTCATGCTACAGGTCACCAGGGTGCTATAGCATCTATTGTCATGAGAGAAGTGGTCTTGAAGGCAAATCTAGTTTCAGTGTGCTGGATTAGACCTTCAGGATCTGGCCCTGTCTATCAACTGCCTCTCTGCTTACCCATCTCTTTTACACTTATGTGACATGTATATCTTCCATGTTTATGCATACTGCTTCCTCTATCTGGAATATTCTGGTTTTCCCCACAGTCTACTTGATGAGCAGCTATTTTTAAAATTATGTTCAAGTTTTATTTCCTTCCTAACCAACGCCCCAGACAGAGCTAATCACTCTGCTTCTTTACACTTTCATGCCCCTCTCTCTAGTTCCGTAATTGTGTGTTGCCCTTTGCACTGTTGTGTGTGTTAGGCTCTCTTATTAGGTCATGAGACCCCAGTCCTAGCCTGACAAATGAGTGTTCACAAGATCCAAACACATGAACCAAAATTGCAAATATTTTTAGGCTGGCACTGTAGCTGGAAGAAATTTAACAGGTACATCTCTAGAGACCCAAGAACAAAGATGAGTGGGAGCATGTGACCACAACATAACCCCAGTACCTGAGGCTGGGGATCATTGTTGAAGAAGGGATGGAAAGATTGTAAGGCCAGAGGAACAAGAAGTTTGCTGTAAGATTGTGTCTCTTGGAAACGTCAGAAGCTATACGCATGAAGTCTCAACAACATGGCTGCCTAACAGATGACCTGAACAAGGATGATACAAGTAAACATGGAAGGGGAAAGCTCACAGGGCCTCAGCCACAGACAAAGAGCTACAGGCAACTCAGGAGCGCTGGGAGCAGGAGACACAGTCTTCCCCAGAAAAGAGCACACCTACTGATTATCCAATACCAGATGTGTAAGTATTCAGGCATCTGCACAGGCCTGCTCGTGGTGTCCTGACAGGATACATCCTCAGCGAAGAGCACCACTAAGAGCACCACCTGTGCACATTCACTGTGTTCCCTTTTAAAAGGTGGGTCTTGCCCACTTCCCATCTCTTTCTCTCTCCCGCTGTCTATTCTCTCTCTCTCTCTCTCTCTCTCTCTCTCTCTCTGTCTCTCTCTCTCTCTCCTCTGTCTTACTCTTCTGCCACTCCTGTCCTCAGAGGTCGGTCACCTCCCTACCCTCTCCCCTTTTCCGTTCCCTTCCCCCAATAAAAAAACCCTCTGTTGCCTGGCCTCTTTCTCTTTCACACCACTTTTTAAATTACAACGAGATGGTCATCACTGAAAACATATACATATAAATAAAATTATACAGATTTAGCAGGTTGTATTTATATTTTTAGGAATGCATATATACACCTGTATATGCAGCAATTAAAAAAGAAAAAAATTAAAGAAAAGAGAGATCAGAACTTGAGTAAAGGAACTTTACTTTTGGTTTTAGTTTTGTTTTTTGGGTTTTTTTCCCCAAGAAGGGTTTCTTTGTGTAGCCTTGGCTGTCCTAGAACTAGCTCTCCAGACCAGACTGGCCTTGAACTCACAGAAATCTCTGCCTCCCAAGTGCCGGGATTAAAGGCTTGCACCTCCACTACCCGTGGGCAAGGCCAGGAATTTGAAATAGAGCAAGAGAGATTATGAGGGAGAGTTTGGAGTAAGGAAAGAAAAGAAAATGTATGGAGATTATGTTAATTAAAAAAAAAAAGAATGTTCCTGCTGCCAAGCAGGTCAGATGACCCGAGTTGGTCCCCAGGTCCTTTATGGTGGAAAGACAGGAGAAACTCCCATCAGTTGTCCTGTTGTACAGGACTATATTCCAAGACAAACTGCCATCATCTTTATCAGATCAGCCATATCTGCTTGCAAAAGACTGTCTGAGCCGGGCTTGTTGATTATTGATGTTCCTTCAGAGAAGAAGGGGTGGGCAGGGTCATGGGACCCCCCACTCAAGTATTCAGTCACCCCCGCCCCCCAACCAGTTGAATACCATTGTGCTCTAATTGCATGTGGCTGCAAGGAGGGGCTAGAACATATGGGCAGGGAAGGACTAAAGGAGGGGACTCCATCTACACGGCCACAGGGGTTTCATCACCCATTCACCCATGCTGGGTGCAGATCCAACTGTGGCGTCTTCAAGGCCACCCACACTCCTGACCATGGCTCCCCAGAGTGTACTTTGGTAGAAATGTATTTTGGTTTGTCATTGGGACCTAGGAGGGATAGGTCTTTTCTTCATCCTCCTGCTCCTCCTCCTCTTCTCTCTCTCTCTCTCTCTCTCTCTCCCTCTCTCTCTCTCTCTGTGTGTGTGTGTGTGTGTGTGCGCGCGCGCGCGCGTGCGCGTGCACTGGAGGCCAGAGTTATCCAGGAGCTCTGAGTAACCTGATGTGGGTACTGGGAATTGAACTCAGGTCCTCTGCAAGAGTAATACGTACCCTTAAACACTGAGCCATCTCTCCACTTCTGACCTTTATGTGATTTTATCTGTGTGTCCTCTGTACACCTTGGTGAACAAGTGTGTATACACGCACATTCACACATTAAAAAACCTGTAATACTTTTTTTTAAAGAGTGTTTTGGCAAATCAGGAATGATGGCACACATCTATAGTCCCAGCACTTGCCTTGAAGCCAGGGCTAAGAGGGAATAAAAGAGTATTTTGGTGAAGACTTTTAATTGGCACAGGTTGGGTCTGTGGTCAGGAGATGACCATGACCATGTCGAGTCAGACTCCAGTGGGCTGAGGCCAGAAGAGGAACAAGACAGTTGCCACACAGTGGGGATAGGAGTACAATAGGAGAGCAGAGGGACTGCACTCTATCACACATGCTTTCTGTTCCTTTGGGCTCCAGCTGCAGGCATTTTCTAGGTGCAGGGATGTGGAAGGGGCAGATAAACCCACTGTGCTCACCCCCAAAGGTTTAGGTAGTGCTTAGTGCAGCTTTCTCTGGAAGTGTTGGCAGATATCATTTTCCTGGGCATTAGGACTTAGCCCATTTCCCTCTTCTGACCTTAGGAAATGAAGCCTGTAGGGGTGGAAGAGGTTCTAGAAGCCTTTGTTGAGCCGGCTAATACAACATTAGATACTGGTAAGGGTTCTGGGGAGACAGACAATGTGTGCCCAGGAATCTTGGGCTCCTTTGGACAGATGGGGTCACTGATAGAGGTGACAGAGTTTAAGTGTTGGTTTAAAGACCACTGACCAGTTGGAGCTCAGTGGGGCCCCTTTCAGGATCTATGCCAAGCTCCCCTTTCCTTGGGCCTCTTAGCTACCCTTTTTCTTTCTAAAAGCTTCTCTGAAAACTGGAAGGGAGCCAAAAGAAGGTTGTGGGGAGGCCAGGGTTCTAGTCACCCTCTCTTTGTGTTTCAGGGCGGCATTCACAGCGTTTCTCTGCAGGCCTCCCTGGCTGTCCAGTCAAGCTGGTCCAGTGCGCTCGCTGGTCCGGGGGAGGGACAGCAGCAGGTGACAGCAGCCTAGGGCTATAAATAGGGGCGCGCGTCAGTGTAGGGCAGGAGCCGGGGCTGGAGGCAGGAGGCAGGGGTGGCGGTGCCATGGGGTCGCGGAGGGTCGTGGGCCGGGGCTGGGGCCTGGGTGGACGGGCAGGGGCGGGTGGCGATGGCGAGGACGACGGGCCAGTGTGGACGCCCGGCCCCACTAGTCGCAGCTATCTGCTCAGCGTGCGTCCGGAGACTAGGTGAGTAGCCCTGGGCCCTGGGTCGTCCCGGCTGCTCTGTCCCTTGGGTGGTGGGCGGGTGTGGCCTAGCTCTCGGAAGCTCCCTGAAGCTATGGAGACCTGGGGTGAGGCCCGTGCCTCGTGCCTCGTACCTCGGGCTTTTTCAACCCTAAGGCCCTGAGGTCTGGGGACAGAAGCAGGCCAGAAGTACCTGGTACCCCATGGTACTCTTTTGACCCCTTGGGACCCCGTGTGCCTCAAATGTGCATCCCAAGAGAGGAGAAAGGCACTTTTGAGGTGATTTTTACAGGGGCCTGAAGGTTTTTCTTATCTCCCTCACCCTACACTGGGCTACTCCCAGAGCTGGATTCCACAGTTAGTGATAAGGAGATCCAGACTGGCTGAAATTCCTACGCTTCAAAGGGGAGCAAGCTGCTGGTGGGTGGGTGTGGGGAGCCAGGGAGGCTATTTAGCTTAGAGTGAGAGACAGATCAGTGGGATAACTCAAGTTCCTCCTCTGGGCCCAGGGCCTTCCAGCACTGTGTTGTGTCTAGCTGAGAGGAAGGGGTGCCAGGAGATGACGGTGGCCCCGTCTGGGAAACTAGGGAAGGATCTATGGCTTGAAGCTTTGAGGGAGTTAATTGCCCTGCCCAGTTTCAAGACCAGTAGGGGCTGAGATGCCACAGGAGAGGTGATGAACTCCTCATTGGCCTTCTTGGAGTGAAAAAAGTTTGAAGACTTTGTTTTAGGAGCTGTGTTATTCCTATATAAAAGGATACACCGACAGTAAGCAAGTTTCTGGAAAGACACTCAAAGACGTAGACACTCAAGAACAAGTGCATTGCCGGGCAGGCAAACTTCCAGCCCTCTACTCTTCAGTCGGTTTTCCAAATGGGAATGTTACAGTGGTGGCTCTTGGGATAGGCGTTACTTCTTAGCACAGAGTTTGGTTTGTGTATCGTGCAGAAGTTGCTTCTCTGAGAAACGGTCTGCAGACTTCTGCTCTCAAGAGCACACACACACACACACACACACACACACACACACACACACAAAAAAAAAAAAAAAAAAAAAAGAGGCACCAATGACATTCAGGAAAAGCCCTGGGCACTTCCTCCTGGATGCGCTGAGTCCTATTGACCTTGGAGTTGGAAAAGTTCAAATGTAACCGGAACCTGTTTCTGCATAAAACTCCGCAAATGGTGTCACATGTTTGGGGCAGGGCTGAGGACTGGTGTTAGCTACTGAGTCGGACTCAACCAGGCTCCTGGGCTGCTGGGGGTTGTGCTGGGGCACCCTTTCCTGTTATTGGCTCTGGGAAACACTGCAATGAAATGTGGACATTTATTGTAGACTTCAGTGAAGCGGACTCCCTAGTGAGAGCCCGTCATTTATCTCACTTGTTGCTGTGGCTTATCTGGGCATTGCTTCTCTCTGTATCTGGCGTTGTCAATACTAGTGAAACAAGGAAAAGAGGAAGCAGGGTTTTTCTAGCGGTGGAGGAAGGGGAAAAAAAGAATGGTTTGGAAGCCAGGAAGAGAGGAGCCGGTTCAGGATCGGGCTCTTAGGAACAGGGCTGGAACTTGGGCACGGGACTGCTTCCCGGCTGAGTTTGTTTTAGACATTTTTATATATGCCAGGCGGAGGGCTGGAAGTAAGAAAAGCTTGTCTGGCTTGAGTCCTTGGACCTTAATGGGGACGCTGTTAGAAGGCTGTTCTTGTTGGGTATTTGAAGGCTCCGGACAGGAACAGTGGGAGAGAGCATTTTTTTCTAGTCTTGGACTTGGGACAGTTTTGCCCCTGTACTTTTTCACCTCCTGCCAACTGGCTACAGACCGCCCCCCCTCCCCCATGGGTTCCCCACAAGAGCAGCCAGATTTGTTTGGCTTCTGGAAGAGCCCATGGCAAAAAAAAAAAAAAGAGTGTGAAGTGGACGAATCTGGGGTGGGTGGAGGGACAGTTCCCAGTACTGTGGGAAGGTCTGACTTGTGTTGGAGGAGGAACTGCACACTCTGCTGCTCCAGTGCCTGCCTGTGGGCATGGAGGGAGACCAAGAAACAAAGAGAAGAGGGGTCGATTGAGGACTTTGCTAGCTGTGTTCAGCTCCAGCCCAACTGAGCCCTGACTAACCTCGGGTTCTAGCAGAGAGGCGAGTTCTGCCCTCACTCAATGTGGGTCCAAAATATTCTGGGTCTGCCTTTCTGTTTCAGAGCTTTTGTTTGTTTGTGTGTGTGTTTGTTTTTTTGAGACAGGGTTTCTCTGTGTAACAGTCCTGGCTGTACTGGAACTCACTCTGTAGACCAGGTTGGCCTCAAACTCACAGAGATCCTCCTGCCTCTGCCTCCTGAATGCTGGGAGTAGAGGCAAGCACTACTGCCTGACTTGCTGTGGGGCTCTTAAGGCATCCTTCCCAATGGCGCTGAGGCTGAACTTTCCCAGGGAGCTATAGACAAAGCTAGCCACATGGCCGGGACTCCAGCATCTATGTGTCCCACACTTTATGCCCACCCCATGGTCCTTGGAGGGATTTCTAGTCTTGTGTCAGTTCACCACTCACTGAGTTCAGAGGAAGAAAGCCCCACTTGGCTGTCCTGACAGACAGTCTCTCTGCTCATCCAGGGGCTGTGAGGAAGGTAGTATGTGCATAGGCTACAGTGCTTTAGAGAGTCGAAGTTGAGAGCAAACAATGACTGACTAGCTTTTGTGACCCTTGTTTCAGGAAGGCGCTGACTCTGGTGGCCTCTTAGGAGCAGAAGGGCTGTGACATTGCTCCAGATCACTTTGAAACAACCTCCCCTTGGCTCAGGCAGGTTGTCTAGGGTGTTCGGGAAACTAAAGCATTGGACCAGAACTTTCTAGAGGCCTTTTAGGTCCCAGGGTGGATGAAAAGCAGAGTGATGGGAGGACCCCAACTTCCATGCCTGCCCTGGTTCTTCCAGGTCTATTTGCTCCTTTCTGAGGAGAACTTTGCTTTCTGGACCCTAAGTTCCTATTCTGCAATGGGATGGTGATAAGAGCTCTAAAGCCCTTCAGCTCCAACATTAGATGTCTCTGACCCTCCCCGCTCCACCCCCACTCCACACACCCAGAAGCTCCTCTGCTAGGATGTCAGTCAGTCAGCTAGGCCCCAACAGATCTTCTGCTTTTGGAGGACCAGGAGCCTTTGCAGGCCTCAGATGCTTCTGGCCTGATTAACTTGTAAAGTAAGGGGCTGGAGAGATGGCTCAGCAGTTAAGAGTGTGTGCTGAGCCGGGAGCTGCTGGCGCATGCCTGTAATTCCAGCACTGGAAAGGTAGAGGCAGGTGGATCTCTGTGAGTTCGAGGCCAGCCTGGTCTACAAAGCAAGTTCCAGGACAGCCAGAGTTGGTTCCCAGCATCCACACTGGGTGGCTCACAGCCACCTGTAACTCTAGCTCCAGGGGATCTGATGCCTCTGTCATCACGGGGCACCTTACGCTCACATACATACACATGTGCAAATAATTTTAAAATAATAGAAATAAAATCTTAAAACAAAACACCTTAACCAACAAACATGGAAGGTGAGGTTGAAGGACAATGGGGCCAGGAAACAAAACCTCACAAACAGCCCAAGAGAGATGGAGAGGACACAGTGTCTCAGCTCAGTCTCTTGCCCACGTGGAGGTGGAACCTGTCATTTTCCGTTGTAAATTAGAAAGCTGGCCCAATGCCTCCCCTCCCAGGGAGGAGGTCCAGACTCAAGGGGAAATCTCTCAATTCCAAGGAGACAGACAATGACTGTTCTTGGTCAGGAAAGGATAGTGTTGCCAGTACCCTGAAACTAAGGGAGGTTCTGCCCACACAGCCTCCAGAGATTTTTAAAACTCCAAACAAAGGCCCCTGCAGTGTGTGTGCCTTTTTCCTGACTCTTCTGGAGCAGCAGCCTGGGTGGGGTGGGGGTGGGGAACGCGACCCTTACTCTTTTCTTCTCCTCCACCTCCTTTTCATTAAACAGTCAGGATTACACATTGTATGCCTAGCACTACCAGAAGACTCATAGAAGCTATAAAAAGACGTAGATTTAAAGGCTGTGTGGGTGGGGTTTAGCTGAGCAGAAGGAAGGAGAGAAGTGATAGCCTCAGATGTGGCCATGCTTGGATAGGCTTGGCTGCCGTACAACCTGAGTGTTGGAAGGGACTGTAAGAAGACCAGACAGGGCCTTAACTGTTGACAATAGTTGAGTCTGGACAAACAAGCGGTAGGTGTCCTGCAGCATTTTCTACACAGTACTGTGTGAAGTCAAGTATGATGGTATATGCCTGTAATCCTAGCTCTTGGGAGGCTGAGGCAGGAGGATCACTATGAATTCAAAACCATTTTTGGCTACACAGTAAGTTTGAAGCCTAGGTTACATCAGACCTTGTCCCCCCAAAATCAACCAAACAGGGTAACAAAACCAAACCTAAACAACTGTGAGAGGGTCACGGGATAAAAAGGGGGCGGGGTGTTAAGTGTGGAACAGGATATAGATCGGAGCATGACATGGATAGAGTGTTAGAGAAGGAGAAAGAAGTGTTCGTTGGATTTGTCGGAAAGAGGAGAAGGAAGAGTTCAAGATGGAAAGTTTTGAGCATAGAATTTTGGAAGGATACTGGTGGCATCCAAATAACCCAGGTGCAAGGGAAGAGAAGGGGCAAAATGCATCTTCCCAGAGTGCCACTGAGCAGGCTGAAGGCACCATAAAGAAGGGCAAAGTGAAGGCCTGTGTATGGGTGGGGTGGGCCTTGCCATCCCCCAAAGACTTGAGGTCTGCTGGAGGCAGGGGTCAAAGCTGGCTCAACACCCATGACTGGTGCACTACTTAAGTGTGGTCTCTCTCACTCCCCAAAGGTTGAAGCCCTCTTCTCTGCTCCAGTCTCTAAGCAGGATGTGAGGCTGGACTGGGGGAGCTGGGTGTCTCTAGCTCCTGCTGAATTAACTGCTTTGTTTTCCTCCTCCTCACTCTCTCAGCTGGTTTGTCTTGCTCTTTAACCATACTTTAACATATTAATGGTGGGTGTTCTCCAAGCCACCTGTCTTCTCCAAGCCTGTGCGGGGATTTCCAGGAAAGAGGCTGCTCTCCATCAAAGGCAAGAATTGAAGCAGCAGCTACCCACAGGCTGGTGTGCTGTGGGCGGGAACAGGCAGGCACAGGCCTCCCTCTGGGGAAAGACACTTATGCCTGATGTACACCTTTCTCTCAAAATACAGCGACCTCCATCCCACCTAACCGATTTCCTGAATTCTGCTGTGTTTAATGAGCTCTCGGTTTTAGATATATTGGCGTCCAGTGGTGAGGCCTCTTGCTGCTAACAGGAGCGGCCAACTAAGACAGCTGGTTCCTTTTAATAGACAGGCCTCTGGGCCTCAGATGGTGGCCGATTAATACTTTGTGACTGTTGTTGATTTTGCCTCCTCTCCTTGCTTTTGGGCCTAATGATTCCATTTACTGTTTTTGCTTAGCTTATCAAGCAACCGGTTGTCTCACCCCAGCTCTGGAAGGTAAACGCACATTGCATTACATTCTCCGACTGCTTTTGAGAGGCCTTGAGAGGCCACTGGGTGACTGCTTGTACACTAACCAGGCTGCATGGGGTGATGGGGAGAGTGTGAAGGGTACTCACATGGGCGTGGTCTCATAGGAGTGACCAGAGTTGACGCTTGCATGGGCCTGGGACTCAGGGACAAAGATGTAGGGAAGAGTTGCTGAGATGCCTGCCATGATAGCTCTCTGCCTTTGGAACGGGCACCACGGGGGGCACGGTGGGCAGACACCAGCCACAGGAGCCACATGTCTAGCTTTGATGCCTTACCCGTCTTCCTGTAATAGTGGCCCTGCCGTTTACCTTTTTTCCCTGCTGTCCTGTAATTTCACCTGCTACCTTACCTTCCTCTGAGTTTTCCTTGTCATGGATTCCGCCCCATACTCAGAGACTCAGAACTCTGTGAGAACAAAGAAGACCATCTTACTGTCCCGTGTCTCCTCTGACCGAGGAGCCAGCTCAGCGCCTGAGCAAGTCTGTGGTCAAGGCTTGTGGCTGAAAGGCTGCCCTTTCACCTGCCAGGCTGGGAACAGCTCTCACCCTGGCTGAACTGACTGTTTCCTGGCTACTTCTCACCTCTTGGGCCCCATCCCAGTCTGGGAGGTTTGGGGAGAGTTATCCACAGTTTTTGCTTCTCACACAGAGGAAGATTTCTGACTAGCCAACTGGTTTCTGAATAGTTCATTATGTCTTTGGGTATGATTAGTTAGTTTTTAGGGTGTGCTTGGTTCTTGATGGGGATGAACACATGATGAATAGCCCAGCTGATTCAGAGTGATTCGTGAAAGTGCCAAGAGAAAAGACCAGGGGGATTCAGAGGGAGGGATGAACACACCCAAGGGCTAGGCTCCTTTGAACTTCATGGAAACCCATGATCCTGGGGTTCTTTCAAAATAAATATTAGCCAATGATACCATTAAAGAATCATGGAATTGAATGTACTTGGAACTGTCGAGGTTAGGAAGACCATTACCAGATGTGTGTGGATTTCCTGGTTTCTTGGGTGCCTGGATAGGCTGTACCTGGAGTCTAGCCCACAGCAGAGTGGAGGACAGGGGCAGAAAGCAGTGGCAACCTCAAGCTGTTTGATGGTCAATAGAACATGACAAAATGACTTTCCCTGTCCCAGCCTGGTCTGCATAAAAAGTTCCAGGCCAGCCAGAGTTTTGCAATGAGACATTGTATCAACAACCAAAAAAAGTCCCCAGAGAATAGGACAAGGTAGAAAGATGCCTTAGCAGGCCAGGGCACTTCCTGTCGTTCAAGTCCGGTGACTTGAGTTCAATCTCTAGAACCCACGTAAAAGGGGAAGGAAGAGAACTGCAAGTGGCCCATGTGTCTGCTCTGGTGTGTTGTCCCGTCTCCTCATACTCTCCCCACACTCTCACACACGAAACACACAAATTTAATAAAATAAACCCCAAAGTCTGCTTCAAACAAGCAAAAACAAACAAACAAAAAAAGCAAGTTATGCAATGTAACAAGGATTAACAGCAGTTGGGCTATATTTGGCTTAGAACTTTCTAAAAAGTTCAAGTCAGAAATTGCTATTACGTGATAGGAACAAGAAACATTTTTAAATAGGGTGGAGTGGAACACGTCTTTAATTCCAACATTTGGGAGGCAGAGGCAGGTAGATCTCTGTGAGTTTGAGGCCAGCTTGGTCTACAGATGGAGTCCAGGACAGCTAGGACCACATGGAGAGATCCTGTCTTAAAAAGGAAGAAGAGGAAGAGGAAGAAGAAAGAAGAGGAGAAGAGCAAAGAAAAAAAAAAAGAAAATCATTTGAAACATTTTCAGAGTTGTAAATCACAGCTACTTGAAAGATTGAAACAGGTAGTCCATGGGTTCTAGACGACATAGCAACACGCTGTCTAAAAAAAGGAAAAGAGAAATTTCCAGATGTTATATTCTAAGTGTTCAGGGAGTTGATAGCCTAGATCCCAAAGGTTATCTGTTTCTGAATGACTAAAAGGGGAAAGAAAGGTGTTTATGCTATCTGACAATTGATTTCTCTGTGAGAGGATGCTGCCAGATGCTGTCAAAAGCACCATGTAGGCCTGGTTCAGTGTTCAGGTAGATGAGAGGGGAGGTCCCCATCTTGGGTGGAGCTTAGAAGGAGGACTCAAATACCTGGATGCCAGCATTCCTAGGCACCTTCAGTCCAGAAGTCTTACTTGATTCAAAACACTTCCTGGATTCAAACTTTCTCGTGGAACTCAAGTGCAGAATAATGATTACAGAAGAGATATGTGGAACATGGAGCTTTCTCCCTGCAGTGTGTAGGGAAGAATAATGCTTACAGAAGAGATGATACATGGAGCATAGAGCCTTTTCCCTGTAGAATGTGTCCCTCTGTCTGCATTCCCGCATACTCTGCACCTGCTAGAGAGTCACCGGCAGGTGGATATGGCTCTTGGGCTGACTCCTTGAAGTTCAGAGAAAGGCAACTTGGAATGACTGCCTTTCCCCACGGTTCCTTCTGCTTCTGTTGACTTTCCCTTTCACGGTCCCCCACTGCTGCTCACAAAGGGTGTGTGCCCAGGGAGGGGAGGAGGGCTGGGCACAGCTTGTGCACCACACAACCTGGCTATATGGTTGAGCTTCACGCCTGGGAACGCACTGTCTTTGCTGGTCCATGAAAGGGTTTGGCACCGAGGTTTGCTTCCTGCGCCCAGGAAGGAGTGGACTGTAAGTCCTGAGGATTATTGGTGAGTTTGGGGTAGACATAATAAGCCCACAGATATGGCTAAGAGGGACTCTATCAAAAGGGAACCAAGAGTTCTGGTTTTTCAGGAGTCAGTCTGTTTGGGGCTCGGCAGTCCTATACAGCTGCCAGCCTTGTTTTCACTTCAGCACATGGTGTCCATAGAAGGAGCAGAGGAGCCATAGCTGGCTTGCTAGTGCTTCCCATAGCTCTATGTGACATCAAAATTCATTTGATAGTCCATAGAGTAGAGTCCCCTTAAGAGCCAAGGTCCCCAGCATTGGCAGCTTATTCTTCATCTACTGTGACCTGCTCACACAAATGCTGTGTGTTTCTCCTGAACCCGAGCTCTAGGATACAGTTCCATGCCTCCGGGACCTCTGAATCCTTGAGGGTTGCCTGGTTTTCCCCTCTTTGGCATGGCTGTGCTGTGCTAGGGCTCCATCTGTGATACTTGACCTGTCTACATGTGTGTCTCTCCCGCATACCAGCTTCCCTGGAGATGAAAATGGAGGGTGAAGCCAGCTCCCCACCATCCCTCAGTGAAGATCTGATGGGATGTGTAGGATGGCAGTGTGGTGTGCTCAGGAGCTTGACCTATTGTAATAGGAGCCCCTTGCCTATTGTAATGGCCCTGGGTCAAGGTTGCTTTCAACCCCTTAGTACCCACCCCCGACCTGGCCAGGAAGCCCAGGTACTGTTGAATAAAGACTTGCTCAGTTATGTCTAGGAACTCTGGCCACAGGATGACTGAGGTTTACACTTGGGCAAGGCAAGGCCAGAGTATATTTTGTAGGAAGGGGTCCTTTAAGTGGCCTTTTGCTTTTTCTAGGAGCACCTTCTGCTCCATCATTGCTCAGCTCACAGAAGAGACCCAGCCACTGTTTGAGACCACACTCAAGTCCCGGGCTGTGTCCGAAGACAGTGACGTCAGGTTCACCTGCATTGTCACAGGTAATGAAGCTATTGATACAGCCCCTACCAGGGTTTCTGCACAGAGCAGGGTCCCAGGAGGATGGAATGGGTGTGGTGGGGTGGTAGGTTATGTGTACCAAACTGAGTGAGTTGACTTTAGCTGACCCCCCCAGCCCCGCCCCTGTGCCCTCAGTTTAAACTCTGAGTGTGGGTTGGTCCCTGTCCCTGTGTGTGTGTGTGTGTGTGTGTTTGCGTGCACACGTGCGTGCAGGTGGGTTGCGGATGTGTCTGAGAATGTGGCTCAGTTGGTCAGTTAGTAGAGTATTCACTAGCACACATGAGGCTCAGGGGTTTATCCTCAGGACCACATGAATCTGGCACAGTAGTTTATTTCTGTAATACCAACACTTGGGAGGACAAGAAGATCAGAAGTTTAGGTCATTCTCAACTACATAATGAGTTTCAGGCCAGGGTAGGCTACATGAGACCCTGTGTCAAAAGATAGAAAATGAAGACAATAAACCCCTAACTGGGGGGCTGGACAGATAGCTCAGAGGTTAAGAGCATTGACTGCTCTTCCAGAGGTCCTGAGTTCAATTCCCAGCAACCACATGGTGGCTCACAACCATCGATAGTGAGATCTGGTGCTCTCTTCCCACCTGCAGGCAGACATGCAGGAAGAACATGGTATACAAAATAAATAAAATCTTAAAAAAAAGGAAACAAAGAAATGTGTTGTACACATAAAGTTTTTAAAAAAAAAAAAAACAAACAACAAAACCCCCTAACTGTGCTCAGCAAAGTTCCTTCCCCTTCAAGTATACTACAGGATTGATGAGTGCTCTTTGAAGTTATCTATTGAACATTCTCCTACCTAATAGTTGAGCCATCTAGCCTGAGAGACAGTAAATCATCGTTCTTCCAACCATAGACCCTGGAGGCAAACTGCCTGGCTTGGAATCCTGAGTCAATCTCCTTCCCAGTATAGAGTGCTAAGCAGGTTTCTTTGAGCATCATATATTATGAGCCTGAGTGACTTAATACCTACTTAGTCATTGGAATAGCACCTGGCACACGGTACACACAAGTGTTCACTCTCTTCACTTTCCACTGAGTCCCCTGTTGGGTTTTCAGTAAGACGCCCAGCGGTGCACCTTAGAAACCGTGATTAGGAGTGCTGGGACACAGGTCCCAGGCATTGTTCTTTCCCACAGCTTCCAGTATGGCTTCTCTCTGCAGCAACCTGACCAGCCTCAAGGCCTACAGGATATTTACAGTCAGCTGTGCTCACTATTTCAAAGGGCCCAGACTCATATACCTCCAAGACCCCCACCCCACACACTTTTTTTTTTTCTTCAGTTTGTCAAGGGCATGGGTAGTTTCCAGTTGTCACATTCCCCGATTCTGGGTGGACTTATTTAGCCCAGCCAGGTAACCAGCTTCTTTGGGATTGGTTTTTCCGTGGTAGTAGTCCCAATTACCAGGACTGTTCAGTACATCTGCTAGAGGGACACCGACTCCCTGTATCCTTTATCTTTGTATGACGTGGTGTGTTGCAACTGAATTTTTCCAAACCCTGTGAAGTAAGTGCTATTGTTAGCCCAGCTAGAAGAGGCTAGGTGAACCACCCAAGTCATGAGGAGCTGGTTGCTTTTGCCCCTGGCTGAGTCTCTGGCATTGCAGCACTAGAAAATAACCTCACTCCACACTTTCTCATATGCTGCTTTATGTAGAATGCTTTTAATTCTCTTTGAAAAAAAATCAGGAGCTGGGGATGCAGTTCAGTTGATAGAAGGCTTGCTTGGTTGCTGGGGCTGTGGTGGTGTCATGCAGCGCTGTATAAACCTGTGGCGGGGCTGTCCTATGATCCCAGCACTCTGCAGGTGGTGGCGGGAGGATCATGAGTGCAAGGTCACCCTCTGTTACGGAGCCAGTTTGGCATGCATCAAAACTGTCTTAAAGAAAATTAAATTTTATTTTACTAAATTAATACATGTCCATAGTTCAAGGTTTCAAATTATACTAAAAGATGTTTATCAAAATATAGCCATTTATCCCTTCCACCAGTTTATCTTCCCAGAACCTGGGGTTGTAGGTGTGAGCTACTATGCCTGTTTGTTGGTGGTGGTGATGCTGCTTTTTAAGACAAGGTCTCATGATGTTTCTCCAGGTGGCCCAGAACTCTCTATATAGACCAGCCTGACCTCGAACTCACAGAGATATGTCTGCCTCTGCCTCCCAAGTGCTGGGATAAAAGGCATGTGCCACCACACCTAGCAGTTTTTTGTTTGTTTGGCTTTGTTTTAGGACAGGGTCTTACTGTGTAGTCCAGGCTGGACTCAAACTGAGATCTTGCCTCAGCCTCCTGAGTGCTGGGGTTATAGGTGTGCACACACCACAAGGCCCAGCATTCTGATTTTAAAGACATTTTAACCTTTGCTCTTTCCCCTCTGTCTCTAGTCACAGTTCCTGTGTTCTGTGGGGGATTTCTGGCTAGTTCTCCTTTTCTACCACTTCTAAAATCAGGGCTTGGCTTTGTTGGGTGTGCTGTCGTTTTCTACCTGCCTGTCTTCATCCTGCTTACAAAGATTTTGGCTTCCATTTCTCTTCTTGCCTGTCTCTCTCTCTCTCTCTCTCTCTCTCTCTCTCTCTCTCTCTCTCTCTCTGTGTGTGGGGGGGTATGTGTTTGAGCATACATATCAAAGCACATGTGTGGAGGTCAGAGGACAGCTTTCGGGAGTCAATTCTCTCCTTCCACCCTGGACTCCAGGGATTGAGCTCAGGTCATCAGGCTAACATAGCAAGTGTTTTAAAAACACTGAGCCCAAAGGAATAATTAAAAAATACATCATGCCAGCAGGTGGTGGCGCACGCCTTTAGTCCCAGCACTCAGGAGGCAGAGGCAGGAGGATCTCTGTGAATTCGATACCAGCCTGGTCTACAAGAGCTAATTCCAGGACAGCCTCCAAAGCCACAGAGAAACCCTGTCTCGGAGAAAACAAAAACAAAAACAAAAAAAACAAACCCAAGCCCCCCAAAAAAAACATCTTATTTTAATGTGTGTGCACACAATAGTGCTTGTGTGTGGAAGTCAGAGGACAACTTGTGGGAGTCGGTTCTGTCTTTCCGCCTTGTGGGTCCCAGGGATGGGACTCTGGGTGTCAGACAGGATAGGAAGCACCTTTATTGACAAATCTGTCTCATGGGCTTTTTTTTTTTTTTTTTTTTAATCCCTGTATCTCACTATGAGCAGCCCAGGCCTCGGCCTTTGCTGAGGAGCACCTACCACTTGAGTTGGTACAGTTTTCAGGGCCCTGGGCAACTATAATATTCATATTTTCATTCACTGTTGTACTTTCCCCTCCTCATCCCTCCACACACCCCGAATCTCAGCTCACTCAGTTTTCTGTAGCAGATTAGAAAGTGGTTGCCTTGGTATCACTGTATACCAGAAACAAACAAGGAGAACATGTAGGTTGTAGGAAATGGGGGAGGGGGAAAAGGAGAGGGTGCCAAGAAATAGGGAGACCAGATTAGACATCAGGCCTGCTCAGTTTGGAGGTGTTCCTGGCTGACCAGTGGCTGAGACTGGCCTCTGAGTGAGGCTGCTGCTGTCCCTGGCTACTCTTAGTGGATTCAGGAGGTCCATATCAGTTTCTCCTCCTCCTGCTAGAAGCATCATCCCTGAGCAAGGGTAGATGGGTCAGGGCCTGACTCCAAGGCCTCACCGGGTACAAATGATGCTTCCCTGTGTTTGGACCCTTGTCCTGTTGAGGAAGACTTGCCTGTACCAGGGGAGCAGAGAGCTAACTGGCTGTTCCAAGAGGGCACCTCTGCAGACCTTGAGAAGGAACACAAGACTTCTAGGGTTCTTTTCACTCACAGTGGGAGAATAGGAGACAGTGGATCTATGGCTGGGCAATTTGTTTCCTGGATCCTGTAGGCCCCTTTAGGCTGGAATGCTGTTGTCTCAGACTGCTCATTTCTGCCCAGCATGCTGGCCTCCCTCCCCTACTGTCTTCAGCTCTGGGCACACTGTGTTGGGGTGTATATGTACACATATGCACATTGTCACATGTTGACGTGGAAGAAGGAAGCTTCAGAGGTAGGAAGGTTGGACCAAGGGACCTAATCTGTAGTAAGAACCACATTTCTTTCTTTCTTTTTAAATAATTTATTTTTATCTTATGGCCATTGGTGTTTTACCTTCATGTATGTCTGTGTGAGGGTGTTAGAAGCCCTGTACCTGGAGTTACAGAGAGTTTTGAGCTGCCATGTTGGAACTAGGAATTGAACTGGGTTCTTCTGGCAGAGAAGACAATGCATCAGATCCCCTGGAACTGGAGTGACAGGTGGTTGTGAGCTGCTTTGTGGGTTCTGAACTTCAGTCCTCTGTAAGAGTAGCAAGTGCTCTAAACCATTGGGTCATCCTTCGGGCCCTCATTTTTTTTTTTTTTTTTTTTAATGTTGAGGATTGGTAATTGCATTCTCCTTAGGACCAATATAAGGGTTAGATGAGATATACATGAAAAGTGTTTCTTTCGGTTCATCTTCTGGCACACAGTAAGTCTTCTTCAATAAATGTGAACAACTTTTGCTCAGGGGAGCCAACTGAAATTCCGTATCTGAGTTCTCTTAAAACTCTAAACTCCCATTTCTCCAAATCTGAGTTTTTCCAAACTGGAGTGGTTGGGATGAAGCTGTAGGTGTCCAAGTTGGGTTCCTAGCAAGCAGGCTAGCTGTGAAACAGATCACAGGCTGTGAAGAGCCAGGGGAAGGCCGCTGGTTCAGGTTCTATTTTGCGTTCTCCTGGCCAGAGGTCTGTCTCTCCGTGAGTACACATGCATACCTGCCCAGGAAGTATGTGTGCAGCTGAGTGAAGGACCTAGCCCCTTCTGGCTTTTGTGTATTTATATAATATAGTGCACATTATCCAGGGGATAACCAGTATGTTCCCCACATAAATTTGTTTTCAAAGCCATTCCTGCTAGGAAGCCCTAAATTGTCAGCTTGATTCTCACTGTGGGTAGAATCACAAGAAGTTCACGTGGGGGTGAGGCCGCAGCTGTGAAGGCAATTCACTGGTCTCCTCTCTGCCCCATGCCTTTGCCCTCCTCCAGCCTCTCTGGACTGGAGGCTGAGGATGTCCTGGGCAGGTCATGAGGCAGAAGACTCTAAGGCCCTGGTGGGTGAGATCATCTCACAGGATGGTGAGAGCACCTGCGCTGGCCCTGACCACATGTGCAGTGATGTTGTGACCAGGGGCTTTAGTGCACAGTGGAAACACAGGGCTCAGTTTACAGCCAGCGCGGCCTAGTTTGTTCTGGCCAAGCCAGCTGTAGCCTTGCCTCCCTTGCTCCCTGATGCTGTGTGCTGTTCCCTAGCTTGCCCTTTGCCTTTCCTCACATGCCAGGTGCAGTTCCTCTGTCAGGCATGCCCTGCCCACCCAGCTTTTGTTTCTGTTCTCTTACTCCTGTACTTGCTCATCTAACAGACGGTTACTAAGTAACTACTATGCAGGCACTGACTCAGGTGGAGGAGATGCCACAGTGAACAAGTGGTCATCATTCCTGACCACTTGGGTCTAGAGTCTAGGGGGAGAGATGGCCAAGGAGCTAGGCTCTTACAGCACCATGACTAGCGCGGGAGGAAGAGGAAGTATGCATTGGAGTCTTCTGAAATTCTGCTTAGTCTTTGAGTCTAGATCAAGTGTCACTCACTCCAAGACTCTCTACCAAATCCTCAGCCAAGGAGCTTGTTTCCTTCTCTGGACCCTAGGCTCTTCATACACTGTTGATGTATGATCTATAAATATTTACTCACTGCAGATTGCATGCCAGGCGCTATTCTAGGAACCGAAGCTCACTGATAAGTCCCCACTGTCTGAAGCTGACATTCCGTGATGGGCACACACCAGCTAACAAGCTCGATGTGTCATGTGGCAGCATGCTCTGGGAAGAAACGATCATAAAAAGGAAGTGCTGAGTGCAGGCTTGCAGGGGTGTTGGGAAGGCCTCTGTGAGGAGTTAACTGGGAGGCAGATCTCCACAGGAACTGAGGTACAGCCTCAGTTCTGGGCTGTGAGAATGAGCCAGCAGGACGCAAAGGGGAGAGAAGACGAGATAAGGGCAGTGCAGAATAGAGTGTAGGCTGTGTGGGCCTGTGGAAGACAGGAGCCCCTGGGGTCCTTGCTGCTCCTTGGCCAGCTGGAGGCAGTCTAGGAAGTGAACAATGTGTAAGTCACAGGGGACCTTGATGGATAGTTCTGGTGTAGTAAAGGGAACAGGAGCAGGGCTGGAAGATGGGGAGAAAGAACTGTATAAAAGATTTCTACAGCCGGGTGGTGGCGGTGCACACCTTTAATCCCAGCACTAGGGAGGCTGAGGCAGGCGAATCTCTGTGAGTTCGGGACCAGCCCGGTCTACAAGAGCTAGTTCCAGGACAGCCTCCAAAGCCACAGGGAAACCCTGTCTTGAAAAACCAAAAAAAAAAAAAAAAAAGATTTCTACAGGCTTGTGTGTGGTGGTGCACACTTTATCCCAGCACTCAGAGGCAGAGGCAGGCAGATCTCTATGAGTTCAAGGCTAGCCAGGACAGCAAGGGCTACAGAGAAAGACCCTACAGAGAAAGTCTCAAAACAAAACAAACAAAAAACCCCCCAAAGCCGACAACAACAAAATAAAAAAAAATAAATAAGAGAATAAATAGAAGATCTCTCTTCTTTGTTCTTTTTCTCTTGAGACAGGGTAGCCTCTCATTCTGTAGCCAAGGCTAACCTGAAATTATAGGGTGTGAACCACCATGCTAGGTTTAGAAGCAGGATTTGGAAGTATGTTGACTTCCCTCCAGTTCCCATTAGTGTAGTTCCCTATCTTTCACTGTAACCAAGCATCATCCACTTTTTCAGAACAGAGCCATCTCACATGCCCTCAGTTATATGTCCAGGGACTGGGGAACGGCCCAGGGAGGGAAACGCTTGCCCTCCAGCATGAAGACCTGAGTCTGCTTCCCAGCACCCATGTGAAAGCCTGGAGGTACTGGCATACACCTAAGGCCTCAGCAGCAGGGAGGCAGAGACAGCAGGACCTCAGAGAAGCTCCTAAAAAATAAGCTGGGACGGTTTGGATGTCTGTGTGCAAGTGAAAAGCAACAGAGGAAGAAACAATGCTGACCTCTGACCTTCACATGCGTGCACACACATCCCACACACATGCATGCACACAGACACGACAATTAAAAATAAAAATTACACTTCTAGACACAGTGATTGGATTAAATTAGTGGCCTCCAGGGAAGCAAGAGGCATGTGACTGTGTAGTTAGGCATCTGCCACATGGATATCCTGGGAGTCCCTAGGAAGGACTGGTATGTTTTCCCCCCTCCCCTGGGTTTTTTGAGATAGGGTTTCTCTGTGTAACAACTCTGGCTGCTCTAGAACTCATTTTGTAGACCAGGATGGCCTGGATCTCACAGAGATCCGCCTGCCTCTGCCTCCAGAGTGCTGGAAGGAAAGGCGTGCACCACCACCGCCTGGCGACTGGTAGGTTCTTTAGTTACCCTCATTACAGTGATTCTCTCTCTCTCTCTCTCTCTCTCTCTCTCTCTCTCTCTCTCTCTCTCTCTCTGTGTGTGTGTGTGTAGATAGGTGGATCAAAAGTGAGTGGATGGATGGGTGAGTGTTTTAGTTTGTTGTCAAAGGATGCAGCTTAGGAGCTTGGAGTGAAAGGAGGGGTCACAGCAGTGATGAGGTTTGGAAGGAGGCCCATGAGGTAGAGTCCTTTCTGTACGTGAGGATATTGTATGGGCCATTATAGAAAAGAAGCATCTTATTCCCAGTTACCAGTCCCTAGAAACCCCTCACCCCTTCCTACTAGAAAGTTCCCCGGTCTTCTTCCTTCCACCCGGAGGGGAGATGCTTTCCACTTTGACACATCCTACATTCTGAAAGTGAGCTGAGCAACTGGGGTGGTGCTTCCAGAGGGTCTGGAGCACTGGTACTGTGCAGGAAGCCCTCACCGCTATGTATTCTCCCTCTATTTTGGATCTCATCATAGCAATATTCAATCTCTTTCTTCCTTCCTTGTTCAGGATACCCAGAGCCAGAGGTGACCTGGTACAAGGATGACATAGAACTGGACCGTTACTGTGGCTTGCCAAAATACGAGATCACTCACCAAGGCAACCGTCACACCCTGCAGCTATACAGGTGAGGGAGAGGGGCCTGCATGGCTCTCTGCCCTCCTGAGGGCCCTCTGCCGGATCCTGCCACCAGACATGGAGTCAGCCGGGTGGAATGCCCAGGCACTCTCTGCAGTTAGAGGGCAGGGTTCTGCGGCTGAGTTGATCTACCTGGTGAACTGCGCTGTCTGCCAGTGTCTGGGATCTCTCAAGGCCAGGGTAGGCGTGCTTCTTACAGCCACGAGTCAGTGCATACAGAGGAGGTCCTGACCCGCAGAAACCTTTTCCATGAGGTCAGCAGCCAGAAAAAGCAACAGTGTCATCATTACTGCTCTCGGGGGCTGTGTTGGTCACCTGCTTCTGAATGGAGCTCTTCTGGGCCCCAAGTCTAATCCCTCCTGGGACAGCATGACCATGGTCAGCTGCCACCCTCTTGTGGCCTCAGTTTCCTCCATTGTAACTGAGGAAATTCATGATGCCTAAGGTAGGGCAGGACTTGGATTGGGAGGGAGCACGTGGTCAATGCCAGAGGCTCTGGCTGTGGGGAGGAGGGCTCTCGCCTCCCAGGAGGGAGAGATGGCGCCTCATGCTCCTGCCTCTAGGTGCCGGGAAGAAGATGCTGCCATCTACCAGGCCTCTGCCCGCAACACCAAGGGCATCGTGTCCTGCTCAGGGGTCCTAGAGGTGGGCACTATGACCGAGTACAAGATTCATCAGCGCTGGTTCGCCAAGTTAAAGCGCAAGGCTGCAGCCAAGATGCGGGAGATAGAGCAGAGCTGGAAGCATGGGAAGGAGGCTTCCGGGGAGACCGACACCCTTCGCAAGATCAGCCCTGACCGCTTCCAAAGAAAGCGCCGACTGAGTGGGGCCGAGGTGGCAGTCCCCTCAGCCCCTGTCAGGGAAATGGAGGAAGGGTCCTCGGCAGCTTGGCCGGAAGGAGAGACTGAGTCCACACAGCACCCAGGTTTGGGTTTGATCAACAGTTTTGCTCCTGGAGAGGCACCCACCAATGGGGAACCTGCCCCAGAGAATGGGGAAGATGGAGAGCATGGTTTGCTGACCTATATCTGTGAGGTCATGGAGCTGGGGCCTCAGAACACCCTTCCAAAGGAGTCTGGGGCTAAGAAGAAAAGGAAAGATGAGTCTAAACCGGGAGCACAGAAGCCAGAGTTAGAAGAGGCTGATGGAAGCCAGTGCTCTTCAGAAAATGGCATCCCCAGTACAGACAAACCCAATTCCAGTAGAAGAGAGAAACTCACGGATACACAGCCAGCTCAGTCCCAGCCCAGAGGCAGGGTAGCACGGGGAACTGGGCCTTCTGGAATAGAAAGCACCAGGAAGTCAGCCTCTGTGGGCGCTCAAGACAAGGTCCAGGATGCTTCTGCCCCAGCCCTGGCCTCTGTCCCAGCTCCTGCACCAGTCCCAGTCTCCGTCCCAGCCCCAGCCCCGGCCCCGGCTCCAGCCTCCATCCCAGCCCCAGCCCCTACCCCAAGCCTCAGCTCAGATCAGATATATTTCTCCCTGAAGGACATGTACATGGAGAACACCCAGGCAGGCAAGTCCCAAGGAGAGGAGAGGCTTCCACCCCCAAGAACCAGGGTACCTGGAGAAAATCCCTCGGGTAAGGTACCTGTCAAGGCTAGAAGTGAGAAGGTCCCTATGGCCTCTGGCCAGCCCACGACTTCCATGGTCCCCCCACCCATTAAGCCTTTGAATAGGAAGAGATTTGCTCCTCCTAAACCCAAAGTGGAGTCCACTACCACTTCTTCCTCAAGTCAAGCTCCAGAAGCTGTGGCCCAGAGCTTAGGGAAGACCCTACCTCCAGCCTCTGCCCAGGTCCCAACACCCCCCGCCCGACGGAGACACAGCACCCGAGATAGCCCCTTGCAAGGACGAACAAGCTACAAGACTCCAGGAGAGGTAAGTGTGGCTACTGAGTGTGGAGGTTGCTCTGGAAACTGACCTCATGGAAACTCTTGCTGTAATGGCTTGGCAGCCAGTGGGTGGTGGGCTATTTATAGAAGGGGGTGGGGAAGGGCTGGAGTGCCAGCCAGGAGCAAGGGGGCACAGTCATGGCCCTTGCTTGACCATACTCCAGATAGGAGCATGCCGGCAGCATAACCAGACTATATCTCTCCTTGTCTGAGAGAGAATGGAAGCTCCTGGATGAGGAAAGAGGAGAAAGATAACTGTTCTCTGGGGGGAGGAAGAGGGATCGGTGGAGAATGTTTTGTAGCCATGATGAAGCTACAATGCTATATGGGGACGATGGGAGTGTTCCATGGTGTGGAGCAGTACCCGTGATGCTCGCCAGAAGACTTAAAAAGAATGTTATGATCCAAGCACTTGGGAGGCTTAGGCAGGAAGATTGTGAGCCAAGGCTAGCCTGGGATGCACAGCAAGACCTTGTTTCAAAACAAAACAGAGTCATTCCCAGCTCCCCCCAAACTGAGTGTCTAAGAAGTACTGGTTGGTTCATTCTGGTTTTACTTAAGTTTTGGGATATGGCTGGCAACCCTAGGCAAGGTGTGATCTTGGGCAAGTAATAGTCAAAATAATAATTCATAGCCATTGCAAGAAATGGGTGCTTAGGAGGCATGGTGTACGTAAACCAAGTGTGATGGCACAACATATATTGTGGGAGATGGGGGAAAGCTGGCAACAGGAGTTAGTCATTTCTAGGGAACAAGTAGCCGAGAGGAGTTTTGTGTGGAGGAGGGGCAGGGCTATCCACTGGCCACAGGTAGACAGATGGGATTCGGCGATATGGAGCTGGAGGAGCAGGGTGGAGTGGAAGAGAGGTGGCCAGGATTTCGTGATCTGGAGGCAGAGGGACGGAAGAGTTCCTTCCCTAGGACTAAAGTGTTTCCCCTCTGGGCACAAACGGGAGGACAGTATTTTTATGTGTGTGTGTGTGGGATAAAATAAATGGGACACGTTTATATTAACCATGTATTACTGTTTATCAGAAATTCCAATTTTATTGTGCTCCGTATTTCTCTTGATTTAATGTAAGTGGAGACGGCTTCTGATTTGGGCAGGAACTACGCTGAGACTGTTCCTCAGGGTAGAGGAAACCAGAGTCCTGGTTCCCATGAGCTGAGGCTTTGTGTGGGAAGGACAGATGGTTTTTTTGGAACAGTGAAGGGAAACACATGAAGGACAATTGATTCAGCAACTTAGGGCAAGGAGAGTGGGCTTCCCCATGGGGAAAGAGCATTCACAAGGGAATAAGGGCAGAGGGGCTGAGCTGTGACTGGGATGTGGTCTTATTTCAGTGGGTGCTAAGGTTAGGCTGTGGGAAGAGTAGATCAGAGAGAGGGCTTTGGAGTGGGACAAATCTCAAAGACCATGTTCTGCATCTGTCCATCACTTTTGTCTATCTTGTTCAGAGTTCCTGGTGATGTCAGTCCCTCAGTGGCTCCAGGCAAGTTTGGTAGGGCTGTGTCTCTGACAGCCCCAGACTGCACAACAGCCTTCCAGAGAAATAGCCCTTAGAGGCCCCGAGGGAGCTAGTTTAGGAAGTGGTCAGGCTAGCTGCCAAGTATGTGTGTGAACCTGGCTTCTGCCTACAGGGGTGGGAGCCCCACAACCAGGTGGCTGTATCCTCCTGGCAGGAGGGAAAGAAGTGCCAGCTCACCCCTCCCTTGGGTAGGGATGGTACAGACAGAGCAGGCACCTCAGGGGTTGTCTATATTGGTTCTACTTCTGCCAGAACCTGTCTGGTTTTTTATTTTATGTATATATTTTTGGTAAAATTTTAAAATTTTAAACATTCACGTGAAAGATGCATTTAACATGTAGATATATATGCATTTTATTTATTTTGTGTGAGTATAATCGTGTGTCCGTGTGAGTGTGTGTGTGTGTGTGTGTGTGTATGGGTCTGAGTGTATGTGGAGGGGAGAGGGCACCTTGCAGGGATTGGTTCTATTCTTCCACGGTGTAGGTCCCAGAGATGGAGCATTGGATCCCCTGGAACTAGAGTTATGGACAGTTGTGAGCCACCATGTGGATTCTGGGACTCAAACCCACGTCTTCTGCAAGAGCAGGCAGCAGGTTTGCTAGGTGTGGTGTCTCACACCATTGATCCCAGTATGTGGGAGGTAGAGGCAGGTAGATCTCTGTGAGTGAGAGGCCAGCCATAAACCCTGTCTCAAAAAACACAAGCAATATTTTTAATTGCTGATCCATCTCGCCAGTTCCTTATTTCTATTTCTGCTTGTTATTATTATTATTATTATTATTATTATTAATGTGTGTGTGGATCTGTGTGTAGGATACTGTGAAGACACCTCCGTGTGTGGGGAGGACAGGGAGCAACTTCAGGCGCTAGTTCTCTCCTTCTGCTGTGGGAACCAGGGATTGAACTCAGGTCACCAAACTTGCACCACAGGCCTTTTTATTGGCTCTGCCCCTAATTTAGTTTTCTATAATGCCCCCCCCCTTTTTAAAGCTTCTCATTATTTCTTGAGAATTTGTCTATGGTTTTAAAAAATTCCACATGATTAGGGCTGGAGAGATGGTTCAGTGGTTAATAGCACTGGCTGCTTTTCCAGAGGTCCTGAGTTCAATTCCCAGCAACCACATGGTGTCTCACAACCATCTCTAATTGGATCTGATGCCCTCTTCTGGCGTAAAGTAGTACATGCAGATAGAGCACTCACATACAAGAAATAAATAAATAAATAAATAAATAAATAAATAAATAAATAAATCTTTTAAAAAATTCCACATGATCAGATCTTTAGTGCCATAGCAAGAACATTTTAACCACTTCTTCTATGTGCCTAGACCTCCACAGGACACAGCACAGGAATGAGAGACCTCAGCCCATGTTTTGAGACCTGGACATGCCTCTCTACCCTCTCTTTTAAAAAAATTATATGTATGACTGTTTGGCCCAAGGGTCCCCTGGAACTGGGTTTGCAGTGGTTATGAGTCACCATGTGTGTGCTGGGAACTGAACCTTGTTCCTCTAAGAGCAGCCGGTGCTCTTAACTGCTGAGTAGCTCTCCAGCCCCTGAACACGTCTTCTGATAAACCCTGTAGGTTCTGAAAAACGGTCATTGCAAGGGGTGAGAATTCCTATCTCACAGTAGGGGCTGTGGCTTCTGGGGTATGCGTGAGAGCATTTTCTGAGGGGTGGTGGAGGTGGGGAGACTATCTACTGAATCAAGGGATCTAGGTTGACACCAGTGATAAGTACAAAGAAGATGTGATGAATGGTAGCTACTCTGGCTTTGAGGCAGAGGGGGAGGGGTGGGGTCTCAAGTTTCAATGGGGGGGGGGCATCTCAGAAGAGGCCTGACTAGTTTGACATCATGGATTTATAACTCCTGATATAATATTAGAAGAAAATATTAAATGGAATAAATTGAAATGTAAAAGAATGCCCATTTCTTCAGATACAAAAAAATCAGACGAAAGAAAGGAAGGATTCAGTTCTAGGAAGAACAAACAGAGTGAAGTCAGGGTGACAAGGTGAAGTGGTAGGCTGGACAAGGGCTGCAAAGCCCCCTGGTCCCACTCACAGTACTCACAGCGCCTCAGAGTTCCAGAACCTTCTCCACACTTACTTCCCTTCCATGTTGTGTCTTCTGTTCCTCCCGCCCTGCCCCCTGCAACACTAAGGTTTGGATGAGGCAGAAAGGAAGAAAGAACTAATATTGAATACTAGCCTCCATTAGCAGTAGTTAGGTAACTCAGACCAACTCTACTATTGAGGGAAGCTAGGAAATCAGCAAAATATGAGAAGTTTCTTCTTGAAAATATTGCAGAGCTAACAAAGTGGAAAGCTAGTGTGTTATGTTCTGGGAGGATCTTGAAATCAAGAATAGTGGGGACTGGAGAGATGGCTCAGTGGTTAAGAACACTGGCTGTTCTTCCAAAGGACTCAGGTTCAATTCCCACCACCCACATGGCAGCTCACAATTTTCTGCAACTCCAGGTCCAGGGGAATCTGACACCCTCATACAGACATACATGCAGGCAAAACACCAACACACATAAAATAAAATGAATAAGTTACATATAATGTAAAACACTAGTGAGCCCATGGGCTTGAGAGACAGCTCAGCAGATAAAGAGCTGTACAAGTGAGGACCAGAGTTTGGATTCCCAGAACCCATGTAATGCTGGGCAGGCTTACTGGGATGCCTTTAATCCTAGTATTCAGGAGGTGGAGATGGGATTCCCAGAGACTTGGTGACTCAAACTTGCTGCAATCCTCTTGGCTCAGACTCCCAAATGCTGGTGGGATTGGATGTGGGTGCTTACCATGCCTGGGTTTTCTTTTAAAGTTATTTCTATAAATTATTTCATATATAATATTTAGCAACTTAAGATAAATACTGGAGATGGGGTGGAGGGAGAAACATGTTAAAGAATCAGCAAAGCCACATGAGCCAGGTGTGGTGTGGTGGGGAAGGCCTTTAATCCCAGAATCAGAGCCAGGTGAATCTCAGTGAGTTAAAAGCCAGCTTGGTCTATATAACGAGTACCAGGCCAGCCAAGATTACCTAGAGACTCCCCCCCCCCCCCCGCCAAAACAAAACAAAACAACAACAACAACAACAACAAAACCCTAACCAAACCAACAAAAAAACTAACCAACAAAAGCCTGCTGACCATAGAGCTCTGCCTTTGGGGGTTATAGACATGATCTAATTTTTAAATTATATTTATTTATTTAGTGTGAGTGTGTACTTGCTCATGTGTGCGCGTGCACAGAGGTCAGGGGACAACTTGCAGGAGTTGGTTCTCTCCTTCACCATGTGGGTCCACACATCAAACTTAGGTCTTCAGACCCGGCGGCAAGTGTTTTTCCCACTGAGCCTCCTTGACAACCCCAGCCATGATTTGTAAAACTAAAATTCTACTTTCTGAGTTCAAGAAGGTGGAAAGGTGAGGTTAAAATCTCAACAAAGAACTAGTTACCATGACAAGTGACTGGGGTGTGACTTTATTGGTAGAGAGAGTCCTTGCCTTGCCTAGCATGCAGGAAGGCCGGAGTTGGATCCTTAGCACCGCATAAACTGGGTGAGGTGATTATTAATGTCTGCAATTCCAGCACTCTGGAAGTAGAGGCAGGGGGGTCAGAAGTTCAAGGCCACCTTTGACTTCATAGAAAATTTTAGGCCAGCTAAAATACTATCTGTAAAAAGAGGGGAGAAAAGTCCAAATACCCCAAGAAAGGCCTTGAAAATGGGGTGAAAATGGAAACTACAACCTCAGAGGTCTGAATGGAACTTAGTAGTATGAATGCAAAAGGCACCACGGGGACTTTCCTCTGCTGTGAGATGGGGTCTAAGACATCTCTAAAGGGAAAATGTCAGGCAGGTCTGAAACCCAGTTGTCTCCTGAGCTCTGCCTCCCTCTCCAGCCCGGAATCCTCTCAGTGGGGCCTGATGTTGAGGAGAGGTGATGACCAGACTGAATCCAGGTCCCAGGATGGGCCCTGGCTGTTCACGCTGACTATCAGCTTAGCTCTGGGACCTCTGGGTCATGCTGCTGGGGGGGGGGAGGGTGAGCACATGGCTGAGTGCCTGTGTCAAGCGTGCAAGCCTCTGATCTGCCTTCGTCCACTCCTTTGGCTCTTACTGGTTAGATGTGGATGGCAGCCGAGGACTCAGACATTAACATGGACAGAGAGTTTTAGGAAGCCCTCTAGGTCAGGCTTGAGGCTAGGTCTCCTTGTGTCCATGGAGACATGGTGGCAGAAGCCAGTTGTCTAGAAGTTTGAGGGAGGAGGATTTTCTCTGCATTCACAGGGCAGTGGGTCTAAGACCATGGGACGGAGCCCTGATGAGGACTTTTGTTTGTTTTCCTCTGGATTCTCATCTTTGTCCAAAGCAAGGCTCACAGGTGAAAGTTATACCGCAGGGCTGGGAAGTTCCAGAGACATTGGGATCTAGAATGTAGATTCTGAGGATATCATGAAGAGGGAGAGGCTTGGGAAAATGACCACGGAGACTGAAGAATAACTGACTTTATAAATGCTACACATAGCCTGATGATAGTGGTGCACACCTTTATTCCCAGCACTCAGGAGGCACACACAGGTGGATCTCTGTGAGTTCGAGACCAGCCTGGTCTACAGAGCTAGTTCCAGGACAGCCAGGGCTACATAGGTAAATCCTGACTTGAAAAACCAAATACAATAAAATAAATGCTACACATTTCTAAACTTGTTCCTGAGTTTGAGAGTGCTTGTAGCTGAGACCGTCATTCAAGTATCAAGCTGGCCACTGGGTGGCACACACAAAGGACAGATCCAAATACCACAAGAAAGGATTTGAAAATGGGCCAACACGAAAACCACAACCTCAGATGCTTGAATGGAACTTACAGCTTGAACACAATCAAGATTACCTCCTAAGTAAACATTTTGGGGCCAGAGGGAGGCTCAGCAGTTAAGAGTTCTTACTGCTCTTCCAGTGGACCCAAGGTTGGTTTGCAGCACCCAGCTCACAACTGCCTGTAACTCCAGCTCCAGGGTATCCAGGGTCATACCTATCACATCTCCAGCTTCTGGAAACGTTCCCTGCTCCTAGCCATGTGTGTTCACACTTTTTTTTTTTGTCATATTTAACTGCTTCTAAGTCAGATGAATCCAATACTTAGCTCTTTTTTAAATTTTTTAATTTTAATTTTTGGTTTTTTGAGACAAATTCTCATTATGTAGCTCTGGATGTCCTGGAATTCACTTTGTAGACCAGGCTGGCCTGCTCAAACTCACAGAAATCTGCCTGTCTCTGCCTCCAGAGTTTTCACCACTACACTTGACTAAATAACTTCCTAACATAGCACTTGCTGTTCTTGAAGAGGACCAGGTTTTGTTTCCTATATCCACATTGAATGGCTTTCAACTGCTGGTAACCCCAGCTCCATGGATCCAGTGCTCGCTTCTGGACTCCTCAGATGCCTGAACTCACATGCACATACGCGCACACCCCACATATACACATAGTTTAGTGTGAAAATAAGCCTAACAACAAAAGGGCTGGCAAGATGGTTCAGGAGGTAAAGGCATTGGATGCTAAGCCTGGCAACCTGATTTGATACCCACATTTTGGAGAAAGATAGCTGAGTCTTGCAAGTTGTCCTGTAACTTCCATGTCCTTTGACCCCTACATCCCCTGACCTCCTCATACGCTATGGTACATGTACACATACATACACACACTAAGTGTAATAAATATACAAAACACACAAAAACTCCAGTTCAACAAGTCAAAAATAGCGGGGCTGGAGAGATGACTCAGTGATTAAGAGTACTGATTGCTTGCTCTTTCAGAGAGGATCTGAGTTCAATTCCCAGCACCCACAGGGTAGTTTACAACCTGTAACTCCAGTTCCAGGGGACAGGGTGTCCTCTTTTGGCCTGCAAGGGCACTCACTACACGCAAACCACAAACAGGATAAATGCACTGTAAAAATATAATCCAATTGTTGAAAAGTAAGGAAAATGAAAAAATCTTTAAAATAGAGGAAAATAATCCATTGCTTATAGGGGAACATTTGTTTGAGTGACCACAGATATTTTCATTCCAGAAAATGAAGGCTAAAAGAAAGTGGAATTATTTTTAACTGACAAAAGAAGATACTTCAGAATCAAATTATACATTAAATAAATTACTTTTGAGTATTAAAGGCAAACTACAAATGTTTGGCCAGTGTATCTGTTCTAGAAGAATTGCTCAGTAAATTCTTCAGAGGAGACCAATGCTACAACGCAATTTGCAATTTCAAGGATGAGTGGTGGATCTGGGGTGTAGCTCACCTGGTAGAGTGCCTCGCCTCGCATGCACTAACCCCCGGGTTCATCCCCAGCACTTCCTACCTGAGGTGATGTGCACCTGTCATGCAGCACCCCAAGGAGCCAAGGATCAGGAGTTCAGGGTTCCTCAGTTATAACTGAGTTCCAGGCCACGGTGGGCTGTGGAGTGAGACCTTGTTTCAAAAACAAAACCAAAATAAACCAGAAAAGGACAGAGTGAATGTTTTGGGGTTTGTTCTTTTTAATTTTCTAAAACTGATATAATAATAATTTCAAAAGTTAAAAATTATTTTTATTTCTGACTTTTATTTTTGAGACGGGGCTCATTTTGTAGCCCAGGCTGGCCTGGAACTCACTGTGTAACCCAGGAGGGCTTCAAACTCATGACAATCCTCCTGCCTTAGATTTCAGAGTCCTGGATTCATAAGCATAAGCTACCATGCCCAATCTTACATTCTTTAAACAATATGTTTGAAACTAGAAAGCAAAAAAATATGCCCCTGTCTCGAAAAAAAATGCTATTGTCTGGTGGAGTTTCTAATGTACATTAAGTATATGAGATGCAACATAAAGGAGAGAAGACAGAGGAACCTATGCGGGGCTAAGATCACTACACATTGCTGAGAATAGTAAAGTAGTGATCTCAGTAGACTGTGCCCCAACTCTGTATGCACTCTTTAAGATCACAGTCCGCTCCATCAAACTCAAGCCCTGGAGAGAAGAGCTACAGTTCCCAGGCTTCATCCAGTACCTGGTGGAGATCTTCTAGTAAATACTGAACCTATTATAGAGATTATCATCATGATTACAAAGGTGACAGAGGCACAAGATGACATGAGATGCAGAGAAAGGATTGATGGTAACCAAGGAAGAACTAGATCCCATTGAGGTGGTTATGGCCCTGTCTGGATGGAACAGAGGTATTCTAGGGGTTGGGCAAGGACATTCACATTCTAGGAGTCCAAAACCAAGAGTCATTTCAGGATGCTAAGACATATCAGACCAGCCATATAGATCCTCCAGATCTCCAAGGTCATCCCTTCCTTCCTTCCTTTCCATACAGCGAATCTGTCTCTAAAAGAGGAGTTCCAAGAAAAACACCTTCCCCTCCCCCCAAAAGTGATTAGCCCAAAGAAGAGGTTCCTCTGGAAAGGAATTCACAGGGACTGCAAAGATGGCTCTGTGATTAAGAGTGCACACTGATTTTGCAGAGGACTGGAGTTTGGTTCCCAGCACCCATATCAGGCAAGCTCACAGTCTCCTGTAACCCCAGCTCCAGGGCATTCAACACCCTCTTCCAGACTCCGTAGGCATCTGTAGTCATATATGCACAGACCCACATGCACATACAGACATACATACCGAGTAAAAATAAACTAAACCTTGGCTGGACATGGTGGTGCACTAGCTTTAATCTCAGCTCTAGGTAGAGACAGGTAGATTCCTGTGAGCTTGAGGCTAGCCTGGTCTACACAGTGAGTTCAAGGACATCTTGGGTTACATGAGACTACCATTTAAAAAGAAAAAGCAAGCAAATAGAGAGCAAGATCATCTACCATCACCCTCTTCAGCATCACCATCTTCCAGTTGTTGAGGGGAAAAGAGAAGTAAGAAGAAAATAGCTTAAGGCTCACAATGACCTCTAAGGATACACAGCTTTGCAAGAAGTTGGCGGCTATCAGGGACTTCTCTTTTTCTTTCTTTTTTAATTAGAGAAAGAGGACTTTTTGCTGGGAAAAATACTAGTGCAAACAATTCCAACAGTTTTTCTCCCCCACCCCCAAAAAAGACTGAAAGGAGTAGTATCTAAAATACACTCCAGGGAGCAAGGAATTCCTCTTGTGTGATGACAAAGATGATGGTGTGTGTAATCAGGCCAGAGACGATAAAGTCATGGCATTGTTCATCTCAGTAGAAGGTGCTTGAATTAAAAACAAACAAGCAAACAAACAAACCAGATAGCACTCCAAAGTGGACTCATGACAAATACCAGGGAGATGGACTTGCTGAAGATGAAGAAACCATGGGAAATAATGAAAAAGACAAAGACTCACAAAGAAGATGAGATTGCAGCAGAGGGGCCTGAAGAGATGATCACTGGGCCTGTATCCTCTGAGGATTTAGGAAGTGGGTGAGAGAGGATGGAAGTTAAAACAGCTAGTGCTATTTGTAATAGAAAAACTTATATGATACCACCTAGGTTCCCTCTGTATAATAAAAAATAAATTTATTTTATGTATGTGTTTTGCTTACACGTACGTATTGCACCACCTGTGTGCCTGGCAACCACAGAGTCAGAAGAGGGCATGAGAGCCCCTGTAACTGGAGTTACACCTGTGGATCACCATGTGGCTCCTGGGAACAGAATCCAGGTCCTCTGCAAGAAGAACAAGTACTCTTTACCACTGAACCGTCTCTCCAGCCCCAGCTTGCATATTTGTCTAAAGAGATATGTTGTTGGGACTAGGGAACTAGCTCAGTTGCTAAATTGCTTGATGCACAAATATGAGTACCTGAGTTCAATCTTTAAAAGCTGGAAATAGTGACATATACTGTAATCTCGGCACACTGGGGAAGCAGAGACAGGCAGATCCCTGGGGTACACTGGTCAGTCAACCTAGATGAAATGGCGAGTCCCAGGTCCAAGTAAAAGATCCTGTCTCAAAAATCAAGGTGAAAGCTCCTGAAGGACCATACCCAAAGCTGACTTCTGGCCTGTGCACCGCCCCCCCCCCCCGACACATGTACACACCATATGCACACCATACACAAAAATATGCTGTTTATGCACACACCTAAACCTAAACACCTTCTGTTGTTTGGAGGGCTCAGCCCTTGTAGACATGTAGAGAAGTATTCATACATCTACTATATATTTACTGGTCTCTAACTCTAACCTAGGCTTGTACTGGACCCTTGTCAGAGAGAAGGGGTTCACAGATTAGCAGATGGATACATGCACAGGATAAATAATTGCCATGAAGAATGATGGTGTGATGATGAAGTTAAGTCTGTTTGCTGTGTGCATAGGGATGAAGCCACTCATGTTTTAGAGGGTTGAGAGAAATTATGAAGTCTTCAGAGGTGAGAGGAACCTTGACTAAGATCTTCAAGGATGAGGGCAGTTTTCCAGGTAGGCAAAGAGCGGGGTCAGTATGTTTGACAGAGGAAAAACAAAGTAGTTACAGTTATTACGGTAAGTTAGTATTAGGTGGAGGGACCAAAAAGATGAACCTGGAGATATTGGGACTCTTGCTGAAGGAAAGACTTCATTTATCACATAAGAGTTTATTTTTATGTATTTATTTATTTTTGAGACAGGGTCTCAGTGTGTAGCCCTGGCTGGCCTGGAACACACTCAGCAGACCAGTCTGGCCTTGAACTGACTGCGATCCTCCTGACTCTGCCTCCCTCCCAAGTGCTGGGATTAAAGATATGTGGCACCATGCCCAGTTGAAGGTTTTATTTTTTATTTTCATTTTAATTAAATTTTTGTTGAATATGTGTCATATACACATGGTATGAAATGAAAACTTACTTAAGAGGGCTGGAGAGATGGCTCAGGGGAGACTGACTCAGTACTACTCTTACAGAGGACTGGAGTTCAGATCCCAGTACACACATCGGGCATCTCACAGCCACCTGTAACTCTGATGCCCTCTTCTGGACATCTTGGGTGCTGCACTCACACATGCACATCATTCATAGACATACATCTTGATTGTCAGAGAGAAGCTAAAAAACATGTTAGTTAAAATCCTTCAGTCAGACTCCCTATATTCACAAAATATGAATATTTCTCACATTTATAACACCATTCAAAATCCTACATTTAGTGAAAAAACTAAATTTTACAATATTTTGGATATATAATTAAATCTTTTTATTATTATTTTGAGACAGGGTCTCATTATGTAGCCCTAGTTGGCATGGGACTCTCTATAGACAAGGCTAGCATAGCTGCAGAGATCCAACTGTCTCTGTCTCAAGAGTTTGAGGAATAAAGGCATTTGCCACTACACCTGGTTTCATGTTTTGTTTGTTTAAAAATATTATAAAATTATTTTTAGGTGTGTGTGTGTGTGTGTGTGTGTGTGTGTGTGTGTGTGTGTGCGTACTTGAGTATTGAACACAGGTGTCCCAGGAGGCCAGAGGCATTGGATTCCCTGGAACTGTTGTGAGTCATCTGACGTAGGTGCTGGGAGCCAAACTTTGGTCCTCTACAAGAGCAACAAATGCTCTTAACCACTGAATCACATCTCCAGTCCTTAATGTTTTTCTTTTAAAACAGAGCAACATGGACTTTTTTTTCTCGAGACAAGGTTTGTCTGTGTAGTTTCATAGACCAGGCTGGCCTTGAGCTCATATAGATCCACCTGCCTCTGCCTCCCGAGTGCTGGGATCAAAGGCCTGTGCCACCACCACTACCCGGCTGCAACATAGACTTATTACTAAGAAAAAGTGAGACAGAACTCCCAAGAGTAGAAGGGTCTGCAAGGGAAGAATACTGTTTGTGTTTTGTTTCTTTATGGTGAGCAATGACAGTACTCTCCTTCTCTACCTGTTTTCTGTCTCTCTACTATCTTATAGTATCCACAAGCTTTATTTCTAAATGATAATCTTTGTATAGTTAAGTCTCTCTCTCTCTCTCTCTCTCTCTCTCTCTCTCTCTCTCACACACACACACACACACACACACACACCACACACTTTCCTAGTGTGTCTAGGTGACCTGGAACTTACTATGTAGAGACCTGTCTGCCTCTGCTTCTGTCTAGGACTAAAGGTTGGGCCACCATGCCTGGCTGTTTGGTTTTGAATCAGGGTCTCAAGTATCCCAGGTTGGCCTTAAACTAGGCTTGTGACTGAGGATAACTTGAACTTCTGATCCTTTTGCCTCCAACTCCTGTGGGCTGGAATTATACAGTGCTGGGGATGGGACCCAGGGCCTTGGGCATGCTAGGTGAGCACTTCACCACTTTAGCTATGGCTCCATCCTGGCTCCTGGTTTGTTTTTATTAGTGACTCCACCTGCCATCTTCCTGCTTCTGTTTTTTTTTTTTTTTTCCCTCCTGGATACAGGGTTTCTCTCTGTAGCTTTGGAGCCTATCCTGGCACTTGCTCTGGAGACCAGGCTGGCCTGGAACTCACAGAGATCTTCCTGCTGCTGCCTCCTGAGTACTGGGATTAAAGGTGCAAGCCATCACTGCCTGACGCCATCACAGCCTGACCTTTGTGGCTTTCTGAATCATCTTTTGGTTGACTGAATTTTGTTCTTTAGGTGCTTCCTCAAGTCACGACCAGAGGAATGATACTTATGTCCCGTGTGTTCAAAATAAGTTTCTTAGCCTGACAGCCTTTCATTCGTTCGTTCGTTCGTTCGTTCCTTCCTTCCTTTTTTCTTCCTTCCTTCCTTCTTAGTTTCCTTCCTTTCTACTTTCCCTCTCTCCCTCTCCCCCCTCTATTTCTTTCCTTCTCTCTCTCTCTCTTTTTTTTTTTAGACAGGATTTCTCTGTGGAGCTCTAGCTGTCCTGGAACTCTCTCTGTAGACCAGGCTGGCCTCGAACTCACAGAGATTCACCAGCCTCTGCCTCCTGAATGCTAGGATTAAAGGCGTGCACCATTATACCTGGCTTTACATTTTATTTTACCTTATTATTATTGTTCCTGTCCCCTCATGTGGTGTGTGTGTGTGTGTGTATATGTGTAGGTCAGAGGACATCTCTTGGTAGTTGGTTCTTGTTATCTACCTTGTTAAGCCAGGATTGTTCTCATTTTCAGCACCACTGTATATTCCAGGCTTGCTGGCCCATGAGCTTAGGCTGTCCTGTCTCTGCCTCCTGTCTTGCTGGGGGATTACAGAAGCATCAGGGATCAGACTCAGGCCATCAGAGTTTCACCACACGTGCTCTTACCCTCGCAGCTATCCTGCCCCAGCACTGTGGTCTTTTAAGACCACATTGTAGCAGGAAGTGGCAGAGGCAGTCTACCTAGTGTGTGGGAACCCAGCACAGAGCTTTCCGGTAGCAGCTGAAAAGAGAACACTGACAATGCATTGATTTCTTGGCATAGGTGCCATTCAGAGTTCTTTGAATCTGTTTGGATGACATCATGGTATCCCAACATGCCTAGGATTACTGGTAGATGTTGGCATTGAGGCCATTGTCAGTACATATTTTGAAATTCTCTCAGTTTACCTATCATTCTATACAGGTCAATTATTACATAAGAGAAGGACTGGCCAGGATGGTAGTTTGTGTCTGTAATCCCAGCATTTAGGAAGTCGAGGCAGGAGGATCAGTAGTTCAAGGCCTGTCTCAGCTACAGAATGAATTTGAGGCTAGACTGTGCTGCATATGACCTTGTTTGAGACCTCTTCTCTCTACCTTCCAAAAGATAGACAGACAGACATGGGAGAGGGAGATAGGAATGGGAGAAGGGAAGGAGAGAGAGAGAGAAAAAACAAACAAACAAAGGCAAATGGACGTCTGGGAGCCCTGGAACAAGGACAATATCCTCCAAATGACAGAGGTGAAGGCAGGGTCAGCCATGGGCTGAGTCTTTCAAGATGGCAGGATTTATTCAGGGAGAAGTCAGAAGGCCAGATAGGCCTGGATTCTATTCAACCTTAACCTAGTTTCTGGGATCAGAACATGAGACTTCGGGGTTCTGTCATGTGTCTCTGCCCGACCTTCAGCACACCTGAGGAACCAAGTGGCAAGATTCCCTTCAGAGCAGTTCTGAATGAGGTCGGAGAAAGCTGGGGTGTAGTACTGCAGAGATCCCAATGTGTGTAGCTAAGACTTTGCTTTTGGTCATGTGTTCTCAGGCTCTGGAGTCCCAAGCAGCCATGGTTCCTGCCATGTCTTCCAGCGGCAGCCCCGATACCATCTCTGTTGATCATAGCACCCCTGGAAATCAAGGTGTCATGGAGTCCATGGATACAGACATTCAAAAGGACAGGAGGACACAAGCTGATGGGAGAAACAGAGGCAGTAAGGAAACACAGACAGATGGAAAGCTGCACGTGTATGGAAGGACTCAGGGAGATGGAGCACAAGCCTCCCAGGGGACACAGTTGGATGAGAAGGACGTTGTAACACAAGGAAGTGAGAGGTTACAGTCAGTCGGGAGCTCACAGAAGGATTCCGTGACACAGAGAAGGGTGGATACGCAGGTAGGACAGACACAGGCACGTGAGACATTGCAGCGAGACCCGAGAGACACAAGGATTCAGGAAGAAAAGGAGACACAGTTAGTGGCCAGCATCTCCACAGCTTTCAAAACCCAATCAGAGCAGCCATCTATGGCTGGCCTCAGCTCACCACCCAGAGCCCTCAAACTCTCACCATCAGAATGCCCTGGAGGTGATCAGGTTATGGAATGTTTTGAGACGTGCCCGGAAGTATCTCATGTCCAAGAAAAATCTGGTTTCATGCTTAGTTCTGAAGAGGCAGCAGTAACAGCCTTCAGAAGTGATGAGGACTCTCTACTAGGTCCCCTGCCAGGAAATCGTATGTGCCCAGCACAACTACCTCCTGAGGGGGACTCAAAGCAGTTGGGAGGAGAAACCCATCAAAAGCCAGAGTGGTTAGGTCTGGTTAAGGCCAAGCAAGAAGACAGCCTGTTTCAGTGTCCCAAGGAGGAGCAGCCTGGGAAAACACTGTATGTGGATCTCCCTGGTGGGCATTCAGCCAGCTCGAGTCAGGAGGTGCTCACCACACCCTCTTCTTCTGGACCTGGCCTGACCAATAGACTGCAGGAGGAGCTACCTAGCCCCACAGCTTCTCAGCGCATGAGCGGGGACGACTTCCTCCCCTCCACAGACCAGGACCTGCTCAGTTCTGCTTCCACTCTGCAACTGGGGCCAGGGTCCCCCACCCAGAATCACCCACCAGAAGTCATGGCTACCAGCAGTGGAGGAGCCTGTGCCAAGGAGCCAAATGTGGAGGGGAGGTCCTCGGGGACCCGGAGCTGTGACCCTGGGCTTATAGACTCCCTGAAGAACTACTTGCTTCTGCTGCTGAAGCTCTCCAGTCCAGAGATAGGTGAAGCCAGAGCACAGTCCCAGGGAGAGGCTGCCACTGGCGGCCTAGATTCCTCCTCTACTCTGGTCCCCACCGTGGAAGTGGCTGGGCTGAGTCCCAGGACATCGAGGCGTATCCTGGAACGCGTGGAGAACAATCACTTGGTGCAGAGTGCACAGACCCTGTTGCTGAGCCCCTGCACCTCCCGCCGCCTTACTGGCCTCCTGGACCGTGAGGTACAGGCTGGCCAGCAGGCCCTGGCTGCTGCCCAGTGCTCCAGGGGCCCATGTCCCAGCCCCCTCACCATCCCTGCCATTGTGGTGGGTGACGAAGCATCTGTTGCTGGTGAGGGAGGGGATTCCAGGGAGGAGACCTCCCAGGAAAGTGACAAGAATGGACTACTAGGGGAAGTGAGTGAGCCAACAGTAGAGAGCAGAACCCAGGAAACCTGCCAAGAAGAAGCGACCCCAGGGGAGGCTTTGACAGGTCTCCCTGCAGCTACACCTGAGGAATTGGCTCTAGGGGCCCGGAGGAAGAGGTTCCTCCCTAAGGTCAGAGCCACCTCAGATGGAGATGCAAACAAGGCTGAAGAAAGGGAGAGCCCTACAGTTTCCCCTAGGGGACTCAGGAAGGGCCTGACACCTGGATCCCTAGGGACTCCAGGGCGGGAGAGACGGTCCCCTACCCAGGCCCGAAAGACCAGCATGTTAGAGGTACCTGGGACAGAAGAAGAGCCTGCAACAGGAGACCTAGCCTCCAGACCCAAAGCCAGTGGCCTGGACTCAGAGCCAGCCCTGGAGGAAAGCAAGCAGGAAGCTCTAGCCAAGCCAAGGAAAGCCAAAGACCTGCTAAAGGGTGAGTATGGGGAGGGGAGGGCTGCCAGGAAGTTGTAGCCTAGTTGAGCATAGTACTCCTATGTCCAGCACCGCCCCGTGGTGGGGGAGGGGCACCTCCCTGCTAGGGATTAATGGGTTCCCTTGGGAAAAGTACTTAATGAGCGATCATAAAGGCCTGACACTTGTCATGCTCGCCTTCCTCACAAAATGAGGGGACAGCGGCAGTAGCCGTGGTGCAGTGAGGGGTAAAGGCGTGGGAGAAATCAAATTCTAGGTGAGGTACTGTGGTAGACATCTATGATCCCAGCACTCCAGAGACTAAGGCAGAAGAACTGAGAAAGTTCAAGATCAGCCTGGGCTATGTTGGGAGACCCTGTCTGAAAAACCAAACCAAACAACAAAGACAAAGCAAGCAAACAAAAAGGCACCACTTAGTGCAGGGCGTGGCTTCAGTGGCATTCTAAATGCACCATCACCATCACCCCCTTACTAGACATGTTCCATGGTTACCCCATGGTCAAGATAAGACTCGAAGGTCTGTCGAGATGGGAACCTTACTTTACTGCTTGTCACTGTTGGTGTGTTTTGCTATGAGTCCCTCCCGGGCCTGGGGTTGGGGTGATTTTTATTTTCCTGATTAAGAGGTGAGTGCTGCAGGTGGGGTCAGGGTAGAAGCCTAAGATGTAGGTGGGAGGCAGCCAGGGCTATCAAGTGCTGAGTTTATGTTTGCTGCTTTCTCTCAGTCTGTTTCCCAGGGAAACCAGGGATGCAAGGGCGTGGCCAGAGGGCACAGGGTACTGGGGATATAACGGAGCTCCTGTCCGCAGCCCCACAGGTGATCCGGAAAATCCGGGTGGAGCAGTTTCCAGACTCTTCTGGCAGTCTGAAGCTCTGGTGCCAATTTTTCAACATTGTTAGTGACTCAGTCTTGACTTGGGCAAAGGATCAGCACCCAGTGGGCGAGGTGAGCAGGAGGTAAGCCACCTGGGTACCACCACCTCCTGACCAGGCTCCCCAGGTACCGTCATGTTGGACATTGTACTAATGTTTCCAGTCCATGCCCTCATTTCATCCTCACAGTTGCCCCAGAGAGTGAGTCTGTTGTTTCATGTGGAGATCAGAAAGTTGAAGCCCAGAGGTCTTAAATCACACAGCGAGTGTCACCTGTGTGACTGGGGACCTGTCCCCAACCATGGAACTTCTCCACCTTCCCAGGCTGCTGGGTCCCCAGCAGCCTGTGAGAGTTGGGCTGAAGGCCCTGTGTCATGGTGATGACCCTCACAAGAGAGGTCTCCCTTCTCTGCAGTGCAGGGGACGAGGGGCCGGCGGCCTTGGCCATCGTGCAGGCATCTCCCGTGGACTGTGGCACGTATCGCTGTACCATCCATAATGAGCATGGCTCAGCTTCCACCGACTTCTGCCTCAGTCCTGAGGGTGAGTGTCCTGCTTCTAGGATCTTTGCTGGCCTGGCCTTGTGGGTGGCAGCACTGTGCCTCGCAGGGGTGGTGCTCTACCGGGACAGACAGCCTGAAGGCAGCGGTATCCTCTTTTTCTCCACATAGTGCTGTCCGGCTTCATCTCCAGAGAGGAAGGTGAAGGTATGTGGCCCTCTGGGTAGGAGGGTGGGCCTTCATCCCCAGCTCCGCCCTTTGCAGGGTTTCCTTCCTTAGTGTTTACAATCTTTTCTAAGTCTGCATGCTGCTCCCCTCTGCCCCCCAGTTTAAGATATGGCTTGGGGGGGTGATAGAGAACTGATGCTTCTACAGATTGTGGAGGAAGATGGGCTGGGGGTGGGGGGAGCACTTGGCAGGAGTTAATGCAGTCCTCTGACCCCTTCAGAGTCCTTGAAGGGCAGGACTGCCACCAGGGCACCCTGAGTTTCTCACGGTGCTCTGTGGACTTTGGCTTCAGAGTCCCTGTAGTCTGCTATGAACACAGCTTCTCTGCCTCCTTGTTCAAGCATCCCGAATGTCTAGGGAAGACCTGGGAAACGTGCATTTTCGCAGCTCTTTGGTGATAGTGAGATGTACTCCTAAGTAGTTTGTCTGTTTTGAGATAGCATCTCACTGTGTTTGTTTTGAGATAGCATCTCAGCTGTTCTGGAACTTACTCTGTAGACCAGGTTAGTCTCAAACTCACAGAGATCCACCTGCCTGTCTCTTGAGTGCTGAAATTAAATGTGTATGCCATCAGGCATAGCTATTCCTGACAGCTGACAAGCACTTTAAGGGTTTGATAGTCTCTTTGTTCAGGGGCTGGAGAGATGGCTCAGTGGTTAGGAGCACTGACTGCTCTTCTAGAGGACCTGGGTTCAATTCCCAGCACCCACATGGCAGCTCACACCTGATTGTAACTCCAGTTCTGGGTCTTCAAACAGGCATGCAGGCAAAAACCAATTAAAATTAAGTGAAAATAAATAACTTTTTAAAAAGTCCCTTTGTTCTATTGTCAAATAATATTTAATCTCTGTAACATATAGGCCAATATCTGGGCTAAGCATGGTGGTGCATGCCTGGAATCCCAGCACTTTGAGCCAGAGCCTGGTGAATTATCATAAATTTCAGGCCAGCCTGATCTGCATAGTAAGCTCCAACTTACCCTGGACTACAGAATGAGACCCTGTCTGAACAACAAAATGAAAGAAACCAAGAGCTCAACCATATCAAGAACTTTAATATTGTCAGTTGTGTCCATGTGTTGGTTTGAGCAGGAACCACTAATTTATTAGGCTGGTCTAATGTTACCATGCCCCCATCCCCCATCTGTTTTCTCTGTTGCCATTCATGTGTTGAAGTCACTTGAAGCATAGGATTTCTTTTTTGTGTGTTTATGTGTAAGTAGATACTCGAACATGTGTGTATAGACACTAGTGATATTTGGAGTGTTGCTTGGAGTGTTGCTCCTCAGAATTGCTCTTTTTGAGACAAGCTGTCTCACTGAGACCTGGGTCTCTTCTATTTGGCTGGCCATTGAACCCTGGGGATCTTCCCGTCTCTGTCTCTCCCAGGTCAGGATTCATGATAGTGATCCCTGACTGGGGATTGAACTCAGGTCCTCATTCTCTAGTCACAAACATTCAACAAACTGAGCCATCTGTCCAACCCCTGTAGAAGTTCTCACAGTCTAGATTTTGTTCACCATATCTTTGTGTACCAAATCCATCCATCTATGTGTGTCTTCTAAACTGATAGCTAAGGGTCTGGCTGACTCTGGCTGCTGGGGGGACAGCTCTTTGGGTGATTGGTGAGTGAGGAACTCTGAGAGGGTGGCCATGAATGTGACCTTTAGAAGGCTTCCCAGGCTAAGGTCATCTATGGGTTAGAATCCATCTCCGAATTAGGAAGTTGGGTCACATTCAAGTTCAGGTGTAGCATGCATGTTTGTTGTTTTTGTTTGTTTTCTTGGCAACAAAAGTCCACAGACTGGATTTAGTACTACACGTCTAGAACCCCAGCCCTTGGGAGGCTGAAGCAGGAGGCTTATGAGTTCAAGGTTTGCCTGGGCTGTATAGTGAGTCATTGTTCCAAAAGTAAAAAAACACAGAAGCAGTAACTCACAGGAGTACTGTTTATTCCCTTTTCATCCTACCCAGAAACAGGTAATGTTACATCCTTTCCTTATAGTAATATTCACTGGATTCAGCAACTGCTTATAAAGTTAAAAAAATACCGTTCTCCACCCCACTTCATCATATGGGCTGACCTAGTAGTCACTGATTATTGCCCAAGTCCATTATCTCTTTGGGGGTTACAACATGGAGGCATGCAATCCCACCATTTCATCATCATTCATTAGTTGAGAAGAAATGACCACGGCTACCTTGATACAAGCTTTCCAAGAGAGGGTGACGGCTGAGTGCTTGCTTCCCCCCTGTACCTACCAGTTTCAGAATAATGAGTATATCTCTGGGAAGGCTCTGAGGTGACCAGCGAGGCTTGTTTCTTTTTCCAGGGGGACTGGGAGGTTTCATCAATTACAGTTATGAACTAGTGGGCTTTTGACATATTTGATATGCACAGTGCTTTACACTAATTATTCTCTTTGTTGCTAAAATTGCTTCACTTTGGACCAAATGGAGCACCTTTGGTTGGCTCTTATGCTCTTTTGATAAATCTCCAGTAGTTTTCATTGTTGTTTTGTTTTTACAGTAGTGGGGATTGAACCCAGGGCCTGGCATATGCTAAGCAAATGCTCTCCTATCGAGCTTATCTCCACCTGCCTTTCTTACCTTTTATCTTGAGATAGAGTCTCAGTAAGTCGCTTGTGCTGACCTGAAGTTCACCCACAGCAGCCCAGGCAGGCCTTGACCCTGTGTTCCTTCAGCCTCAGCCTCAAAAGTAGCAAGGATGAAAGACCTGTAACCTGAGGCCAGGCTTCCCAGTAGTTCATGGTCATGTCCTTGTTTTCTGGTGGTGTTCAGTGGTTTAGATCCATACCATATACTTCTGTTGAGACTTAGAGGCAATTGCTTCTTCAGGGAGTTCTGCTTCCTCTCACTGCTATTGGATCAACCCAGTAAACTTTCGTCAGACACATTGTTTGAAGTAAAGTCATTGATTTCTTTGCTCAGAACACTTTACGAGGCCATTCTGGTGATCTGTTGGCTGCAAATGCTGTAGAAGACCTGGCCCTCTGCAGGCTCTTGGGGGGCATTCACTGTCTGATGGGCGCCGTCAATGTTAAGTGGTGGGAGTCCAGTCAGATAGCTTCTGCACCAAATGCCCTACTGTGTGACAGTTTTGCATCCCAATCCCTTTCCTTCCTGTGGACCCTGCATCGCTCAGGCAGGAGATATGAGTTCCCATGTCTCTCCTGTTCCCCTTCAGTTGGAGAAGAGATTGAGATGACCCCCATGGTGTTTGCTAAGGGTCTGGCTGACTCTGGCTGCTGGGGGGACAAGCTCTTTGGGAGACTGGTGAGCGAGGAACTCCGAGGGGGTGGACATGGATGTGGTCTTCAGAAGGCTTCCCAGGCCAAGGTCATCTATGGGCTAGAACCCATCTTCGAATCCGGCCGCACGTGTGTCATCAAGGTATCCAGCCTGCTTGTGTTTGGACCAGAGAGCGAGACTTCTCTTCTGGGCAGAAACTATGACGTCACTATCCAGGTATTGTCTGTCCTACCCTCCTCCCACCTCACGCCCCCTCCCTCTACTCTATTTCTTCTTCCCCTTCCCCAGTCTGGGTTCTTTTAGAAGCCCCCCATAGAGATAGACGCCACCTTCATTTCAAGCTCACGAGGTTTCTAGTGTGGCCTTCAAGGACTGGCTGAGCTGCAGCTGTGAATCCAGACCCTTGGCCTCAGAGAACATTAGAGTCTCAGATAATTTAGAATCTACTTTTCAAATTATCTGTGTGTTGCTTCCACACACATGTGCCCCAGCAGAAGACAAAGGAGAGTGTTGTGCATCCTGCACTATCACTCTCTGCTTTATTCACTTGAAACAGGGTCTCTTACTGAACCCGCAGCTAGGCTGGCAGCCAGTAAGCCCTGGCAGCCCAGACACAGGACTGCACATAGCCAAGGCTGACTTTTTACATGGGTCCTTGGGATTTGAACACAGGCCTTCATGATTGTCAGACAGAGAGAGGGAGAGAGAGAGAGAGAGACAGAGAGAGAGAGAGAGAGAGAGAGAGAGAGAGAGAGAGAGAGAGAGAGAGAGAGAGAGAGTTGTCTTTTGAGTCAGGGTTTTTCTATGTAACTCTGGCCGGAACTTACTATGAAGACCAGGCTGGTTTGAAACTCACAGAGATCCATCTGCCTCTGCTTCCTGAATGCTGAGATTAAAGGTGTGTGCTATCATACTCAATTAAAAAATTTCTGGGGTGCCACACCTTGGTGGTACACACCTTTAATCCCAGCACTAGGGAGGCAGAGGCAGGAGGATCTCTGTGAGTTCGAGACCAGCCTGGTCTACAGAGTAAGTTCCAGGACAGCCAGGACTGCACAGAGAAACCCTGTCTTGAAAAAAAAAATTGTGTGTGTGTGTGTGTGTGTGTGTGTGTGTGTGTATGAGTGTTTTGCCTATGTGTTTTTGACACTGAGGAGAGGTTGCCGAGTGAGTCTGGGAATCAAACCTAGGTCCTGTGGAAGAACACAGATCTTTCTCCAGCTTTTTTTTTTTTTTTTTTTTTTTTTTTTTTTTTTTTTTTTTCAGAAGCCTTTCTCCTGCTTCAAATCCAATCTCATTAAAGTCTTATTATGTGAAATAAAGGGGAGTAATGTGGGCGGAGAGGACAGTCTGCCCCAAGTTCTGCAGAGGGGTCCCAGGGCACCATTCCCTGGCATTAGGGCTCCAGTAAACCCAGGTCAGAAACCACTTTGAAAACCTAAAATTGACAAAAAGTCCACAGACCATTGTTATTCAGAAAAGAAAATTGGGCACAGAGAAAAAAAGCCTGAAGCAGTGAGCCCTGCTTTCCACAGGTCGGGAATTCTCCTTGAGGTCCCCTGGCCTGGAATTCTCCCTTCATTCCCCGGGCAGGCAGCCCATTCACTCAGACAGGCATACCAGACAGCTGTGGAGCTTCCTTGCTGGTGAGATTTGCTTTTTTCTAATCCATAGGGGTGCAAGATCCAGAACATGAGTCGGGAGTACTGCAAAATCTTTGCAGCTGAAGCCCGGGCAGCACCTGGCTTTGGGGAAGTGCCGGAGTAAGTAGACGAAAGAGGGGCTGCATAGCACATGCCTTGGGCTTGTGTAAAGACAGTGATTTCATAACCTCCCAGGGCCCTCCTGAGTTCCAGCCAGGTACAGATGATCTTACAGTCACCCCACACCCAGCTCAGGGAGTCTACATTGGAAGTTATGGCATTGAGATTCACTATCCACTTTAGGAAAGTTTTGACAACCCCCCCTCCCGCCCCCTGCCCCAGGATTCCTTCCCTTCTCCTTTAGCCAAGATTTTCCTTGTTGCACAGGCTCTGAGGCTCTAGAGACAGGGGAAGGGGTGAGTAAGCTAGGCATCTGGGTAGGATTCTAATGTGGCAGGTGGGCAGGGTGGGGTCAGTGTGGACTCTTGGCATGAGCTGTAAAAACCTCTCTCTCTGCATCTGGTCTCCTGCTGGCATCAAGCCATCAAGTCGTGCTGACATCCCTTAAATCCTTCCTGCAGGTGTCCTTTCTATTTGCACATACTTTCCTCAGCCCTCACCCAAACACAGGATGCCTGGGACCACAGCAGGGTTTAATTTTAGTCCTACTGACCACAGAGAATGGGCCCAACTCTGAAGTCAGTGGTCATTTCCCATGCCTCCTTCTGTCCTTTATACCCAGGGCTGAGAACTCCTTGGTCCCTTCTTATAGGTAAAGAATGAACAGGATAGGCTGGGAGGTGGTGGTGCATACCTTTTTTATTTATTTATTTATTTATTTATTTATTTATTTATTTATTATGTATACAACATTCTGCTTCCATGTATATCTGCACACCAGAAGAGGGCACCAGATCTCATGGTTGTGAGCCACCATGTGGTTGCTGGGAATTGAACTCAGGACCTCTGGAAGAGCAGTCAATGCTCTTAATCTCTGAGCCATCTCTCCAGCCCGGTGGTGCACACCTTTAATCCCAGCACTCAGGAGGCAGAGGCAGGCGGATCTCTGTGAATTTGAGGCCAGCCTGGTCTACAGAGTGAGTTCCAGGGCAGCCAAGGCTACACAGATAAACCCTGTCTTGAAAAACCATTAAAAAAAGAATGAACGGGACAGGAGAAGGTGCTCTCTGTGGCCAATCTCCCAACTTACTGCAGGGTGCAACTATCTTTAGGATCATCCCACTCTATTTGATCTACCGGCCTGCAAACAATATACCATACGCTACCCTGGAGGAAGATCTGGGCAAGCCCCTGCAGTCTTACTGCTCCCGGCAATGGGGCTGTGCTGGGACCCCAGCAGCATCTAGCAGCTCGGAGGCCATGCAGAAGTGTCAGACCTTCCAGCACTGGCTGTATCAGTGGACGAACGGCAGCTTCCTTGTCACAGATTTGGCAGGTATGTGGGTGGAGGATGCACAGGGGCATCGGGTGGAAGCATGTGGAGAAGGCAGAGCACAGCGCAGGCTTGCTAGTTCACAAAGCACTTAGCCTCCTTCTGTAACAATGACTTTATAACTAAGATCGGGCAGAGACCATTGTGCATGCAATCCCTAGCTATACCAGGGCCTCATGTGGCCAGTTTGTAATGTAGTTACATTTAGAGGAGTGAAGTCCAGACCCACCTAAAAGTGAAAGATTTGTTTTAGATTTCAATTTTTTATTATGCAAACTTATGTACGATAGTTGGGGTTTTGTTTTAGTTTTTGTTTTTGAGACAGGTCTTGCTATATAGCCCTGGCTGGCCTGGAACTTGATGTGTAGAGTAGACTGGCCTCCTGTCTCCCAAGTACCAGGGTTGCAGATGTACCCAGTGACATCCTGTTGCCAGTTGCATTTAAAGGGGTGTAGTTCAGGCCCACTTGCTTATTTTCTACAACATTCCATGAGATCTAATTCAAAACCCACAATCAGCTTTCCGATACTGCCTTTCCCTGACGCCTTGCCCTTGACTCTCTCACTTCTCAAACCTCCCAAACACTCTACTACCATAGCACAAAAAACTTCATTGCCAACCCTGGTGCTGCATACCTGTAATCCTGGAAATATAAAGCTAAAGCAGAAGAATTCTGAGTTTGCAGCCAGCCTGACCAACAAATGAGACTCCATCTCAAACACATACAAACTGTCATCCCAGCACTCCGGAAGTAGAGACAGAAAGATCAGGAGTTTGTGGTCATCCTTGGCTACATAGTGAGTTTAAAGATAGCCTGGGCTACCAGAGAAGTAATTGTGTGTGTGTGTGTGTGTGTGTGTGTGTGTGTGTGTGTGTGGTGTAGCTAGGTGATATACCAAGTCATCATCATTCAATATATTAATTCACAGTGCACACCTATCATCTCAGCACTACGGAAACTGAGTCAGGAAATTAGCAAGACACTCTTATTAAGTCACAAATAAAATAAAAAACACCAAAGCAATGAGAAGGGAATCAAGGCTCAGGCAGGTCAAGCCATTGATCTCTCTGGGCTGTAGTTGCCTTTCATCCTCTGGCATGGTATCTTCATACCCCTCAGACTTGTGATCAGCATTGAGACCCTGCCTTTGGGAAGGCCTTTTGCAAGCTACAATTCCATGCAAGTGTCATTAGTATAACACAAAATGGAATGCTATAAATGAATCGACTTACTAAGTTCATTCAGCTCAGAAGTAATTGAGATCTAAATCTAGATCTTTCTGGTTCCACAGCCACATTTGTTCCACCACCCTGTCACATGATGACTCCAGGCTGTGAGGGAAAGGCGACTTCCTAGAGAGATGCTGGGCTGCTTGTAAAGGGGGACATAGGCCCGAATCTGAATGCTGAGACACGTAGGGACTAACCTTCGTGAGGGATGTTTTCCCCATCCCCATTGTGCCTGGCTGTGTTCTCCTTTACTTAGCTGACTCCCTGGTTTCTTAGAGCTCCTGCTGCCTTCGTGAGAATGCAAACCCTATCTTAGCCAGTGTTGTGTTTCTGCTGGTCTCACTCCTACCTTCTCTTCTCTGACTGGACAGCTACCCTGTTAGGAGGAGGGAGAAGGTTTTGGTTCAGAGGCCAAGGATGATCCACTGTGTGGATTGGCCTGACCTATCAGCTTCACCGGCTTGCAGAGTCGGCTCCAGTCAACTTAGAAGATTCTTTCTAAGGTGACACCTTGCTGGAGACATAGGGTCCCAACAGCTGGCCAGGTTGCCATCAACCCTCTACTTTCTTCCCACAGGGGTTGACTGGAAGATGACAGATGTACAGATCGCTACCAAACTTCGAGGGTGAGTGCTTCTTGAAGACAGAATGTCTTGGAGTCTTCTCAGGGTGTCAGTTACCCTGACTCATCATGACTTTCCATCCTTGACGTGCTGAGCCTGGGGCTGCATAATCCCAGTCACGTGAACCTTGGCCATGTAGTAACTGGTAACACCCTGGGGACACTGATCCTCCCATCCCATACCCCTAACCCACAATGCCCACACAAAAAGCTTCCTACAATTCTGGGCCCTCTTCCACTTTCTTCATCTTTGAGAAAGCTACAGCATACAGGTGAGCAAAGGTCCTACAGCTAGACCAACTAGACTGCCAGGCCACCAGACTATAGCAATCTACATTTGAAAAAATGGCCCGTATGATGAATTCTATGTGTCAGGGTATGAGGACCCATTTTAAATCTGAGTTTGAGTTTGGGAGGGAAGCACCTGAGGTAGCACTCTGGTACAACATAGCACTCTTATGTCAGCCAGCTCCCATGAGACAAGACACTCAGCTCTTGTGTTTGGCTGCAGATACCAAGGCCTCAAGGAGAGCTGTTTCCCTGCCCTGCTGGACCAGTTTGCCTCTTCCCACCAGTGCAATACCTACTGTGAGATGCTGAGGCTGAAACCCCTCAAGGTCTCTGAGGCTGCCCACCCCCAAGCCAAGGCCAAAGGCTCCAAGAGTCCATCTGCTGGCAGGAAAGGCTCCCAGCTGAGCCCCCAGCCTCAGAAGAAAGGTGTTCCCAGTCCACAGGGCTCCCGGAAGAATGCTCCAAGCTTCAAGGCCACACCCCAGGCCTCTGAGGCTGTCACTGTTCAGTTACTGGGACAGGCCCCTGCCCAAGAGGGGAGCTCTAAGGCCCAGGGCATGCGGTAGCCCCAACAGGAGGCTGGGGGCCTCTACCAAACAGCAGACCAACAGGAAGCAGCTTGAACCATATGGAGATGTTTTCAATTCAGGACTAAGCAGAGAAGGTACCCAAAGCAGGTACCTCTTGGGGACTTCTCTGAGTAGTTTCACCTCAGTGAAAGGCTTTGGGCATGGCACATGACCTGTTGGCCTCTTCTAGTGCCATTATTGCCCAAGGCTCCCAGGCCTCTAAGTGGGGCCCACCTCCAAGTGCCTGGTGGCCTCAGCCCTCATTTAAGTTTACACTTGCCACTGCTGGAGGCTCCTTGAGTCCTCTGCATGAGTTCTGCACTCTTGCCCCTAGCCCCAGCTGCCACACGAGCAAATGTTGCACTCTGGGGTGGCGGGCCGGCATTTACCTTTTCACCCATGCTTATCCTGGCCCTCTCGCTGTCCTCAGGGCACCAGACTTCCTGTGGGGTCTAGCCTGTGACTCTCAGGGTTTCCTCTCCTCTCAGCTTCTTTGCCTCATTCATCACAGCTTATCCCGCAACTAACCTGTCCCGAGTCCAGATGAGACCCAGGGCCCTTCTGGAGCCCATCCTGTCTTTGTGCAGAGCTTTGTTTTGTTTTGTTTTGTTTTTGATGATACATGTTCTTGTCACTCTGGCACTTGTTTCCCATACTTCCTTGCACACACTCCCATCCCAGGCTTTGAACCGAGAGCCATCTGCTGCCTGCCCTCCCCAGCTTTTGCTTGTCCCTTTGTCCACAGGCCCCTTCCATTCTGACCTTGCACCTTCCCCACCAATGGCTGGGTAAGGAACAGTCTCTCTGGCTTCACTCCACCCCAGTGCACTCTGCCCTGGTTACCCCTGCTTCTCTGCTCAGGAGGAGGAAGGTAGCATGAGGGCATGCAGACCGCTGGGGGCAGAGGGAGGGCCTTGACTTTGGGGCACCTTGTGCTCTGTTCTGAAAACAGTGAGGTTGCAGTCAATGTCACATCTCTGTCCTAAAGGAATAGATGACTGGGACTCTTCCTCACGAGAGAGGGGGTGTCCCGGGAGGGCTGCAATCATTTGTATGCTGGGGTTGAGAAGGACTTCTCTGTACCTACCTCCAACCATTGCTCTTGATCCTGGGGCTCAACTCCAGATGCTCATGTACGGTTTCCCAGGGAATTTCTGTGCTAGACACCCCTCCTCGAGACCCAGGATGGGGTAGGTCTGGAGCTAGCTTGCTCCCCTTGTTATGCAATAAAGGCAGCAACTGTGTGTCCTGTTTGTTACCCTCATCTGGTGTGACTATTGATTAAGAATGGTCAAGCAGGCTCCCTGTAGTTCCTGGGCCTGTGGCAGAATGGATCTGATTTGGTTTCTGGCCTGGTTTGGCCTGAGCCACCTGTGGCTGCTGGACAGTGCATGCTACAAACAGTGCACAGGAGCTGATGACTCCTGCCCTGCAGCAGGGGTCTGGGAACGTAATCCCTTCTGTATTGAGCCTTCATCTGGGAGAGGAACTAGAAGGAAGGTATCCGAGAAGGGCAGAGCTAGGGGCCCAGCAGAAACTTCATCTCTGCCACTTCCAACAAGAGGAGCCCAGCAGCAGAGCATCTGCCTTTCACCCACTTGCTGGTCCTCTCATCCTTCTCAGCAAGTGCTCACGCTCTGCCCCGACCAGGGCCTTCTCTTGACTAACATCCCCTCCCCTTGCACAGGGATGCTTGTAACTTCTTTCTCTACCTCTTCCCTGCTCAGGTGACTCCTCGCTTTTTCTTCCTGCCCCGGTGTGCCCCCAGTTCTACCAGCCTGCATATCCAGCGAGATCTGGGCCATTGATCATGCATTAATTCATTCAGCAGACCCAGTCTGGCAGCTTTTGAAAGGCAACATGCATCAGTTTTGGAGAGATGTGTATCTTTTAGAATGTGAATTTAAGCAGCAGAAATAATAACTTGGACCAACTCAATGGAGAAAATGGCTATGGGAAGGATATTGGACTAGCTCACCCACAGAACGAAAAGAATAGTTGAATGGTTAGACTTGGGGAAGGCAGGAACCCAGGCAGCTCCCAGTAGCTGCTGCCTTTATCCCCAGTAGGCTCCTCCACCAAAATTCAAATTCTAGCCAAGACAATCTGGCCTGGGGCTCAGGGACGTACAGGGTAGGAGAGAGGCAGTATTTCAAAAAGTGTTCCCCAAGTTGGGGATTATTTTTGAAACAGCATCTCAGGTAGCCCAGGTTGGCTTCAAACTCACTATATAATAGGTGAGAGGCTGGCCCCGAACCCTGGAATTTCAGGTGTGCTGCACCCACGCTAAGAAGAATGGAGAATGGAAGGACAGAAAGGAGTTGGTGGGCAATGCTGAGAGATACACCCTGGCCCAGATACAGAGACTTCTTCCCATGAGTTCTATTACCACTCCCACATTCAGCCAAAACCCAGCTCTCTGTTTAGAGAGGGACATACTCAATACCCAACTACTAAGTCTAATGAGGGGTCTGCCATTTGTCAAAGTCAAGTGCCACTAGCTACGGCTCTTCAGTTTAATCATAATCCCACTTTGAAATTCTGCATTCTGTGAACCAGCAAGATTAACCAAATTGAACCAAAATTTTAGACCCTCCTGGATTTTAGCCTCTTAGGCTCAGTTCTCAAGTCTTATCCCATAGAAGTCTTGCCTGTGTGACAGGCCCTTCTGCTGGCCATGCCATGCCAGAAGTACTCCAGGAATCTTGTCTCTGGTCTTGCCCTTTGTTTTGTAGCAGCAAGTTTTCTTCTAGAGAGTTCCTGCTAGCTGTATCCATAACCTCTTTTCACAGAGTGCTCATGGGTATAAGGACCCTGAATGGCCAGTGGCTGCCTTGGCTTAGTGTTGAGTTACTGTGTCTTTGAGGATGAGTATCTCCCTTCAGGACCTAGCAGGGAGCCAAAGAGCTGGTCTCAGAATAGTAATACTTGTTGACTAGAACATCATTTGGTTTCAAATTCTGGACCATATTTTTCCTGTTAGGGCTTAGCCATGAGCTCTCTAGTACTTCCATCACAAGCTCCATATAATTCCCCATGTGCCACAGATAGGCACCTCAAGTGCTGTTGGATCCGGCAGCCTGGTGGCAGAACCAGCTACATCATTAGCTTTCCCAGCTGGAGAGCTTTTGCTTGCTTTAGGCCCAGCCCAGAGCTGTCAGCATTCTAGATTGATCAGTCAAAAAGTGGACCTTAATAGCCAGGAGTTTGACCCATAGAACAACGGAACTAAAAAAAACACAAGTGTTCTGCTCTCAACAGACCCATGTACCACCAGAATCTTCTCAAGGATTAAGTGTGTGCTGCTTGCATTTCCAAGTCCTATATTACTTACCTCTGACACACACACACACACACACACACACACACACACACACACACACACACTCACACACTCACACACTCACACACATGTATTATATCCCGGATTAAGGCATCCAGGGAAACTTGATCCCCTAGCCCTACAGATAACAGATGTAACACGGAGGTTGGAGGTGAAGGAGGTTGGAAGGAACTTTCACAGTATGTATCTGGCTGTAAGCATAAGGGGTTCCTTCAAAGAGGTATTTGGTTGCCTAACTTCCTCTGAAGGTCAAGTCTAGAAGTCAAGTAGGAGATCTTGACTTTCACTGTGGCATCTTGAGACTGGCCTGTTGGTCCAACCAGAAGTCTTTAGTCACAATGACCACTAGGTAACACTTAGGGACTGTCTGACCTTTTGCATACTTAGGGAATGCTTTATCAGCCATTGATAAAGCACAGCTCCAAGGCTGGCTGCTACACCCAAGTCCATTAGTCACCCACTAGTAGTATAGCGTCAGCAAAGGGAGGCAGTCTCCTGCCAGAGCACTAAGGAAACATTCCTGTCAGCTTGTATTCACTGTACTCTGAACACTGCTGGGCAAGGTGGTGATTTCTGAGACCGGGTAAGGCTGTTTCTCCACTGCTGAGGTGAGGAGGAACCAGTACTCCGGGGGAAGCCAGCAGAACCTCACCCATTTCTCATAGACAGGGGAGTCATCTTGTTTGTCCTGCCTGAAGGCAGAGCCAGGTGGGAATGAATGCATGCTAGAGACCCAATAAAACATTTTTGTCTCATGAAATCTTAGGATTCCTGCTTTTCTTGTGTTGGTCTTTGTTTTGTTGAGAACATGTGTGTGGGTCTTGCTGTGTTTCCCAGCTTGGACCCAGCTCCTGTTCTCAGCAGTTCTTCCATCCCAGCCTCTCCAGTCACTGGGACTATAGACACACATAACTATAGCAGCTCTTTCAGTCTTTCACATAACCTAGCACAGGCCAACATTTGTTCCAGATTCGTGCTACTCATGCCCCTCAAATGGGAAAAACTGTCAGGCTCTAGGAGGTTCTGTATGGAATGAAGAACTTCTGGTGAGTGTGCATCAGTAAATAAGCCCCGAGACAGGATTCCACTGCTCATCTTGCTGAGCAACGTTTCACAAGCTTCTGCTTATTCTTTGCACAGTGTTTTCTCAATTCCGTGCAGTTTCTCCTGGGCACAGTTTCTTCTTTTCCTCATATGATGCTGCCTCTGTACCTACAGCTGCAGAGGGTGGACTCAGATTGTTGGCAGAGCAGTAGTGTAGCATCAGCAAAGGGAGGCTGTCTTCTGCCAGAGCACGGAGGAAACACTTCTGTCAGCTTGTATTCAGTGTACTCTGAACACTGCTGGTCGAGGTGGGGATTTCTGGGACTGGGCGTGGCTGTGTTTCAACTAGTGGTGGGTTTCCAATTTTACAGAATTGACCACTGAGTTTATTTTTAAGCAAAAGCAATGGCTACAAGCTGCAAGGAGATTTCCACATAACCACAGCAAGGTCCCTTGTTTCACTTCCACACATAATAAATGTAATATAAATATAAATGTTATATAAATCGTCAAAGATTTTACTATTTGTATTTGTACATGCATGCATGTACGGTGTGTGTGTGTGTGTGTGTGTGTGTGTGTGTGTGTGTGTGTGTGTGTGTAGTAACCTTGGATGCTAGGAGAAGGTATCACACTTCCTTGGAACTGGAGTTACATGCTCTTGTGAGCTACCTCACTGGGGTACTGGGAACTGAGTTTGCTTCCTCTGGAAGAGTAGCGAGCACTCTGAATTGCTGAGACATCTTTCCAGCCCCCAATGTAATAAAAATATTTTTTTAAAGTAGATGTCCAATGACTTTCCCATCCTAAAGTCTGAACAGGTGTCTCAATGTGCTTCACCCTGGCTCACCTTCACAACAAACTCTGGAAGCCAACATGATGGTGCTGCCTATAATCTCAGAACCCAGGAGGTAGAGGAAGGAAGATCAGAAGTTCTGAGTCATCCTTGGTTACATAGAAATTTGAGACTAGCCTGGGCTCATGATTCTCTGTCTCAAAGGGGGAAAATACCAAAGAACATATATTGGCAAAAAGAGTAATAGTAGCCGGGAGGACTGCAGCTTCACTTTTATTGACAGACTCCAGGGCAACTGAGCTTAGGTCAGGAGGGTGTTGGAAAGAGGAAGGGGAAAGGCAAGAGCAAACCAGATCTAAGAAACAACCAGTGCAATGGCTCAAAGTGCAGGCACAGACAAGGGGACATGTTTGGACATGTGTGGTGTTAGATGACTCTATTGTTGGGTGGTTTTCTTCCTGGGTCCCCTGGAAGAACAGCAAGTGATCTTAACTGCCAGCCATCCCTCCAAAGAGCTTAGTGCATGTCAACCACCTGCAGTGGCCTCTTGATATAGTTGACAACCAAGGGCTCATTATGTGGTCCTGGCTGTCCTGGAACTCCCTAGGTAGCCCAGGTTGACCTCTAATTCAGTGATCTGCCTGCCTCTATCTCCCGAAGTCTGGCATTAAAGGCTTGTGTCACCATGCTTAGCTTACTGTGGCTTCTTGATATAGTCAAATGCCATGGCAAGTGAGGAACAGGAGGTGGCTGCTGGTGTGACGTCATCCTGTTTGCTGTACACTTCAGCATGGTTCTTAATTGTCCTCATCATATATTATGTACAGGACATACTTAGGTGTGCTATATTTTTATACAGCTGACAGTGCAATGGTTTTGCTGGCACCAGTATTGCTGCAGACACATAATGAGTTGTGTTATAGTACAACAGCTTTGATGTCACTAGATGAGAAGAATTTTTCATTTCTATTGTAATGTTATATTCTGCCATGTTTGTGCTTCTATTGTTGATGGAACTGTGGTTACATAGCACACAATGATTTAGAAGGATGGGATGAAATTACAGCTCATTGAGAACATGGTCATCAAGAGACTGGTGTTGCAGTGTGAGGCTCAGAAAGAGGCAAAACCAAGGGTCAGAAGGACATTGGCATCAATTGTGAGAGCAGCATACATCCCTTAGGACTGGTTGTAACAAACACCTGGTGATGGTCGCTTTAAGATCAAGTTATTTCTCATCAGGAAGGAGTCTGTAGGAGGAAAGAGATCTGCATGTGGTCCACCCAGGCCTGGCAAAGATGTCCTTGAGACTGAGGCCCCTTCAGCTTTCTGCTTGCCCTCCTGATCCCAATAGTTGTTTCCTGTGTGGCATTACAAGTATAAGAACTAACATGGTAACAAACCTGTCTAGCATTGTAGAGTAGTGACATGGTGGCACAATCAGGAGGGTGAGGCAGGAGAGTACTGCAAGTTCAAGACCATTTTAATCCATATAGTGAGGATACAGAGTAAAAGTCTATCTCATATAACAAAACCTGGGGCTAGGCAGATGACTCAGTTCAGCTGGAAAGAGCACTTGCTGCATAAGCATGAGGAACTAAATTTGAACCCTCAGCATCCATGTAAAAAGTGGGTCGCAACATTGGTCATAACCAGCAACTCCCTAATTGGACTTAGGACGCACTCAACATAGGGGAAACTGTGCCTGGTACTGGAAACCTAGCTAGCTACTCAGCACTAGTGAAGTCATGGACATTGGAGGAGAATCTTTGACAACTGATTACTAACCAGCATACGCCCTAACAACAGTCCATAAATACTTGCCTTTATACCCTTAGATAAGCATCTTTCTCATCATCAAGGAGGCTTCTCTTTGCAGCAGACAGAGACCACTACAGAAAACCACAGCCAATCAAACTGCAGAGTTGAGGTGCCCAGTCAGCAGTGGATACATCTACAAACACTCCTGCAGCTAAGACTCAGGGAACACTGTGGAAGAAGGGTTGTGAAAGAGCCAGAGGATCAGGGAGTCTTCTGTGAGATTATCTCCTAGTGACATCAGAAGCTGTACTCATAAAGTCTCACCAACTTGACTGCTCAAAGGTGAGCTGAACAAGTGTGACACCAATGGATGTGCCAAGCTGGATGGGGAAAAGCCCATGAGACTCAACCCTACACAAAGAACTAAAGGCCACTGAGGACAGCTGAGATGGAGAGAGGTGGTCCTCCCTAGGGAAGAGCACAACAATTGGTCATCTAGTGCCCAATGGTCAGCCCTAAAAGTATAGTACAAGGAACACTATATGGAAGTGACACTATGGACACACAGGTCGTATTTAGGGATATACATGGAAGGCATGAGTTTGAAGGAGAATGGGGAGGGGTGCATGCATGGGAGGGCTTGGGAAGGGAGGGATGCTGTAACTAAATTATAATCTCAAAAAAAAAGTTGAATGTGGTCAAAAGCACCACCTGCAACCCCAGTGCTGGGGGGGGCAGTAGACAGAGACAGGAATCACTGGGGTTCATTGGTTTCCAGCCTAATTCCAGGTTCAGGGAGAAACCCCATCTCAGAGGGAGGTGTTGGAGTAGGATCACCCTCTGGCCTCTGTACACACATGAACACAAATGTGTGCAACCCCCTCCCCGAAACTCAAACACTCCCTTCCCCCATACATATAAAATTAAGAGAGCTCTCTTGTGGAGACTGCTGGGCCACCTTTTGTACAAGGCTTTGTGGTTGCCACTGCCTCTGGGCAGGAGGTACCTTTACTGGGACTAGAGATCCTGGAACCAATAGAGTTTATTAGAGTTTCTAAAGGGCAGAGGGAGTGGTAGCTACCATACATACAGCCTCAGAGGTTGTACTACATGTGAGGAAGGCCCCTTGCCCTGGAATTGAGGCCCTGGGTGGATGGTGGAGTTATCATAGGGGATGATTATATGACTTTTGAGCTGAGATGATGGTCTCATCCACTACTCCACTCTGCCTTTTAATAATTAAGAAGTGAGCTGGGTGGTGATGGCGCAAGCTTTTAATCCCAGCACTCATGAGGCAGAAGCAGGCAGATCTCTGAATTCAAGGCCAGCCTGGCCTACAAAGTGAATTCCAGGACAGTCGGGGCTTTAGAGAAACCCTGTGTTAAAAAAACAATACACAAAAACATCAATAATGATGCAGTACATCCAGGCCCATGATGGGCTGTGTCCCTATTAATTCAAGCAGCTGACAGTGCTGACCAAATTAAATGCCCTGGTTACATGCTATACCTCTTCAGTTCAACCAACTTTCTGATAAAGATTCTGATTGGAACAGACCAATTCAGGTCCTCTCTGGGATTCCTGAGGCAGGCAAGATATCTATAGGGAACAGACTGCCAGGTCTTGTCCTATGTTATGGGAGCCTGCACCTAGCTTCCTGCTCTTGGGGAGCCAGAAATGTTAAAGAAACAATTGGTTCCCACTTATCTGGGCTGCTTCTGTGCAACCCAAGAGCCCTTTGCTGTGGAACACATTCTCCAGGGACTATGGTGGGGTAGGTGGGGTAGCTCACATCTGCCCTTCTCTGAACATGGAAACAACTAGAAGCAAAGCTACCTGGGAGACAACATCAGGACCTCCTCTACGGTTGGCCCATGGCTGACAGAGGATTTGGCAGGCTGTAGGATGTGCTTTTCATTTCCCCTGTGCAGCTGAGGAGAAGCCAGGCTCCAGCTGAACAAGCCTCAGACCTGGCAGACACTGGGCTGCACTGGTTCTCTCAGGAACACAAGTGTCATAGGGGCCATCCAGGCAGACCGTGTTCTTGGAGTAGTTGGGCTCTTACTTAAGAGTGTTGGGCTGGTTGCCTGGTACAATCATCCCTTACAGAATTCACACTGGGGCTCACTTGGAAAGTCATTCAGGAACACAATGTCCTTCACAGTACCAATTATGAGTAGAGACTGTATGTAATTCACAATGAAGGGGGTTCAAATTTGGGCCCAGAATCCATCCTGCCTGCCAAGCAGCAGATGGGATAGATACTGTTTTAGGGTTTCTATTGCTCTGAAGATACACTGTGACCATGGCAATCTAATAAAGGAAGACATTTAATTGGGGTGGCTTGCTTTAGAAGTTCAGTCCATTGTCATCATGATGGGACTTGGCAGCGTACAGGCAGACATGGTGCTGGAGAAGAAGCTGAGAGTCCTACATATTCGAGAAACAGGAAGTGGATTGTCTCACTTGGTGTGGCTTGAGCATAAATGAGACCTCAAAGCCCACCTCCATAGTGACACACTTCCTCCAACAAGGCCACACCCACTCCGTAAAGTCACACACCTCCTAATAGTGCCTTTCCCTTTTGTAGTTGCTATTATTTACTCTTGGCTCTTACCTCTTTTGGGGACTCTACATCCATCACCCAAATAAATATATGGAGGCTTATTCTTTCTTATGAATGCCTGGCCTTATCTTGGCTTATTTCTAGCCAGGTTTTCTAAAATTAACTCATCTACATTTTGCCTCTGGGCCTTTTCCTTTTCTTACTTCTGTAATCTTACTTTCACTCTTACTCCATGACGGCTGGGTGGCTGCCCCTTCTTTTCTTGCTTGCTCCTTGATCTCGTGCTTCCTCATCCCTCGTTTTCTCCTTCTATTATTCTCTCTGCCTGCCAGCCCCGCCTATCCTTTCAGCTCTTTATTAAACCAATCAGGTGTTTTAGACAGGCAAAGTAACACAGCTTCACAGAGTTAAACAAATGCAACATAAAAGAATGTGACACATCTTTGCATCATTAAACAAATGTTCCACAGCATAAACAATTGTAACCCATCTTTAACTAATATTCTACCACACCCTTTGGGGGCCATTTTCTTTCAAACCACCACAGATACCTCAAAAGCAAGCTCAGATTCCCCAAATCCCAACATGGTATACAGCTGCCTGCTCAGTTCAACTCAGGTTGTTTCTGTCCTGAGCAGTCACTCCCTTATGGTACTGGCTCCCTGTCACACACACCTCTGTGGAGGACAACTGGAAAGATGGCAGGCAGCACCTACTTCACTGGGTCATTGTGACTGAGGATTCACTGAGACAGTGCAGACAGAGCTCTATGTGCTCAGCTAGCCATCCGTGCAGCTCCCAAGTGACCAGATGGTCGTCACCATCTCCTGGAACTCTACGACCTGCATCAGGACCCCCCCCCCCACACACACTGCTTTTCTCCTCCATGCCAGGGGTCTCAATGTCTTTCCAGTCCCTGCAGGATAGGGACTAGCAACAAATCTCTGTCCCTGACCCTGAGCACTGACTTTCCAGCTCTCATCTGTCTGGGAGGAAGCAGTCAGCTCTGCCTAGGAATGGAAGACTGGTGGGAACCAAATGAGCCAGGAGCCTGCTGACCCACAAGCTGGCCAGGACGTAGCCTTGGGGTGGCCAGGTTCATCTACTTACTCCTAGTCATGGAACTGAAGGGAGGGGTGATGTAACTTGCTTCTGTAGGCATGACAAAGTGGGAGGAGTGTTTCCAAATGAGTCGTGTGATGCAGGGATATAGCTCGGTTGCTGGAGTGCTTGCCTAGCATGTAAGAGGCCCCGAGTTTGATCCCCAGCACTGCATAAGCCAGGTGTGGTGGCTGTCCAGGCCTATAATCCCTGCATTAGCACATTGAAGGCAGAAAGATCAAATGTTTAAGATCATCTGTGGCCACAGAGTGAATTCCCGGCCATCACAGGATACATGAAACTGTATCTCAATTTTGTTAAATTAAAATAAGTTGTTTTTTAAAATTTTTTTAAAAGCATAATAACTGCTGGGTGTTGGTGGCGCACACCTTTAATCCCAGCACTTGGGAGGCAGAGGCAGGCGGATCTCCGTGAGTTCGAGACCAGCCTCGGCTGCAGAGAGAGTTCCAGGACAACCTCCAAACCCACAGAGAAACCCTGTCTCGAAAAATCAAAATAAATAAATAAATAAATAGGATAATAACTGGGTTTGTAGTGCATTAGTCAAGTTCTCAACAGGGAGCAAGGCAATGTACTAAACAATGAATCATATTTGCCTGTATAATTAAATTCTCCCATGAGTGTAGAGTTCTAGGTTAACAAGGCAGGAGAAACCAAAATGAACAGCTTCCTCATCTCTCTTCACCCTTGCCAGTGACAGAAGGAAGAGGTAGCCTTTGCTGGAAAACCCAAGGAAGCCAGAATGGCTGGAGGGAAGGTGGATCTTGGTTTGCAGAATATCTTAACTTGCTCAGACTGAAAAGGAAACACCTTAGTCCCTCACTGTGTGGCGCGTGTAAGAGAAAGTAAACAGAAAGTAAAAGCACGATGAAGTGGCATTACAAAGCTCCAGCCCATTAGATATTTGCAAACAGTGATCTCTTGACTGAGTCAATTCTCCCTGGCTGATGGCATGGACCACTGCTGGGTGCGGGGCCAGATGCCCTTCCTCTAACTAGTCCTATGCTGTGACTGAGGTCCATGTGCAGCAGACCAGTCCTCTCATTTGGTGTTGGACAGTTGCCATGAGCATCAGGCTGCCAGGTGAGAAGAAGGGCTCCTTGCTAGCTCTTTGGCTAAGAATTTTCCTGAAATGGGGAGTGGCTCCTACAAAAGCAAAGTCAACTATGGGTTGCCTTCAAGAAGTACCTGGGGCTGGATGCGCCAGCAGCTTCTGTAGGGGAAAAGGGCCAGCCAAAGAAACACACCCTGAGCAGAGCCAAAGAAACACACTTTGGCCCTGCAACCAGAACCAAAGAAATGCACCCTGACCCTGAAACCAGTGCCAGAGAAACACACTTTGTCCCTGGAATCAGAGCAAGTGAAAGAAATACACCCTGGCCCTAAAACTAGAGCCAAAAGGCTAAAAAGGACCAGTGAAAGAAACATATTTTGGCCCTGAAACCAGAGCCAAATCTGACCCTAAACCCGTGCAGAAAACCAACCAATCTCTGAGCAGGAGATCTAGCCAGGGATTGAAATCTGACCAATTCCCACCCTGGAAATCTCCCTGGAAAAACCCTGCCCCTAAGAAGCCCTATATAAACCCCATGTCTGTTCAGCTTGTGGCTGTCCCGCTGCCTCCTTCCACCCTAGCAGAGGCAGCCACTCTCCTGGATTCTTCTCTCCCAATAAATCTCTTGAATGAGGTTTGGGTGAGATCTTCTTTCACCAGAGCAGAGCCAACCCTGGGCAGAGCAGAGCAGGACTCTAACACTTTCCCTGGCGAAGCAAAGTTCTTACACCCTGCTCTCAGGGGGACCAGAATTGTAACAACTTTGCTGGGGAAACCCTCTCCTGCAGGAGCAGAGCTGTAACACTGGGGAAGCCTTCCCTGAAGCAGGGCTGTAAGCTGCTGTGCTTACTGTGGCCTGTGGTATTCCTTGGCTCCTGATTGCCAGATACCTTTTCTTCCGAGCTGTAACACTCAGTATTCTGAGCCTCCGGAGTGCCAGAATCCCTGTGGTAACACTTACAGCTTTTTCTCGCCATTTGATGTCAGAGGGATTACATATGCTCTTCTCTCAAATGTTTCAGGACCCAGCACCCTGCTTACTTATGCTTGTGCCTTCCTTGGCAGGCCTAGCAGGGAAAGTGGGACCTCAAAGAATCATTCCCTCAGGAAACAGACTGCAGCATCGGGGACCAGTATGGCAGTGATGTGGAAAGGCAGGAGGAGTAGGACACCCACCCATCCCCCTGTACCCTGTCTTTCCTTGGTGTCTGCATCTCAGACCCTCTTCAGCTTCCTGACTGCCCAGCCTCTGCCTCAGAGAGATTGGACTTCCTGGGTGTGATCCCCGATGGCCACTCTAACGCTGAGGGGAGCAGCCTGCGAAGGACACAGGGCAGGCATCCTGGGATGTAGGAAGGGAGCAGTGTGCCAAGACAGTCCAGGATGGGCCTGGGACAGCAAAGACGGCTGCTGACCTGCCAGCATCAGGCTCCCTGCCAAACACTAGGTTTAATCCTCAGAGTTAGTTCCCAGCCTCAGCAGTTCACACATGAGGGGATATGTTAACTTAAGAGTCCGGGGTGAATCTAGATCTCTGGGCTCCAAGCTCAAGGTTCATCTTGTGACAAGGATCACATTAAATCCTTGTTTAGAGGCCAGGGCCTCTGAGGCTACAATGTAAGGTGGACAGAGAAGCAGCCTACTGACTGCTGGATGCATTGCACCTCTGGCCTGCTTCTGGACACTGAGAGGAAGAAAAGGCAGAAGAAATGGTGGGGTGCGTGAAAGGAGTCACCGAGAAGGACAGAGGCATGAAGATGGATAAGATCTTTTTCCTTCATTGAGGCTGAGGGGACCCCTTCAGTATCAGCTCTGGCCCCATCCCAGGCTCACTCAAGGTAAACATTTATTTTATGACTGAGGGGGTCCAGTGCCCAGACAAGTGGGTATTGGATTTCTTTCAGATAAACAAGCTTGGAAGATCCTGGGGTAGTAAGATTTCCTATTGGAAAATGAATAATACAAAATAGTATACAGTTAGGGGGGAATAAGGAAAATTCCTGCTCTCTGTATATACACAGTGATCGAAGACTAGGTCAACTGTTATGATGAAGCTCGAGGGGAACCTTGTGTGAGGGATCCTTGCGTGGGGGACCTTGGTGGATTCCATATAAAACATGCAAGGCAGACAGAGCTTAAGTGAGAAGTTTTATTAGAAAGGGAAGGGAGGTGGGAAGGAAAGAGAAAGGAGGTAAAGAGACGCAGAGACAGAGACGGGACAGAAGAGAAGAGGAAGACAGGAAAAGTCCTGCTGCCCCAGGGGAACCTCGGGGAAGAGGGCTGGGAGAGAGAGTAAGTGGGCAGAGGTCTGTCTTTTAGGGATCCTTTGCGTGAGCAGACTACGCAACCATGGAATCCTGGGCTGACCAGGATACTGCCTGAGTGAATTCTGCCAGGTGACGGGGCAGGCCGGCGTAATGCCTGAATCCTTACAATGACTGAAGGCCAGGTGTGGAGGTGCATACCTGTAATCCCAGTATTTGTGATGTGGAGGCAGGAGGATTGGGCATTTAAGGCCTTCCTTGGCTACACAGCAGGCTCAAAGCCAGTCTGGGCTAGATGAGATCCTATTCTCCCAACCCTAAAAGAAAAAGAAATTTTCCAAGAGCAGGGGGTACCATTGTCTCCAATCTCTCCTTTTCCAGATTTCTGAAACTGCCAGTGTGTGTCTCTGTGTAAGGACGATCTTTTGTGTATGTCACAAAGGGTCATTAATTATTAAAGAGACATTGCTAATCCTGCCATGTAGGTTTAATGTTTAGCTTGAGGGATGAAAGCATTGTCCCTCAACTTTGCACATGTTGTTTGGATGTTTAGGAAGGAAGGGGAGGGAGGGAGGAAGGAGGAAGGGAGGAGGAAGGAAATGGTGTGCTTTTGGTTTGCTTTTGTGACCGTGTGATGCTTAGACCTGAGCCGCCCACTGTTTGTGACAGTGACGCTGCTTTCTGTATCTTCCAGTTTCTGAAGATGGGTTGCTGATCCCTTGAGAAGAGGAGGTTGAGATACAGGGCGAAGACAAATCACTGCAATGTCTGACAGAAAAAGGAGCAGGGGAGAGTGGGGACAACCAAGGTGGCTTCCTAGAGGAGGCGGCCAGAAGCAAGGCCAAGAAGCAGTAGGTGTGGGAAAGGGAAACAGATAGAGCGCCTGGCCTTGAGTGGGCCTGGTTCCCCCATCTCCTTTTCCTGAGACTGAGCTGGAGTCCCTGCCTCAGCTGTGACCCTGAGCTCTGGGGAGGCCCAACCTACTCCAGCTTTGGACTCTGCCCAGGAATTTCCACAGAAGTGAACAGGCCAAAGCCCAAGCAGGTTGGACTCAGCCCTCCCCACAGCAGCCTGTCCCTCAGCCAGTCCTTCCTGACACCACCTGCTCACTACAGGATCCTCTCCTGCCTCTGCTGCAGCCAGGTAGCGGGCACTCCCCAGCGTGCTCTGCCAGCTTCACTCCTTGTACAAGTGTGTGTCTGGGGATATCCACTTAACCAGCGGGTGTTTGACTAGAGTAGGATACCCCCAAGGCTTAGAGAGGAGAGGGAACTATAATGAGAAGGGGGCTTGGGGGCTCTTATTTTCAGATGAGCTAAAATCTAAAAGCAGCTTTGTTGGAAAGGAAGTGTTTTTGTTTTTTTGTTTTTTGTTTTTGGTCTTTCGAGACAGGGTTTCTCTGTGTAGCTTTGGAGCCTGTCCTGGCACTCGCTCTGGAGACCAGGCTGGCCTCGAACTCACAGAGACCTGCCTGCCTCTGCCTCCCGAGTGCTGGGATTAAAGGTGTGCACCACCAACGCCCAGTGTGTGTTGGGTTTTGAAAGGAAAACCCAGGAGTAGGATTGGCTTCAGCTACGTTTGGATCCAGGGGCTGCTGGAACGGTGTGTTCAAGATGGATGAAACAAACACTTCATTCATTGGCAAGGGTTTTCAGCTGTTGCAGGAGTGATGGACATTATTAGGGCCTCTTTTCTGAACAGTGCCCATACCAAGTGCAGACACCACTCCTTCTTTTCCTTCTCGGTGACAAAGGGACAGTTCACCTTTTCTCCAGGAATACCCGAAGCTTATAAGAACTTGTCTCTCAGAGGATCAGAAGTGAGGGCAGGAAGGACTCTCTCTCTCTCTCTCTCTCTCTCTCTCTCTCTCTCTCTCTGTTTGGCTCCTCTTATTCTCACCTGGCCCTCCCTTCAGCTTTGGACCCTTCCTGGCCTCTTTGTCTTTTAGCTGAAAAGCCTGGCACATGGCAGACGACACACGGAGGCAAAGAGAGTCCGTCTCTCTCACACCTGTGACTCATGGCCTGGAGAACATGGCGGCTGAGTTCTTGGAAAGCATGGTGCGTTTTCCCCTTCCCCCACAGCTTGACCACAGCCGATGGGTGGGAGGTGCCTTGGTCTACCAGCTTCCTCTACTTTGTCCTGCTAACCTCTGCTTTCATAGTGCTGCCCCCAGCACACCTTTATTTCACCCCTTAAACGTGTCCTGAGTACCCACTGTGTGCTGCCTTGCCTGTCGTCACCTGAAGAAAGGTCAGTAAATGTCCCAGGAGGGAAGAACATCCCATCCACAGGAAGAGGAGAGAGGTCGATGATGGGGTGGGGTGCCTGAGGGAGCCTCAGCTTTCAAGGAACTTGCAGTCTTGTCTTGGCTCCCCAAAGGTCAAGCCCAGGACCACAGCTCCAACTATGAAGCCTAATATGATGCCCTCTGTCCTCCTTCTCTTCCCTAACAAGGCTCCCTCTCCTTTACTGAATGCCCTCACTCCCCAAATAATTACATGGATAGTGAGGCAAGAGGGGTCCTGGAGTCACGTGGTGTGTGTGGGGGGACCTGCCTGGGACTTTCCTTAGGTATTCCCTTCTGGTTGCTAGGAAGCTACAGTGTGTCTGTACATAGTAGATGCTCAATGTATGCTTTGCAGAATTTAATTAAGTAGCCCTCTATTTCCCAAGCAAAAGTCTGGTCTCTACCTCAGTCCTCTCATGTGCACAGGGCAGCCAGTGTCTTTCCTATCTCTATGCCCTTCAGCCATAGTTGTCTCCTGGTGGGAAGACTGTCCCTGACTGCTCCCTGTTGGTTTTAGGAGGAAGGCCAGCTCCCACAGGGTAACTCAAGCCTGTCTGAGGGTAGAGACATCTGGGACAAAGCATCGAAGCCCATCTCCAGATGGTAGGTGATCTTAGTGAGGAACTCGGGTCACCAGGAAAAGAGGATGAATGGCTGTCTAAGGGAGGTCAAGGGGAAGTGAGTTTTGCAGGCCTCTGCCTTAGGGGTGACCCAGGCCCACGTGCCCACCTGCCTGCTTATAAGCAGCCAGGATGTCATTCCAGTAGGAAGCCCTATGTGTGCATGGGGCTTCTCAGGCCCTGAACTGGCCAGATCTCCCTGCAACCTCCCTCATTTGCCTTTACTCCATTCAGTTACTGAGCCTCTTTGGGAACTCCAAGACTACTAGTTTGTAACACTGCTGCCCTGGGCCAGACTTCCCACTTTACACAGAGGGGAAGGGACCAATCCACAGGGCCTGGTATGAACCTAGAGGGTCCTGGCTGGCCAAATCCAGCTCTGAGAAGAGCAGGAAGGACACCCCAAGGACAGGGTGTGTTGGTAGAGGGTTCTTCTAGCTTCTGGGGGGACTGGAGAGGATGCCTTGTTCCCTCCAGGTGGGGAGCACTTGGAATAGCAGCAGAGGGCTAAATTTTACCAGCAATGAGGTGCTTGGCCAATGGGACCCTAGAGGAGATTTGGGTAACAGCCCTTCTTCCAGGGACAGGCTAGTGACCAACTAACCAGAGGACAAGTGTCTATTCTGGACACCCAAGGCAGTGGGGATGACGGACTGCATACTTTTACACAACCTGTCTCTTGAGTAGGCACTGAGGACTCAGACAGTAAATGTTCCTGTCCCAGGGAACCAGTACAGGGTTGAGAATCTCTCCATCTTGCTCACTGGGCAGGTAGAATCAGGGAAGAGGCTAGACAGCCGTGTTTGGGCCTCTACCTATTGGTTAGTTGCTTCCATCACCCCAGAGCATGGGTAGCCTTGCAGAGGCCTTAAGTCTCCACATGAGCAGAACCATGGTGTGTGTCCTTTGGACTGTGGTTGCTTTTCAGCCTTGTTGAGTAGCAAGGCCAGCCTGGGTTTATCCCATTATGCACTGGGAGCATACCTGAGTAGCTTGTACCTGTGGGTTTGGAGGCTCTCCAGTGGGGTGGAAGTTGGGGGTCACTTATGAAAGCTGGCGGATCTCTCCTCAGGAGGAGTCTACAGCTGACGGGGCGAGCGAGAAGCTTCTGCAGGGAGCACAAGCAGCTGTTTAGATGGGTCCTCACAGGCTTGCTCTGTACTGGTATGTTGGGGCCCACCCTACCCCATTTAGGAGACAGTTACTGCCTCTCTGGTCTTCACATTACAAACCAGGCTCATTCACTCACCCCATCAACCAATATAATTTGTAGAGCACCAACTCGGCCAGCTCAAGATAGGAGCTCAGGTCTCCATCAAGCCTGACTAGATCCCATTCCCTAGTCCTTCACCAGGAGCAACAAGCCACCTGGGAGGATGGTAACCTTCAGGGCTTTGGTCTTGGACCAGCTAGGTAGAGGGGAAGGCAATGAGGACTGAGACCCTCCCATACCTCACCCCTCAAAGCACAAAGGTCAGGGAGCAAAGGTGAAAAGCAGCAGGGTGTGGGCTTTGATAGTCTAGTGTGGCTGGAGGGTAAAGTTTCTGAAGGGTGCCCAGCCTGAGTGTCCTGAGGCTGGAGGACTCTGAAGAGCCTGGAAATCAGGAGCAAGGAAGGTAGTTGATCTATTCGAGAACTTGGATTTGAGACAGGCACGGAAGGATTTAAACTGAGAACTGTCCAGACTGACATCACGCCGTGAGCCCAAACATGGCTTCAGGAGAGACAGAAGACAATGGGGCTTCGGGGTGTGTGAGGATGAAATAAAGGCAGACTGGAGCGATCTGACAATCAAGGCAGTGATTGGTGCTTGCTGAATCTGGGAAGTGTGTGCAGGACGGAGAAGGTCTTGGGTTAAGGCTGCCCCTGCTTCCTGCTTAGATGATAGACACAAACTCACACATATAAATACACACACATACATACAAACACACACACACACACACACACACACACACACACACACACACACACACAACATGACAGATACAACGGTTCATTCCACAGAGCACAGGTGGAGGAGATAGTCTCCACAGGGAGGGAGAGACCAAAATCTTTTGCTAGGGGTAGAGCGTCTAAGCCATGGGCAGATGAAGTCGTTTGCAAAGGATCTTTGCAGAATGATCTGAGAAATGGGTTAGGGACAGAAAGTCTGGGACCAGCTACATAGAAAGAGCTTGCAGAAGCCAAGGGCTTCAAAGAGGGAAAGACCAACAGTATGTCTGTAAAGGATCAGGGATAAGGGCTGAGCAGTGAGTGTCCACTGATTTAGGGACAGGGGTGTAAAAGTGGGCTTCAGGGTGGTGGTGCATACCTCTAATTTTACCACTTAAAAAGCAGAGGCAGGCAGATTCTGTGAGTTCTAGGCCAACCTGGCTTACTTAGGGAGTTCTAAGTCAGTCAGAGCTACATAGTGAGACCCTGCATTTAAAAATGGGAATGGATGAGAGGTCAGGCAGGGAAGACAGTAAGTATAGATGGCTAACTCTTTGGAGAAATACATTTGTTTGTTTGTTTTTGAGACAGAGTCTCACTTTGTAGGTTTAGGCTGGTTTAAAGTTTACTGTATCATGCAGGCTAGCCTTGAACTCATGGCAATCCTCCTGCCTTAGACTCCTGATTACTGAAATTCTAGGCATGAGACGCTATTCCTTGCTGAGAGCTAGAAGGAAATACCAGGGGTCAGGGTGTGTGACCAAAGGTTGAAGATGGCCATGTGTGTTTTGTTTTTTTTTTTTTGTTTTTGTTTTACCAAGACAGGGTTTCTCTGTAGCTCTGGCTGTCCTGGAATTCTCTCTCTGTAGACCAGGCTAGCCTGTACTAACAGAGATTTGCCTGTCTCTGCCTCTGCCTCCTGAATGCAGAGATTAAAGGCATGAGCCACCACCACTCAGCTTGGCTGTGTGTTCTTGATGGGAGACACTTTGAATGTATTTCTGAGCTAAAGGGACTTTTTAGACAGAAGGTGCCTGGAAGACTGGGAGGAAAGGCCAGCCTCATCTATATAGTGAATTGGAGGCCATCCTGGGTTACATTAGTCCTTGTCTCCAAAAATAGCTTGGTCAGGGAGATGGTGGCTCAGTGGCCAAACATACTTGTCACACAGGCCTGAGGACCTGAGTTCTATCCCTAACGCACAGGTAGGTGTATAAGGAGAGAACAGGCTCCCAAAAGTTGTCCTCTGACCTCTATACCTGTGCAGAGGTACCTGCATGCCAACCCATGATAAATTCCAATTTTCTTTTTAAATGGTCTGTGGTTACAGCTTACTTGGTAGAGATCTCACCTAGTGTGTGCAGAGCTCTGTGTTCAGTTCCAGCACCACACACAACTGGGAATCTTTGGCTACATGGCAAATGTTTTGCCCTCATGGGCTTCTTGTTGTTTGGTTGGTTTTAGGATTATAATAGTGGTTCTAGGAGGGAAGGAGGAAGGCAGGCCATGCAGCTAGAAAGGGTAAAGAGAGCCCTGTTCTGTGAGAGCTCCCTAGTAAGAGAAAGGGAACTTCATTTGTACAGGTTGACTTACACTTCAATTTTGTCATCCCTTGAGTTACCGGAGCTTGATTTCTGGGATCCTGGATTGTCCTTTGGAACACTTTCCAGGAGGCCCTGACCACTACCATTCTTCAGTGTCTACTGCAACTATCCTAGCTTCTCTCAGGGCAGGTGACTCTGGTGTCCCGTTTCCATAGTGTGCACCAGCCCTGGACTCCCACCTCCCCTGCTTTCTGCACCACTGTGAGAGGTTTTTCCAGAGTCCCTGTGCTTGCTGTGGGTATGCGATACTCATGTGCTCACAGGTTCTGCCTACCTTCAGGTCATACAAAACATTTCTCTCTGAAGGTCTGTGTCCTGCTGGGACTCCTTTCAGGAAGCAAGGCCTATGGTCCCTCGCCCCACCATGTCACAAACACCCTGAGCTCAGGCCATTGTGTCAGGTCCACCCCTGAATCTTCTCCAGGCCCCCAGCCCCTCGCTGTGTCCTGCTCTAAGTAACCTGGTAGCAGGTTGCAGGTGAATAATTTTCTTAAATTGCTTCACCTCACATTTTCCGTCGGTGGCTCAGTCTCTTCCACTCTTCAAGAGCCCTGGATTTTGAAACTCAAAAGTCAGGGAGAAGCATTCCCTCTCTGCTGTTGCTGTGTTCCTTTTCTGAGGCAAATACTCAGACAGGCTCAGTGGCCCACAAGAGAGCCAGGCCAAGGAAGAGGAAACTGCAGGACTAAAACTGTCATTGGTGAGGCTGAGAAATGGCTGTCAGTAAAGTGCTTGACACACAAGCTCAGGTCCCCAACATCCATGTAAAAACTCCATCATGAGTCTGCCCGTCTAGGTAGATGTATTAGTGGTGTTGTGGGGTATCCACCAGAGAAGACTTCTCAGTCACGGGTTCAACGGAACAGAAAGTCTTTATTAGCTGCATAGCAAATACGCTGGGTGTTTGGGATCCCCAAGCCTTTCTCAGGGTGAGTTTTTAAGCACAAAGACCATGTCCTGGGTTGACATACTCCTGTTAACAAGAACAGTTAGAAGCAAATCTACAGAAGCCAAAAAGCAAGATTAATATTTTTGAGACTGTGGACTTTGATGGGTTAGGTCTTTGTTTTTTGTTTTGGCAGGTGGTGCTGTCTACTTGCTGAGTTTTATGGCTGACATCATGGTGTCATTCAATCATGAAGTCTGGGGCCCTGTTACAGTAGAGTTCTTAATACCATGGGCAAGCAGCATGGCAGGGACTGGATGAGATCAGGCCCAGGAGACAGAGTAGGGTTCCTTCTCTTAGAGCAGTGGCTCTCAACCTTCCTAACACTGCTTCCTAATACAGTTCCTCATGCTGTGGTCAAACCCCCCCCCCCAATATTATTTTGTTGCTACTTCATAACTGTAATTTTGCTACTGTTATGACTCATAATCTAAATATCTGATAGCAGGTATTTATGACCCACAAGTTGAGAACCACTGTCTTCAGGGTTTCAAAGAGAGGAGGACAATCACGTTCCATGTAGTTAATGAGTAGTCAGTAATATGCGTTTGTAGCCAGGTTGCCTGGGCAGCAGGGAAGGCGGAAGCTATCCTCCTTAGCCAGCGCAGGGTCACAGCAGGGGGCTTATCAAGTTCCCAGAGGCTAGTAACCTGAGCTTTCTGAACTCTTAGAAATGAGGATTGCAGACCCACAGACCTAGTAGGGTGCCTGCCATGTCTTTTACTGCAGCTGTGAGAGCAGAGAGAGGAGGAGGCTGTTATGGATGAGTGTGGCCTAAACCGAACCTAGCAATCCTATGCACAAGCATGCACACACACACACACACACACACACACACACACACACCACATGTGCATGTATGAGAGGGAGGAAGAGAGAGATCGTTATCAACAGTATAGGGTAAAGGCACAATCTGGAGTCCAGGAGTCACTGACTCATCCAGCCTGGCCCGCTGGAGACTTAGCATGGCTCAGGCCAGTTGCTTTGTTGATGCCCATAATGTCATCCCCCAGTCTCTGCTACCACTTTATAACACAAAAAAGCCTTTTTTACACATTTTGCCAGGGCCTCAGGTATGCTGGACAAACCTCCACCCCTGAGCCATGTCCCCAGTCCCCTAATAACATTCTGACACAGTGGGGACAATTGTTTCACTTCCAGGTGAGGACAGCTAGGCTGGGAGGAACTGAGTGACAAACCACGCTCTGGGTTTAGAGTCGTTGTCTTCCCCTGCTGAACCCACCAATGACTCCTCCTGCAGCGTACATTGCTTTCTTGATCACCGCCTGCCTCCTGGACTTCCAGAGGGCCCTGGCGCTGTTGGTCATCACCTGTGTGGTTCTTGGCTTTCTGGCCTATGATCTGCTGAAGAGACTTCTGGGGTCCAGGCTGAGGAGGTGTGTGAAGTTTCAAGTCCATTCTCGCCTGAGCCTCTGGCTGAAAAGGTGAGTGAACCCTCAGCCTTGGGCCTCCTAGAAGAAGGTGTCCCACTCTGCTTGTTCCCTGGAGCTCTGAGCAGAGGTGCTGGGTGGCTTCAAAAGCATTGGCCAGCTCTGGCGTCTTGCTAGTTTTTGTGATGCCACAGGTCACTGAGGGTTAAAGTCAGGCTGATGAGAGTTTTCTATGTTCAAGAGCCTGGCCACTAAGCACAGAGGTCTTTCCATGATGTCTTATTAGGTAGATCACCAGGGGCCAGCTTATAAGCCAACTGCAGAGATCACAGACACCTGGGAACATCCCCAGTGCCCAGTTCAACAGGCTAGCTTGGGCCATGTGCCAACACTTTAAATTAGCCCCCAGGGGATCCTGATATAATTAGCCATGTCTCTGAATAATAGTTTGGTGTTTGATCCCTGGAGTCCATGGTGGAAGGAGAATACTAACTCCCTAAAGTTGTTCTTTAACCTACACACACACACACACACACACACACACACACACTAGTAATAAATAATTTTTAATAAAACATTATTCTAATAGTTCTAGAACTTAAGAAATGGCTTGGTGGTTACAAACATTACCTCTATTGCAGAGGACTCTTGTTTAGTTCCCAGCACCCACACTGGATGGTTTACAAGTGCCTGTAACTCCAGTTCCAGGGGATCGACTGCTCTGGCCGCAGCAGACACCTATACACAAGTGCACATGCCCACCTCCCCACATATATACACAACTAAAAATAATAATAAGCCTTTAAAAAATTGTGTTTTGGAAACCACAGAAACTCCATAGAGAGAGAAGAGGGAGTGCCACCCTTTTCAGTTGCTATAACTAAATACCACAGACAGAGCAATTTATAGAGAAGAAAGGTTTACCTTGGCTCATGGTTCTGAAGTCTGAGAAGTTCAAGAGGTTGGCTTTTTTTTTTTTTTTGACCTTATGTTTAAGCTCATGGCAGCAGAAGGGCAAGAGAGAGCCTGTAGGAGAGAAGAATCAGAAGAGGCCACCTTGATTTATACTACCTGCCTGCTCCCCATAGTAACTACTCCAGACCTGTGGAGTGACAATTCACAAATGTCCCCTACGATTAACCTGTTTCTGCAAGAGAGGACCTAATTATCTCTTAAAGGACTCTCCTTCCAGCACAGAGACAGTTCAATTTCACCATGAAAAGTCAGACATGGTGGTGAGTACCTGTAGTCCCAGCACTTTGGAGACAGAAGCAGGGGACTGGCAAGTTTGAGGCCAGCTTGGGCTATATAAGACTCTGTCTCAAAATAAAACAAATTCAACATGAGTTTTGATAGGAAAAACCACACCCAGACCATAGTATCCCTGCCTGGCCCACCTTGAACCCTGTGCTTTTCACACACACAACGTGGCTTCCTGTCTCAACTGTCTAGTCTTTGCTTGGTCAGATACCGACTGGAGAGTCCAGAGTCCAAAGTCTCATCTGAGGGTCAGGGCCAACTCCTCTTAGTGAGCCTGTAAATAAAAACAGGTGTTTACAGCAGGGCAGTGGTGGTGCACACCTTTAATCCTAGTACTCAGGAGGCAGAGGCAGGCAGATCTCTGTGAGTTCGAGGCCAGCCTGGTCTCCAGAGCAAGTGCCAGGATAGGCTCCAAAGCTACAGAGAAACCCTGTCTGGAAAAACAAAACAAAACCAACAACAGCAAAAAAAATCAAACAGGTGTTTACTTCCAAAATACATCAGGTGGGTAGGATACACAGTCTAAAAGGGTGAGAGAGACAGGAAGATGGGGAAACAGTACCAAGCAAGTTTGAAAAGTTTGAAGTCCAAGAAGGCAAGACCCTAATTTTTAAAATCTATCTTGTTATGTTATATTGTTATTGTGTGTGTGTGTGTGTGACACATGAGAGTTTTGGGTGGGTATGGATGTGTATGTGTGGAGGTCTGAAGACAACTTTTGGGAGTTAGTTCTCTCTTTCCACCATGGGGGTTGAATTCAGGCCATCAAGTTGGTGTGGCAAGCCGAGGCATCTTGCCAGCTCAAGACCTTCAGATTCCAGAATCGTTTTTCACTTCCTGCTGCTTCCTGGGCTCCTGGGATGGTTGGACAGTTTAGCCCTGTGACTTTGCTGGGCTCAGTCTACAGGGCTGTTCCCACGGGTCGGAATTGTACATTAATGCCTGTGGCTTTCCCAGGCTGATGTTGTATATTGCTCTTAGATCCATGGCTCTGGGGTCTCAGGGTGGTCTTATGCTACAGGCTTCTTACACCCACACCCACCTAGGCTGCTCCCAGCATCCTTTGCAGTCAGGAAGAAGTTAGGCCCTACAGTTCTTGCATCACCATGTGGACAGCTTGAATTCTTCCATATTCTGTTATTTGTACCTTCTACAGTGGTGGCACATTAAACTGGAAATGAGGTAGTTGCCCAGAGAGAAAACTCCAGAGAGTTACAGGGTTTCACTGGTACACTCAGCTGTGTGCTGTTTTGTGAATACCTCTGAAGAAACTATCCCAAAGAACCACCCAAAAGGATGGGAGGCAATTGGGTCTGGAATTGCCAAGAACCAGGAAGAGGGTCTGTTCCCAACAGTCAGAGTAAAGGACCTGTAAGGGTCACTCTTTCCCTGGGTCCCTAAGGGTGTGTGTATATATGTGTGGGTGTGCAAATGTGCATGTTTGTCTGTGTGTGATCCTAAGGCTGATGGGTTTTTATCTCTCTCTCTCTCTCTCTCTCTCTCTCTCTCCTGTAGAGGTCTAGCTCTTGCTGCTGGTCTGGGCCTAATCTTGTGGCTATCTCTGGACACCTCTCAGCGGCCTGAACAGCTGGTGTCCTTTGCAGGGATCTGTGTGTTCCTTGTCCTTCTCTTCGCTGGCTCCAAGCATCACCATGCTGTGAGTGTTCAGTTGACTACCCAGGCTGGAAGCCAGTGGATGCTCCTTGGGGGTTGTGGCTGGGATGAGATGGATGCCCCTATTGGGAGAGCATCTGAAGCTCAGCAATGTGCACTGGGACAAGTTCCCAATGCAGCTGTTGAGGGGCACATTGGACTGGCAACCCTAAGTGGAAAGTTATCTGTCTAAGAAGCCCTTGAATTTCCCAGTGGACAGGAGGCTCTCTGGGGACGATTGCTGATCTCTCTCCAAATTCACAGGCCACTGGAATTTATTTCCTTGGTAACATGTTCCTCAGGTCTGTTGGCCCAGGAACCACCCACCCCAGAAAATAGCGGAACTGAGTTTCCGGTTCTGTTGGAGAATCCAAGGGAATTGTGAAATCGTTAGCTTACAATAGTAGTTCTCCAGGTCTACTTCCCAGACCAGAAGCCACAGCATCTCCCCGGAACGTATTAGAAATGCTAAATCTTAGGCCTGACTCCTCACCTATTGAATTAGAAACCCTGGAGTAAGCCTGGCCTCCCAGGTGACTGGTACACGAAGTGCCCTGTTATGAGGGAAGTCCCTGTTGTACAGTACTGAGAAGAGATGGGCTCTTCTCTCATTGTCTCCGCAGCTGAGCAGCCATGCCCCAGAATCAGGACCCCTGTGTCCTTCAGCATGGCTGCACAAGTGTCAGAGGGAGGTATCAAGGAGTCATTCTGTGCTGAGTAGGAAAAGCAGCCCTAGGGCCTGGGCACTCCTCTGTCACATGGGACATCAAGAGACCTGAGGTCAGGGTGCTGAGATCCCATGGAGGATAGAAGGTGAAGGTCCAGGCAGACAGAAATCATACCCTGAGATAGAGAGGAGCTAGGCCTGGGCAGGCTCATGCCTATATCCGAAGGTCTGAGAATTGAATGTTATGCCATGCTCAAAAGCAGGTAAACTGCACATTAATCCGTAGAATTCTGTACTTGCCCTGTCTCACTGCTGCCAAGAGCCTGGCCTAGTCTGAATCCCATGTGATTTTTAGCAAGCTGGCCCCGTGCTAGGCTAGACCCAGGCAACTGCAGGCAGGACAAAGCTCATGGTGTCCTCCCTGCTCCCCCATTACCACCCCCAGCACCTGCCGTGGACCTGTGGATCCTCCAAGCCTCTGGGCTCACTAGAACCTTTCTGTTGGCTGGCAGGTGTCATGGCGGACTGTGTCCTGGGGCCTTGGACTGCAGTTTGTGCTTGGCCTCTTTGTCATCAGGACAGAACCAGGATTTGTTGCGTTCCAGTGGCTAGGGGATCAGATCCAGGTGTGTATGTTGGGTCCTGCTTCTGGGGAGTTGGGGAGAGGCCACTTGATTCAGGGAAGATCAGAGAGATGGATTGGAACCAGGAAGATTAGAGCCCCATAGCTAGGGTGAGGATGTGGTGCTGGCCAGGAGCTTGCAGAGGCCACCAGCCCAAAGAACCCAACCATTCTTATCCTTTCAGAGTCTGGGTCTGGTGTTGAATGGATTCCCAGATGGTGAGGTTCTCAGGGTGTGCAGATGCCAGGTCATATGACCTGCAGTGGTTTTCAGTGGATATATATATATATATATATATATATATATGAGCTCAAATTGCTAACAAAGAAATTACCCACTTGGCACTTGGATTTAGAAATGATGTTTATTGAAGTCATACTTGGTTTTGTTTTCTTTTTTTTTTCAGCTGCCTACTTTTTCTTTTTAGACAGTGTCTCGTTATGTAGCCTTTGATGGTCTGGATCTCACTTTGTAGACCAGGCTGGCTTCAAATTCACAAAGATCTGCCTGCCTCTGTCTCCCAAGTGCTTGGATTAAAAGCATGCGCCATAGTGCCCAGTTTATATCATCTGCTTTTTTTTAATTCTGAGTTGTTCCACGTGAAAACTCTTGGAGTTGGCCTGGCTTAGCTTATGTGCATGTGTGCATGTGTATGTGTGTCTTCATGGTGTAGCTACAAGTGTACATGTATGTAAAGGTTCGAGAACAGTCTTGGGTGTTGTTCCTTAGGCAACATCTCTTTCTTTTGGGACAGGGTCTCCCACTGGCCTGGAGCTTGCCGAGTAGGATGGCTGTCCAGAGATCCTGAGGGTCCCTGTGTCCACTTCCCCAGCACTGGGGTTATAAGCACCTGCCCCCACACCTGGCTTTTTAAAACTATGGATTCTGGGGATCAAAACTTAGGTCCTTGTTCCAATGAGGCAAGCACTGTGCCAATTGAACTAGTCCCTTCAACTTCAGTGGTTGTTGTTGCTTTACTCTTTGAGACAGTCTCACTGTGTAGCCCAGGCTGGCCTTGAACACCTGGTAATCCCCTGCCTCAGTTTCCCAACTGAGATTACAGGCACGAGCTACTTACTATTACTAGCTCTTGAAGTTATATGTCTCTTTTGTTTTGAGAGCGTCTCGTGTAGTTCAGGTTAGCCTCAAACTCACTATGAAAAAGTATATATAACATAAAGTTTACCATTTTCATGTTTGTAGGTTTCATTAACTAAACACTGTTGTTGGAGGCCACACACAGGGACTATGTCCCAGAGCTGGAACATCTTGAGGCAGGAAGGCCCGTGACTGTGGCATCCTTCTTTCTTCTGGGCTGGACCTACTCCCTCCATCCTGGTTTCTGGCCATGGTTTCCCTTCCTTTGTTCCTAGGCCCACTTCTTGTATTTGTGTTCCCCCAGGTCTTCCTGAGCTACACTGTGGCCGGCTCCAGCTTTGTCTTCGGGGAGACTCTGGTCAAGGATGTTTTTGCCTTTCAGGTCAGTTGATTCTTGCTCCAGCAGGGGTTGACAGCTGCTGCTCAGGTCCCAGCTGAGCTGAGAGGAGTTGCGCTCAGGTGATGAGGGTTCCTGTGGGCACAGCCTGCTTGTCTGGTGACACTTGGGCTATATTTTGTAAAATGTGGGGAAGTTTGCTACTTCTGCATTACTTTTCTTAAACACTAATCACAGAACCGCTAGAAGGCTGAGGGCAAGAAGTGGGGAGGGACTGAGAGACAGCTCCCAACTTGCTGCAGGGACACTGGCTCCATAAATGCAGTTTCCTGTCAGGCCACCTCCTTAACCCCTCACAGCCAGCCTCCTCCACAGAAGCTTCCCAACCGACATAGGCTACAGCCATAGGCTATGGCCACAGGCTACAGCTCCCTCCCTCTGTCCTCCTCTTTCGTCCCCCTCTTCTCCCTCTCTCCTCCCTCTCTTCTCCTGCTCTCTCAACATTTTATTGTACATCTACCATCATGCAGAATATTATAGGAGAAATTAAGAAAAGTTACCCCTCTGTTTTCAAGACTCCATTGTCTCATGGCAGAGCCCAGACAGGCCTAGTCTAAAACAGAGCAGCTCATGTTGGGGACACTGCTGATGTGCCCCCCCCCCCTGCTGTTCTGGAGTTCTGATTATATTTCTTTTCTCTCCGGTAACCTGGCCAAGCCTCTGAAATGCCTTGTTTAGTGAGGATTTTGCTCTAGTCCCCCCCTTTAGTATAGCCTGCTTTACAGCCAAACTGTGTAGAGACCCTGAAGCTCACTCCAGACTTACACTGCATTTCCAAAAGCCAGGCAGAGAGAGTGACAGCCTGGCCCCAGTGTTTTGCCTCTGATGCCATAGTAACAAGGAGATGAATCATTGTTGCCAGTCTAGACCACTAAACCCATGGAAGGGTTGTACAGACAATGCTGGTAGGTTCTGAAGTTTCTGCCTTTAATTCTTACTCTGGTTGCTCTTCCCAGAGCCTCTCTACTCCGCTGGGGATGTTGGACCCAGGGGCCTTCTAGCCTCAACTATAGACTTCTGGGCGTGTGTAGAGCCAAACCAAGAAGTCCAGACCTTTCTCTTGGGCCTAAACCCTGACCTCTTACCAGTTTTCCTTGAGGCTCAGTGTCTGTTGTGCCAGCGACCCTTTGAGGAAAATCCAGCCTGTCCAAAGAGTTTGAATGATGCCAGTGCTACAAGGAAAGGGAAGGTCTCAGATTCCTAAACTCTGCCTGACCCTGGGCAGATTTGCCCCGGAGATCCATCATGTATACAGATATCAGGATGGGCAGCCTTGGCCATCCCACAAACTCACCCAAATACCATTCCCATAGGGTGTGGGGAATGTTCTCTTTATATCTACATCACCAAGTAGGGGGTACCCAAAGTTCCAGGGAACAGAGGTGAAGATTGCTGCAGGTCACTTCTTGAAAGAACCTCACAGCATAGCCCTGACAGCTTCTCAGCTTCAAACAACATAAGATGACCCTACCTGCTTCCATTGTGTGGGTTCAAGTGCCTGAGGCAGACGCAGAGCCTGCAGGGGAGAATGTGTCACTAGGGATGCTGAGTGAGACTCCCTAAGGATGTGGAGGAGTCAGTCCCAGGACACTGAGGATTGCGAGGTCCTGGAGGTGGAAGCAGGATGGTGGTAGTGTGGTAAAGGCTTGGAGGAAAGCTGGTGCATCTAAGGGACAGGGCCAGCTTCAGTTTGAGGCATGAAAACGTCTGGAAGGAAGTCAGAGATGGTCTGTGATTTCAGTGGGACTCTGCCTTGAAGAGTCTTATGCCAGGCAGAGGCATCTGGGGATCTTTTGTTGAGACAGGGCCTGGATGTAGTCCAAACTGGCCCCAAACTTTTGATCCTCCTGAGTTCTGGGATTACAGGCATGTGCCACCATGTGTGCCTGGCACCTGGGTCTTCTCCACTAAAGAGGAACCACTGAAGAGTTTTGAGCAATCCCAACTATATTGCTGGTTAGTTAACATGTCAACAGCAGATAGGAAAGATAGTAGGCAGGATGCTGGTGTGTGTGCTGGGAAGGGACCCAGCAAAGAAGATGCATTGTCATCTAGGGATGCCAGGTTAGGGACAGCAGACAGCTGTGCATCATTTAGCCCTCAATCTTACATGTTGCTGTTGCAGTAGCATTTACCATTTGAGGACAAGGCTTGGTCTTGCTTTGCATCCTTCGTTCAGCCTTAAGCCTCACAAAGCCATGCCTGGGGGCTCTGCTGTTCACTGAATGAATGAAGTAAACAAGTGGTGGCTCTGGAGTAGACCTGGGAAGTTTCCCTGTGTCTGCTAGGAAGGGTGTGCAAGGGCACCATGTCCCAGTAACTGACTATACGGTCCTGGCGTCATTTCCCTGAACTACCTTTGTTTTTCAAGACAGGGTTTCTCTGTCCTGGAACTCTCTCTGTAGACCAGACTGTCCTCAAACTCACAGAGATCTGCCTACCTCTGCTCGAAAGTGCTGAGTTAGGGTCTCATGTAGCCCAGGCTGGCCTAGACATCATCACAGAGCTGAGTATGAACTTAAATTCATGATCCTTCTATCAATACCTGTGAAGTGCTGGGATTACAGGCATACAACACCATGTCAGATTCAAGGGCCCTCCTCCCCTTGAACTCCTGCAGCAAAGCCCAGGCCTTCTTATCCCTCAAGGGCCAAACACAGACTCAGAAGCAATTCAGGGTTATTACAAACCACTTTGTCCCACTCAGTGCTGGATATTCTAGTGGAAGAGAAAAGTTTGGGGGGTAGGGGGTGGGGCAAGGGGGGGAAAGTCCTAATAACTGCTCCAACTTACAGAGAGGAGATGTCTCATACCAGCCCTTCCGAGAAAATATGATTATCCCCTTTATAGATGAGGGACCTGAGGCTCAGAATGGCTGATGCTTTTGCAGAGTCACAGGCCAGTGAGTTAAGATTGGAGCCCCAGCCCAATGTTCTTACTTTTTAGTTTCTATGCCCTGACATTAGAGCCCTTTGCTTGGGTGGCAAGGGGATCTGGGTCTCAGAACATTTGTTCTCCTCCTGGCTTATAAGAGAAAGTGTTCTTTGGGATTGCTGGTTGAGCAGGGCAGAAACCTGCTTACCTCTAGCTTCCCAGAGAGGAGGGGGCAGGGCTGCTTCTTGGCTCACAAACTAGAAGGGCAGGTAGAGCAGGCAAAGGCCAGAACCAGGTCCCGTAACAGCTGCAGCTTCACAGCCTTTCTACTTAGCCTTCAGGGTCAGCTTCACCCCTCACACAATGTTTACCCCATCCACACCAGATGTTCATTCTTACAGGACATCAGCTCCATGGAACCACCTTTCTCTGCCAGATGGACAAGTCCAGGGTTCTGATTGGGCTACATTAGATAATATGTCCATGCTTGAACCAGTTACCCTGTACCCAACGACTGGAACAATTGAGCTCTTGTGCTCTACTCTGAAGCACTGATTGCACACCTTTGATCTCCTCACCCAAGAGGCAGAGGCAGGTGGATCTCTGAGTTCGAAGCCAGCCTGGTCTACTGAATGAGTTCCAGGACAGCTAGGGCTAATGTCCCAAGCTTGTATTAGGGGTTTAGGAAGGGATCAGAACAATGATGAAGATGGTCCCCCCTGCCTGGGAAAAGCAGTGACAAGCATGGCACCTCTGGCTGGCTGTCTTCCATCGTGTCTCACAGCTAACTGGGGCTCTATCTGGGGGTCTGGGTTGTACTTCCTGAACAGTGTTTAACTCTTTCATTAATATGCAGAAAGGCAAACTCAAACTGGCTTTAGGGCACAGGAAAGATTAATTTCTATGATTGGGAAGTACAGGGACTTCAGGTCCTGCTGGGCCCAGGTGCTCAACGTGACCCAGGATCTATCAGCCTTCGTCTGATTTTGCCTCTCCTGATTCTGATTCCCCGAGTTAGCTCTGAGCAGACTATCTTGAGGTGGTGGCAAATATTTACCAGGCTTGTATCCAACAAGCTTTAGCAACATTAGAAAGGAAGAAGAGGAAAGGTGGGAGAAGGGATGGAGAGAAGGAGACAGACAGACAGACAGAGACCAACATTCTCACTAGTTCCCACTGAGTGCCTCTAGGCCTGGCTGGCAGCGCATATCTGAGCAGGACCTACACCTGACTTTCATTGTCACACCAGGAACCCACAGGCTGGCAGTGAAGAAGGTGGTTATTGATGGACAGGAAAATCTTTGCACAAAAGAAGGAAGGGAAGGGAAGGGGCTCCAGGCCGGACAAGCAGCAGCCACTTCTCGAAGGCCCCCATTCCAGACTGTCAGTGTCCCTGGGATGGCTGCTGTGTCCTTCCCTCTCTGGTGGAGGCTATGACATCCTTTCTGGAAGAACACACATGCATACATCTGCCAAGTGTGTCTCCTCAAATCACCCTTTAGAGCCATTGAACCTCATCTGTCAGTGCTAGGCAGGAGCTCTGTTGGCATTTGACCTCCCCTTTTATTTATGGAGGGTCTATCCAAGCCCTGGGCCATAATCACCTAAGGAGACAGGGCTGTCCAGGGCTAGACCTGTCACTGGGCTTCCAGTGACAAGAGTCAGCCCCTTCCTCACACTCTGAGGTGACACCAGTAATAGTGTGTTTTTTGTAAATCCAGAAGCACCCTTAATAACACTGGAGAGGCACTCATGCTAACAAAATACTTGAGGATTCACTATTCAGTTAGCAGGAGAATAACACATGACTCATCATTGATTAGCCTCAGAAGTTCAATTCTAGAAATTTCCTGGATCCTGGGAGGTCAGTCCAGCACATAAATTTCTGGTCAGTGTGTTAGCCAATGGCAACCTTAGCAAAGCCAGCCCCCCCCCCACACAAATAGAGAGAGAGAGAGACAGAGAGACAGAGAGACAGAGAGACAGAGACAGAGACAGAGAGAGAGAGACAGAGACAGAGAGACAGAGAGACAGACACAGACAAACACAGAGACACACATGGACACAGACACAGACAAACACAGAGACACACAGAAACACACACACACACACACACACACACACACACACACACACACACACACACACACACACACGCACGCACGCACGCGCACACACACACCCCTCACACACCTTTCCACCTTGAGACTTGCCTCCAGGTAGGGTGGCTGTGTTGGGTACTGAGTTGAACTCAGGCTCTTCTGTGAAGCTCCAGAATCTAGTCTAGTCTCTGGCCAGCGTCCACTCCAGGGAAGCCTTCCCTGAGTGCCTGCAGATTTTTAGATTCAGGCTGTCTCCTGCTGGGACTTAGTCCAAATGATCTTTTCTCCAGGAAGTAGAATCACCCAGGGACTTCTTCAGCCTCCAGTTTCTCCTGGACCCAGAGTTCTGCACAGTCCACGTGGTGTCCCCCTTCTGGCTGCATCTGTTGGATTAGTCACTCTCCCACCCCTGCCCCCACCCCTGCCTTGGCCCCATCTCCCTTCTAGTAGCTTTCCACCCAATCCTCCTGTGCCCCCCTCCTCACACCCCCAGTTCCTGCTTTCTTGCTGGGTCTGGCTGACCCAAGATCACTCTCCTTTGCCTTTCACAATGGATAGCTGCAGCCTCTGGCACAGGCCCCATTCTCAGCTAAGCAGTGTTGTTCAATGGCTCCCCCGGAGGAGCCCCTGAGACGAAAGAAACTTTTTGTCTCCGGAGAGTTTGAGGGTATCTGCTTAAGGTAGACTCCAATCCCCTCAGGTAAACACTACTATTTTCAGAGATGGGGTGGGAAGAGAGCAATGGAAGGCTGAAAGGAAGGGCATGGGATGGCTGAGGAAAGACAGCCAGTTTGAACAGGTTTGACTTCCAGGCAGGATGAAGTTTGTTCCAAGGGTGTGGTGCAGGGGAACCTCTGGAGCAATGGTCCTCAGAGTATGGGATGCTGTGATTAAAAATTATAGGTGTGCTGGTTCACAAACAGCAGGAAACCATTGCCTAATGTTCTAGAGGCTGGGGAGGTGAGCAGAGCGCTGCCATGATCATGTTCTCACGAGGAATCTCTCTTCTTGTCCTCTCTCCTGTGGTCACATGATGGAAGACCAGGGCGTGCTCTAGTGCCCTCGTGTATAAGGGGAGCTGACCCCATTCATGAGGGCTACACCTGTGACTCCATCACCTCCTTGGCCCGTCTAATCCTGTTGTCACCCAGGTTTTGGTATCGTCATGTGAATCTGGGAGATTCAGTCTATTGCAGGGACACATGCTGTCCTGAACACAGAGAAGCAAGCTTTCCCCAGGGCAAATGCCTCAGCCATACAGGACTTTGGCAGCCTTCCTGGAAGCTAGGAGGGCTCTGCCCATTCTCAACTGTGTGGCCTTGGACAGGCAGCCCATACCTCAGAGCCTCAGTGTACCCATTGGTTAGGTGGAGATGGTTACAGACACCTCAGTTGCTTTGAGGACCAATGAGCCACCATATATTGATGAATATCTGACTTGAAGTAGACCTTCCTATCAGGCACATAGTAGGAGTTAATAGTACTTTTTTCATCCTTCCTCAGTATCACTGCCCTAACTTACCTACCCTTAGTGTCTACCATCCCAGGCACTGTAGGTCCAAAGGTGGCATTTGGGCTGTGAGATCATACTGGCCACAGGGGCATTATTACATACCCTATCATAGAAAATTAGCCTGCTTTCTGCCTTCTCCCCTCTCCTCCCCTCTCTTCCCTCCATTCCCTCCTTTTCCCCTCCCCTCCTTCTTCCTTCCCTTCCCTTCCTTTTCCTTCCCCTTCCTTCCTGCTTTTCTTCTATTATTTCTGGCGCTGGGGCTCCTGGGGCTCAAACCCAGGGCCTCAAATGCTAGACAAATGCCTTATCACTAAGCTACACAAAGGCTTCTCTTGCATGACCTCTTCCTTCACCATCCACCCTTCATCCCTAGTGCAGCTTCCCTGTCACCAACAGCCCGCATTTGCATTAGAACATGCCTTCTGATGCCCACTCTGCCAATCCTGGATGTATTTTCCTGGCTTGAGCCTGGGACTGTAGCCAGCCAGTCGCCCTGGAGTCCCTTGAATGAGCAATCACACCAGCTGACTAGGCAGTATGCAGATCTGGCTTCTGGGAGAGCAGAATGATGTCACCACCCTGGGCTGTGGGTAGTTCCAGCTCCATGCATTGGTAAGGAGGAGTTACAGGGCAGGAACAGGGTTTCTGAAGCCAGTACCAAGGTTCCCTGTAGTGTGATGTCCCCAGCAGCAGGCAGGCCGCAGGGGTAGGTGTGGAGTGGAACAATTGCAGGGAAGGCCAGTGATGTTGGTTGGGGAGGGGGAGGGGAAACCTCAGCCAGACTCCTCTCTCTTTTCCCTAGCTGGGCTGCTGGAGCAGATCTTTGCTGCCACCTATGACCATCTGCTTGTTTTGAGAGATTGTGCAAGACCCTCCCTTTTCAAAACACAAATGGCCAGCTCCTGCCAGTCAGTTTTCCCTGCCAGCTTGGCCTCCTGGAAATGCTGCCTGTCCTGGCCATCTCTGGGTCTCTTGGTCCTTCTCAATGTTACTTGGCTTCTGGTTGTGTCCACACACCCTTTCCGTGACACTGCCCATACCTAGCTAGGCTTCTTGCTAATTCCACAGTCTGTCTCAAGCCTTATCTTGCCAGAGTGCCAGGGTCACTCATAGTTGGCTGGCCATGCCTGCTTTTGGCCCCTCTAACTCTGGATGTTCTCAGGCTCCTTTGAGACTCTTTGTTCTCCTCCCACTGTAAGGATGCAGACTCCAGGGTCCTGCTCTGCAGTATTCTGTGAATGGCATTTGTTCTGTTGCTTAAACTGGACCTCTTCATACTTTTTTCTTTTAAAATAATTTTTAATTAATTAATTGGGTATGTGGGTCGGGTAGAGGTGCATGGGTGTGTGCCACCTGTGTCTGTGGAAGTTAGAGGACAACTTTTGACTGTTGAGTCTCTCTTGCCACGGGGCTCTCAAGGATAGATCTCAGGTTATTAGACTTGGGGCAAGCCTTTATCTGCTCAGCCATCCGGAAGGCCTCAACTGCATTTCTTATGGACCAAATCCCAAATCCAGTCAGTCCTGTAGCAGACTTTTTCTTTTGGGTCAACAACCAGCTCCCAAATCATGACACAGAGACTTTTTTTTTTTTTTTTAAGATTTAAAGAGGGCACCAGATCTCGGCCTAGCTTAGGTGCATTTCTAGCTAGCTCTTTTTTGTTTGTTTGTTTGTTTGTTTTTGTTTTTCGAGACAGGGTTTCTCTGTGTAGCTTTGGAGCCTATCCTGGCACTCGCTCTGGAGACCAGGCTGGCCTCGAACTCACAGAGATCTGCCTGCGTCTGCCTCCCGAGTGCTGGGATTAAAGGCATGCACCACCAATGCCCGGTTCTAGCTAGCTCTTTTAACTTAACCTGTTTCTCTTTATATAGGTTTTGTTCCAGGGCTTTTTACCTTCCTTCCTTCCTTTCTTTCTTTCTTTCTTTCTTTCTTTCTTTCTTTCTTTCTTTCTTTCTTTCTTTCTGTGTATCTTACCTTCCTGCTGTTTCTATGTCTGGCTGGCTTCGGGCCCTGGGCATCTCTCTTGTTCTCTCCTCTCTTCTTCCTCTCATTCTTCTTTCTAGATTCCTACTATTTTTTCTCCCTGCATGCCAGCCCCTGTCTAGTCTTCTCCTGCCTAGCTATTGGCTGTTCAACTTTTTATTAGGTGTCTTAGGTAGGCAAGGTGAAACAAGTGCAGCACATCTTTACATAATTAAACACACATCCTTATATTGTTAAGCAAATTCAAGACACCTTTACATAGTTAAAGTAATATTCCACAGCATAAACAAATATAACACATTTTTGCCTAGTTAAAACAATATTTCACAACAGTCCCCATCCAGTGTTCCTGCTCAGCCCTGGACCTTTTCATCCAGTGGGACATTCAACACAGAGATTCTGTGGACCTCTCAAACCCACCAAGTTCGCACAAATTTATATGTCCATTGTAAGCCTCTTCTTTTCTCTTTTAACAACCTGGTTTTTGTTTGTTTGTTTTTGTTTTCAAGACAAGGTTTTTCTGTGTCCTGGCACTCGCTCTGTAGAACAGGCTGGCCTCCAACTCACAGAGATCCACCTGCCTCTGCCTCCCAGTGCTGGGACAAAAGGTGTGTGCCACCACCACCTGGCTTGGTAGCTTGCCTTGAGAATCCGCTCATAAGTTCCCACAGGGAGCTCCCGCCTACTTACCTATTCCCTGGTTTTATTCTTAGTATGAGCACTGATCGAGAAGGGCTTAGGAAAAGGGCATATACTCAAGATGTGGGTGCAACTTCCCAAGAGACTCCCAGAGCTTCCTTGTTCTCATTTCCTGACATTTAGTTCACTACATGCAGCCATGCTATGGGCTACTAAAAGAGCCCTCTGTCAAAAGACATGTAAGTTCTGCTGCTACAAATGAGCTAAAGTTGGGGCTGGAGAGATGATTTGGCAGTGAACAGCCTTGCATGTGGACTTGTTTGGTTCCCAGAACCTGTCTCAGGCATTTCATGACCATCTGCAATTCCAACTCCAGGGCATCTAAGGCCCTCTTTTGGCTTCTGCAGGTACCTGCACTCATGTTCTCGAGTATCATGCCCCTCCATCTACACAATTAAAACAATAAAATAAATCTTTAAAAACAAAGAGCTATAGCAAGAAAGCCCTGGGGTGGGGCTGTGGACCTGGAGGAAAGGAATGGATGGCTGTGAGGGTCCTAGCATGATTGAAGAGGAGGCCGGGTGACAGGATGATATGCTAATATGGAATTGCTAGGATAACTCTGCAACAGGTTTGATGGCCCGAACAGAAGCAGAAAGCCACATGAGGACGGCTCCCTCATTCGGGCCCAGAGTGCAGGAGGCCCAATCAGTCCAGAGCCATAGACCAGAACCGAACTTATGCAGAGGTAGGGTAGTCCATCGGGGTGCTAGACCTGAGCCAGCTCCTTTAACCCTCATGACAATCCCAAGAAGGATTCATCCTCACACTAGATAAATACATGGTAAAGGCAGCCCACACCCCAAGACCAGCACAGGCTCCTGTTGGGGAGAAGCAGGGGTCTTCAGGGGTCTTACTAAGAACAGGGGAGACAGAGGGACCTGAAAGAAGCCTCACTGGGGATCACCTGAGACTTCCACAAGACCTCAGGGCTTCTCCGGGCACCTGGCTGACCTCTGAGGGACAGGGCTTTGGGGGAGTGGACTGTCTCCAAAGCCCTGTCCCGCACGCACCTCTAACCAGGATCTTCTGTTTCCTGGCAGGTTTTGCCCATCATTGTTTTCTTCAGCTGTGTCATGTCGGTTCTCTACTACTTGGGCCTCATGCAGTGGGTGATCCTGAAGGTGAGTCCTCAGGCCTGTGCTTGGTTCTTCTGGGTCACCAGCTCTCAGGTTCACACCCTTCCAGAAGCCCTCAGCTTTTGGAAGGTGTCCCTGCCCTCAGCACCCATGCCTTCCCAGAATCCTCTGCTCCCACACTTCACATTCTCTCCAAACCTAATCAAACATCCCTTCAGAAGGTCTCTTGTCCTAATACGGGGGCGGGAGGGGGGATGGCATCAAAATTCAATTTAGTCTCTATGGGAGGGAGAGTTGGGATCTATGGGGCAACAAAGGCTTTAGGAGAAAACTTATTTATATCAAAATGATCCTGAGAGGTTATAACATCAGGCCACATTGGCCAGACCAAGCTGGTATAAACATGCTTACTTAAAAAAGACTATTGCATTTATCTATTTGTTTATTGTGTGTGTGTGCATACATGTGTGTGTATGCATACATACCAGGACGCACATGTGGAGTTCAGAAGACACATTGCAGGAGTTGGTTTTTCTCCTTCTGCCATGTGGGACCTGGGGCTCAAACCCAGGTTGTCAGGCTTGGCAGCAAGCACCTTTACCTGCTGAGCCATCTTCACAGCCCAACCGTGCCTAGGTTTATGAGATCTTCTGCATAACATCAGGTGCTGGAAATAGCATTGAGCAGCGCTTGACAGCATCAGACCTGGCAAAAGGTTCTGAGGATTTAGTTGACAGAACTCAGAATAAATCAGCACCTTTGGATGGCAGCAAGAATAACAAGTGACCCATGGCTATGTCAAGAAGAATCCAGTGGAGGGGATTATCCCTGGATCTGGAGAATGTGTTCAACTTCGGGCTCGGACAAATGGTGCAAGCTGCAAAGTGCAAGGGCTTGAATCCAGCAGGGCCGGAGGGACAGAGAATGATGGGCCTGGACAAGAGGGAGAGCGGAGGGAAGGCTGTTTCCAAGTGCGTATGAAGAGAGGCTGAACAAGGACAGGCTGAGGGCAGCAGTAGTGCAGAAACATTCCAGGGAAGAACTTCCTAGGACAGTGTGTCCCGAACCCTTTCCCACTGAACTCTAGACCCTGGCATGCTACCAAATGTTACTTGGAAAAGGAAGTCTCTGGTGAAATAGCCGAGGAAAACTAGGCTAGACATTATGGCAAATAAACTTAAATGTTATTTTGGAGACAGGGTCTTACTGTCTGTCCTGGAGCTCACTCTGTAGACCAGGCTGGCCTTGAACTCACAGAGATCTGCCTGCCTCTGCCTCTTGAGTGCTGGGATTAAAAATATATGCCACAAAGCCCAGCTAACGCTTTTTTAAATTACTTATTTGGGGGCTGGAGAGCTGGCTCGGCAGCTAAGAATATGTACTATTCCTGCACAGGACCTAGCTGGGTTCCCAGCATTCACCTTGGCAGATCACAATTCCCTATAACTCCAGCTCTGGGGAATCTGATGCCTTTTTCTACAAGCCTCAGGAACCTGCACATACATACACATCAAACAAACAAACATATACATATATATCAAATATATATATATATATATTTAGTATGTATGTATGTATGTATGTATGTAAGTATGTATGTATGTATGCCACAGACCTATGTAGCAGTCAGAGGATTTGTAAGAGTTGGTTCTCTCTTTCCACTCTGTGGGTCCTGCAGATGAAACTAGGTCATCAGGCTTGGTGGCAAATGCCTTTACCTGATGAGCCAGTTGACTGACCCTCCACTTTATTTTCTGAGATAGTCTCTCACTGATCCTGGAGCTCACTTATTTGGCTAGACTGGCTGACCAGCAAGTCTCAGGGATCCCCTTGTCTCTATCTTGCCAGCACTGGGATTACAGTGCATGCTTTTTACACAGGTGCTGGGAGTCCATACCTGACAGACTGAGCTATCATCTCCCCAGCTCCCCGATCGCCTCTTAATACTGCCCCGGTGCTAATTAAATTTCAGTATGAGTTTGGGAAAGGCATTTAAACCACAGCAGGGCCCTGGGCTGGAAGAAAGACTTCTAAGATACCTTCACCTCCCAACTCTTTCTGAGTCTGGACTTGTTAATGTCCACTCATGAGCATTCTGTTATGTTTTTTTGTTTTTGTTTTTCCAGATTGCCTGGCTGATGCAGGTCACCATGGGCACCTCAGCCACTGAGACCCTAAGTGTGGCAGGAAACATCTTTGTGAGTCAGGTAGGTACTGAAGCTACCCCAAACACACTGGGGGGGGGGCAAGGATCCAATTTAATTCAAGGGAGAGCCATTTGAACCTGTCCCCAGGGTCATTGAAGGCTGTTGCCCAGGGATGTTCAGTTTGGTGGCTGAATGCCCTGCCTGTGTCATGCCAAACCCAGACATGGCCTATTTGGCACCTCTGCCACTCCAGCCTAGGCTGTTGTTATCAGCTTAGAGACTCACAAGCATTAGATGGGGAAACTGAGGCCAGGAAGGTATGAATGGTTTGACCAAGATCCCCCAGGGATAAGTGAAAATAACATTTAGGTTTTGTTTATTTGTTTCCTGAGCAGACTTCTTTCCACTGTATCATTTGTCTAAGCTTTCCTCTGTCTGAAATGTATTTTTCAAGATAACTATGGCTTTGAAGGCACTGGGACTCCTGCGCCTCTTCAGGCTTGACCTTCTTGAGAAGGAAACTGTGTACATCAGAGAATCCCTATGAGATACCCTTGTCAAGCGATTTCTTATTTCATTGGGTAGTTTAGGAATTTTTAGAAAATACCCACCTATTTTTTTTCTATGATGCAAGCATGCTAATTTCAAAGGGTTTGGTATTGTAGACAGGTATGGTTGCAGATAAGTTGTTCCCAAAATGATTGACCTCTGTCTCTCTAGCTCTTTCTGTCTGTCTCTGTCTATCTGTCTCTTTCTCTCTCTTAGCTTTTGTTTGTTTTGTTGTTTTGCTTTTTTGAGACAGGGTTTCCCTGTGTAGCTCTGTAGCTCTGTAGACCAGGCTGGTCTTAAACTCAGAGAGACCCACCTGCCCCTGCCTTCTAAGTGCTGGGATTAAAGGCCTTCAGCTGCTGATCCTCTTGTCTCTACCTCTTGAGTATTTGAATCACAGGTATGAACCACCACCCACATCTCTTTAAGATGTTCAAACTGAGGTTCAAGAAGAGGAGGGCCCCAAACTACACAAACCTGACTGTTGTGAAAGCTTAAAGCCATAGCCTGTTTCACTGAAAAAACATCCATAGCAGTGGGTGTAACATTGGCTGCCATAAGAAGCCCTGAACCATATTAGAGTGTCTAAGTTGGGGATCCAATTGCCCTAGTTCCCCGGCTCTTTGCCTCATTTCCATCAAAGGGAGGGATGGAGAAGGAGCCTTCAAGGTTTGTCGACATCATTACTATCTATAACCATGGCAGGCCTGGGCCACCTATGCAGTCCACACTCCCTCTCCAAGGTTTTACAGTAGTTTTACAGTTTTACATTTACAGCATTACAGGCTGTAAATGCTTTATATGTGTCCTAATCTGGAGCCCTGAGCCCATCCTTCCTCCCTCAACTCTAGACTGACAAGTTTCTTACCCCTCTGAGTCAATAATAACTCAGAGATGTCTCAAATTCACCAAACAGGACCTGGATTCCCTCCCTTGGCACAGCTACATTTTCTTAAGACTTCCAGAAAGCAGTAACATCTCTCATGAGTTGTTCAGACAACTCATAAAGTCATCTTGCCTTCCTCTGCTTTTTCCTCACCCTGCTCTACCCATGCATCCCATGGGGTACTAAGTCCCTGAGCTCTGCCTCTGCATCCATCCATCCCTTATCCTGCCTGTCTTCCTTGCTGTGAGCCATACTGCCAGTCTCCTGGACCACTGCAATCACTACCTGTTCTCCATGCCTCCATCCTTGCTCCTGCCATCCATCCTTAGACAAACAGTTGAATGACCTGTCAAAAACATGTACAAGGAGCTTGGGGGGGGTGTGACTCAGTGGTAGAATGCTTACCTAACATGGGCAAAACCCTAGCGGTTCCATCCAAGTAACACACACACACACACACACACACACACACACACACACACACACCTCATGCCATGCTCCACCCAAACAGGTGATCTCCTTCCCCCAGTGCCATCTGCCCTCTTCTGCCTCCATACCAAACTAGTCCTCACACACAGCACTCTGTGGCAGATGTGTCTTCCTCCTCAGAACTTCTCAAACTTGGCCAAACTTATTCCTGTCCCAAGGCCTTTGTTATGTCTGGACTGCTGATCCACCAATCTGTAGTTGGCTCCTTCCCATCTCAGCTAACATTAACCCAATGCTATAGCCTCAAAAAGGCACTTGCTGATACTCCCTAACCATGAAGCCGTCTTTCTCACATATCTTCGTAGAGTCTATCACCCTCTAAAACCACAGCATGTATCTACCTGGCTTCTTATTGTTATCTATATCTCCTCCCCTTGACCTCCCTCCCTCTCCCATTCTCAGGGAGGAATCCTTGCCCCTTCTGTGTATTGTTTAGATTTCTTGTCCCTTGTTGGGTCATGACATACCCAACACGAGCACTTTAAGGAAGGAAGAAGATACCTATTTGGACTCACAGTTTAGAGGTACAGTCTATCCTGGCAGTGGGAGTGTAAGGCAACCAGTCCTAGCGTGTCCACAGTCAGAAGCAGAGTGAGGTGAATGCTGGTTTCCAGCCTGCTTTCTACTTTGTATTCATTCTGGGCCCCAGCTGGTGGGATGATGCCATCCATATTCAGCCTAGGGTCATTCCTTCTCAGACCTCTCTGAAACAGAGGTGTGTTTCCTTGGAGATTCTAAACCCAGTCACCTTGACAATGAAGATTAGCCATCATCCTCCCATCTCCTATTCTGCCAGAGCAGTACCAAGATGTCAGTGGAGCTGAAGCTTTGGGAAAAAATAAAAAGTGGGCTAGACTTCTCCATAGGTCCCAAAGCAAATGCCCATTGCATACCCAGCTCCTTTCTTGGTGGTAACCCCCTTGGCTTCATCAGAAGTTCAAGCTTGCTTCCCCTCCCAAGCTTCTGTCTGCTCCCCTGGAAAATGAGGAACTTTTCTGTCTCAGGTTGTAAGCAGTGAGGAGGTGCCTGGGTGTGAGGCACAAGGTATGTGTCAACACAGAGAGCATTGTGAAACACAGTGTCATATGGAGGTCCTTCCACGGAGTGGGAGGGCAATGAGGTCCAGAGAGACTCAGCTGAATAGGAACCCACCCTTCTGTTTCCTCCTCTGAGATCCTTTGTCACTCACCATGGCCACCACTTCCAGGGCAAGGGCAGTGAGAACAGAGCCCAGCCACCACAACTCATTGTCTGCCATCTGTCTTGTTTGTAGACCGAAGCTCCTCTGCTTATTCGGCCCTACCTGGCAGACATGACTCTCTCTGAAGTTCACGTTGTCATGACTGGAGGCTATGCTACTATTGCTGGTAGCCTCCTGGGTGCCTACATCTCCTTTGGGGTAGGTAGAACCTTCAGCTGCTTGGCTATGCCAAAGTCCTGAAATTGCCATTCTGGAAGCCCCACACAGTCACAGCAGTCACGGGGTGTCCCCTTTCTGAATCAAAGTCCATCTTTGCCTGAGCAAGGCAGGCCTGCTGGGCTGAATCACTTGCTCAGGCTTCTTACGTGCCTGCTGGGGCAGATTCCCAGAATTCCCTTTACTAAGCTCTGATTATGTATCAGGTATTATGCTGGGCACTCTAATATCCCCATTTTATAGATCAGCAAATTGAGGCTCAGAGAATGAATTAATGGTTAAAGTCAGGATCTGAACTCAGATCTATCTGACTCCAAAATGTGTGTTCGTTCACTTTTCCATAGTCTCACATCTAGGCTATCCCAGGAGATCTGTCCTATCACCACCACCACCCACACACACAAAAATTTTTTGTGTGTTTTCAAGTCAGAATTTCTCTGTGTAGCCTTGGCTGTCCTGGAACTCTCTCTGTAGACCAGGCTGTCTTCTAACTCACAGAGATCTGCCTGCCTCTGCTTCCCAAGTGTTGAGATTAAAAGTGTGTGCCACCACCCCTGTACATCCCCCCTAATTTTTTTTAAGAGCTGTAATCTTAGCACTTGGGAGGTACAGGCAGGAGGATCAGAAGTTCCAGATCATTAACTACATATGGAGCTGGACTGCCTCAAAAATAAAACAAATCAAAACCAAAACAGACAAAAATTGAAACCCCAAACTTTGTGGAACTATTTCTCATAGTGGCATATTGGACCTACCATTTTCACATATGAAGGTCTTTAAATGTCTTAACTTTGCTCTGGGCCTCGTGATCAGTATTAAAAATAATCCCTATGTTCTTTCTAGCCACATGAGCTTTGCAGAGACCTTTAGTTATTAATTAGGACTTAAAATATAAGAGATCTATCTCACAAGTAGCATTTGCCGACCATCTGGAAAGCCCTGAGTTCAGTATACCACACTAAAATAAAAATAAATAAATAAAAGATACATCTGTCGCTAACACCTATAATTGTAGCCCTCCAGAAGCTGAAGCAGGAGGATTAGAAGTTCAAAGCCAGCCATGGCCACATAGTGAAACCCTACTTCAAAAAACAAAATAAAATAAAGCCGGATAGTGGTGGCACATGCCTTTAATCCCAGCGCTTGGGAGGCAGAGGCAGGCAGTTCTCTGTGAGTTCGAGGCCAGCCTGGTCTACAGAGTGAATTCTAGGACAGCCTCCAAAGCTACAGAGAAACCCTGTCTCAAAAACAAACAAACAAACAAAACAAAACAAACAAACAAAAAACCCAACCAACCAACCAAAGAAACAAATAAATTAAACAAACAAACAAATCTTAAGAACTGTTGCCTGTATTGTGTATACAGTGGACTAATACCCAGTAAACACATCTATAAATGCATCGTAAGATGAAAATGCATGGAATATGTCTAACCTACTCCATTGTAGACAGTACACTGTCAGTACCAAGCCTTCCCCTGGCCTGATTGGGGGCACAGAACTAGATCTGGGGCTTGGCTGGCTGCTGCCACCAGCATTGCAAGAAAGCATCCCACTGCATTTGGATAACCTAGAAAAGATCATTTCAAAATGTCAAGTGCAGTTTCTACAAAATGCTTATCACTTTTAAGACCACCTCGATGTAAAAAGTATTTGTTTGAGCCATTAAGTCAAAGACCATCCATACCGGAAGACCTTTGTCCCTTTTACACCATCTGGCTTAAAACTCAGTTCCTTCCTTCTCTTTTTCAGTCATGGGTCCAGGCCTAGCCTTGGGGACATTTTTCCTCCCAGCTGACAGCCTGGCTACTCCTCCTCTGTAGCCCTACAGATGTATAGAGGCTGCCACAGGGTTCCCGGTGGGGAGGGGGGAGCCCCACCTGCAACCATAGCAGGGGCTGGGAAAGGGCGTAACTGACCTTCCCGCTTCCCTTCCTCTCCTCTTCCCTTCTTCCCTGCTCTGTTCCTCCCATCCCCAGCTGAAGCTCTCTTCTGCCCCCACCTGCCCTTGGCCGTCATTGCCTGGCCTCCTGCCCTGTCCCAGGGAGACTCCCAGAGTCTGTCTTTGTTTTGTTTTTGTACAGCTGGGTGACAAACTCAGGACCCTGTATATGCTAGGCAAGTGGTTGAGCTACACTGCCAGTTTACAGATTCATTTAAAAAAACTTTTCCATTGTTGTTTGTGTATGAGCACAGCGACATACATGTCAAAGGCATGCATGTGTGGATAGGAGGACAACCTACTCCTTGGGCTCTGGGGATTGAACTAAGGCTCGTTAGGACAAGTGCTCTTACCTGCTGAGCCATCTCCCCTCAGTTCACAGATTGCTCTTTGTGCCCCAGCTTCTGACTCTTCGCCCACATCCTGCCTATCGTAGGTATCTGGGTAGTTCCAGGACCTGTCCAACAGTAGCTAAGAGCTACTGAGCACTTGAAACATGGCCGGTTTGAAAAGAGGTGCGAGGGAGGCTTTGCACAGAAAAAAATTAAGATATTTTATTAAATAAGTTTAAGTATTATGTGGGTGGAAAGAAAAACTTTGGAGATGTATTGGGTTAATTAAAATGCATTAAAAATGAACTAAGAACTCTCTCTCCTCCACTTTCATTCTTCACTAAGTTACTTAGACTGGCCTTAACTGGTGACCTCCTGCCTCAGCCTCCCCAAATAGTGTTACCAACTTGCTCTCTACAGGTCTGGCTTTCTTTGCACTTTTAAAAATGTGGCTACTCGACACAGGAAATGTGTTGGTGTTTTTCTGTGTGGTGTCACGTATCTTATAGGCTCAGCACCTGGGATGTAGAGGAGAAAGATCCCAAGTTTGAGGTCACTATCAACTGCATAGCAACTTTGAGACTAGCCTGGGCTATACGAGACCCTGTGTAAAAGAATGTGGCCGGTGTAAAATTGTGTGTGTGGTCTCCATCATGTTTGTATTGGACAATCCAGCCTATGTCTTCTCTTTTGTCACACAGCCTCAAGTGCCACTTGACTGAATCATTTTGTTGTGACTACCACATGTGTTTCCAACTATGCTGTTGCTCCAAAGGCTCTAAAATAGACACCAGCTTTTATTACAAATCCAAATGAACTGGTCTCTTGTTGCAGGGGTCTTTGAACCCAAGCTGGTCAGGATAACATTCAGGAATTGGCCACTTGTGTTTCTTAGTGAATTGTACCCAAGTGGAACAGGGTCTTCAAGATTCTGAGTGGACAAAGTGACTCTGTTGTCTAGTTTCCACATGTGTAAAATGGGCAGATATACTGGCTGCCTGACTTCAATAGATGGACTGAAGACGGACAGAAAACACATAGCATGATGCTGAAAAAGTGGGCATGGTAAGACTGGAAATCTGTCCTGTGACTGGCTCCTTTATTTCCTTACTCCCTAAATACCTTTCTGAAAGGTGGTGTTCTCATGTCCTCTCTTTCCATGTGGAACACCTGGGTAGAAGGGAGTCTGGGTAGCTGATGGAGGGCATTCTTGATTGAGCTCCTGGAGACAGGGATGGGAAAAGTGCAAAGGTGCCACAGTAGGCTGGTGTGGGATGGAGCAGTGGCAGCTTCCCTGCCTGCATGCAGGTCTCCACCTCTCCATGAAGAGCAGGAATGGCCAGTGTGACTGCAATGGCTCTGGCATATGTGTTCCCCACTAAGGTTGAAGCTTACAAATAGGGTGTACTCTTCAAGCTGAAGAAGAGGTTTAGGATACAGGTTGGCAGATGGAGAAGCCCCTGACTGCAGGTGTGGCACTGTCCACATTGGAGCTGGGCAGTCAGGGAGGATTCAAGTTGTTGGGCCCCGGCCCCCCATGGGGTCTCTGTGAATTGACAGGTGCATCCTGTTCTCTAGTCCTGGCTTACAGCCCGGCCTTGCCCCACTGGTAAGAGGAAAACACGAGCTCTTACACCTGGGGTCTCTCCACTGTGCTGTGAGTCTGTATATAAGGCTGCTCCCTCCTGCAAAAAAGACAGACGGGCAACACACATTGTCTTAGCACAAACGACTGGAAGTCTCTGCTTTTAACTAAATCTCCAGGCTTTCGCCTGACATTTCAACTTAGTCACGGTGTGAGTGCCACAAGTGGAGGTTCCATTAGACTTAATTGTGGAGCAGGAGCCACACAAGTGAAGCAAACTGCCCCTTATGGGGAAGGATCGGGATTCTGGGTCTGCCATTCAGTGCTTGTGACAGGAGATGGGGGCTGTCGCAGGCTTGTTTTCAAGGTGTGTGGTGAGCTTTCTGTTACTATGACAAAGCTCCCCAGAGAAACACTGAAAATGAGGATTTATCTTCTTAATTATACCTTCACAAGTTTCCACCCATGCTCACTGTGGGCTTGTGTTGAGATGGAACAACATGGCAGAGGGGTGGTGGTAGAAGGATTTCCAGCCTACCTCACGGCAGCCAAGAAAGCAGAGACAGACAAGAGTGTAGGAATAAGATGTACCTTAAAGGTATGTCCCAGTGACCTATGTCCCAGTGACCTACTTCTTCCAACCAGGCCTTCCCTCCCGACTCCATGGATTAGCCTGTTGGTGAAGCTAGCCCCCTCCCTGCTATAAGCCAGCGACTTCTCAATTGCACCAGCTGAGGACCAAGCCTTAACACTTGAGTTTTTGTGAGCCGCACTTCATTTTCACACCCTGAGTGGTTTCTTCTTCTGGCTAAGGAGAAACCAGCAGGGTTAGGAAAAGGAGGAGGAATTCAGAGCCTGAAAATCTTCAGGCCTTCTGCCCGGCACTTCCTGGCTGTCCCTGGGAACTTCTGCCCTCTGCTTTTATTAGCTCATGCAAACTCACCTCCCCCTCCCTCTTTTGAGACAGGGGCTCACTGTGTAGCTCTGACTAGCCTGGAATTTACTACGTAGACCAGGCTGGGCTTAAACTCAGAGATCTGCCTGCCACTGCTGGACCTAAAGATATGTGCCACATGCCCAGAAGAGGGCATCTGTTTTGATGGGGGACGGGGAACTGAACTCAGGTCCTCTGCAAGAGCAGCAAGCATTCTTAACTGTGGAGGGAGGCCTACCCCTTTTAAAAACAGGTTCTCATGTATCTAAGCTGGCTTGAAACTCACTGTGTAACCAAAGATGACTTTGAACTTCTGATTCTTCCATCACCGCCTCAGAGTGCTAGAATCACAGGACGGTACCACCCTTCCCAGATTCTGTGATGCCAGGGATGGACCAGCACTTCTTGATGATAGGCAAATACTCTGCCAACTGAACTGCACCCCAGAAAACTGCTATTGGCTTACTAAAAAATTGAAGGAGAAAAGATCTGTTTCACTTTTCTGTTTATAAAAATGGTGTAGACTGCTGGGCAGTGGTAGTGCACGCCTTTAATCCCAGCACTCGGGAGGCAGAGGCAGTTGGATCTCTGTGATTTCGAGACCAGCCTGGATGACAAGAGCTAGTTCCAGGACAGCCTCCAAAGCCACAGAGAAACCCTGTCTCGAAAAACCAAAAATAAATAAATAAAATAAAATAAAATAAAATAAAATAAAAATGGTGTAGACCTTTGGAAGATATCAAAAAGCAGCAAGGGAGAAATTACTTCAAACCCAGCTCACCAGGGAAAGCCAGTGTGCTCACAACTCGGGGGACCTGTTTCTGGAGATTCTAGGAGGTTTGGTGTTTGTTTCCCCCTCATCACAGTCCCACTCTTCATGCAATGTCGGTGGGTACTTTCCCCTGTTACTGCATGATGCCTGGACAAGCATCATTTTCCAGAGACCATTCTTAAAGATGGAGCAATGACTCTGTGGGTAAGAGCACTGGCTGCCTGTACAGAGAACCCATGTTCCAGTCCCCACATGACAGCTCACAATCTGTAAGGCCCTCTGCTGGCCTCCACAGGCACCAGGCACACAAGATGCACCACAATGCACCACCAGGTAGCAAAACACTCATTCACACAGAATAAACAATTTTTTTTAAAGGCCATTTGCTCATTGTTAGTTAGATAAGTTGAGCTGGTTCTGACTTCCCCGTTTGGTGAATAATGCAGCAGAGGGGAAGGTGGTCTCGTTTGTCTCTTGGAGCAGGGAGGGTATGTGTCTTGGAAGCACCGGCCTCCCTGAGTTGGTGTTATTTTGTCACCCTGCTGGAGTGCCTGTCCACTGTGATTCCTGGAGACAGAGAGAGCCAGAGCCTCCAGAGCAATCAGAGGAGGCTGACTCCCCGAAAAAGAGTTTTTAGAGTATAGGAGTGAGTGAGGTGGCCCACTTTGAGGTGATGAGTGTCCTGTCACCGTAAGAACTCAAAGATTGAAGATAGGGTTGCACTCCTGTACCAGGACATAAGGTATGTGGAGGGATGTGCTGCCTCCTGCATCCATCCCACCTCTCAGTTCTGGAGCATTGTCTGAATCTGTTACAAATTCCTCAGCCAGTGGGAATTAGTGGTCAAAGAGAGACACCCTGGATGAGGAGGAAGAACCGTGAAATTGGGGCCAAAGGCCATTTTGGATTTCAATTCCTCCCTTCCTTTATGTTGAGCAAATCATAGTTATTCCCCTGGAGCCTCAGTTTCCTTGCATATAAATGGGGCAATGATATTTGTGCTGCCTACCATGCAGAAGTATTTTCTTTAGGGAAACAGTGATCACTCTTTTGTTATTTTTTTACATGTACCTTATTTGTGTGTGTAGATGTGTATGTGGGTGGAAGGCAGAGGACAACTTGCAGCAGTCAGTTCTCTCCTTCTACCATGTCATTTCCAGGGATTGGACTCAGGACTTAGGTTTTTAGACTAAACAGCAAGCACCTTTACCTGCTCAGCCATCTCATGGGCCCTTGCAGAAGAAGTACTGGGAGTGTCTTGGAACATAAAAGAGAGTATTAGTGACTATGCCAGAAGTAATACAGCAAAGTCACACTAATGGGATGAAGACATGTCCCTCTGCCTCCACATTTCTTCTACCTGTCCCCTATAACCTCCCTGTCATTACTTATTTATATTTTTGAGACAGGGTCTCTGGCTGACCTTGAACTCACTACATAGCTGGGGATGATCTTGGCTTTCTGATCCTCCTGTTCCTACTTCCAGAGTGCTGGCTTATATGCATGCACCTCCATGCCTGACTCTGTGGTTCTGGAGAGCAAGGGCTTCATGCAAGCACTCTGTTATTACCGCCCCCCTCCATTGTCCTTGCAGATTGATGCTGCCTCCTTAATTGCTGCCTCCGTAATGGCAGCCCCCTGCGCTTTGGCCCTTTCCAAGCTGGTCTACCCGGAGGTGGAGGAGTCCAAGTTCCGGAGTGAGGAAGGAGTGAAGCTGACTTATGGGTGAGCATGGCAGGGGGAGGCTTTGGCAGAGTGTACTGGTGCCAGGTGTGAAAACAGAGGTGGAGAGGGACAGTGTCGTCCTTGAGTCATTTCTGTCCTCCATGGATCTTTCTCTCCCTTCACTACCTTGATGTGGCCTCACACACAAAAACACACTTTTTTTTAAAAAGAACTAATTTATTTATTTAATATGTATGAGTATTTGCCTGTGTATATGTGTCTGTACCAAGAGCTTGAGGAGACCAGAAGAGGGTATGGAATCCCCTGGAACTAGAGTCATAGAGCCCCCAAGTGGGAATCGAACTTGTGTCGTCTGGATGTGCAGCCAGTTACTCTTTTTTTTTTTTTTAAAAGATTTTATTTATTTATTATGTATATAACATTCTGCTTCCATGTATTTCTGCACACCAGAGAGGGCACCAGATCTCATAACAGATGGTTGTGAGCCACCATGTGGGTGCTGGGAATTGAACTCAGGACCTCTGGAAGGGCAGTCAGCACTCTTAACCTCTGAGCCATCTCTCCAGCCCCACCAGTTACTCTTAACCTGTGAGCCATCTCTCCAGCCTGAACACAGACTTGCTGAAGTGGTTGTTGTAGGAAAATGGAGTGTTCAAGGTTACATAGCATAGGTCTAGGCCAACTTGGGCTGCATAGTGAGACTTGTATCAACAGAACAAAACAAAGAAAAAAAAACCAAGTACTGATTTCACCCTTCAAATCATAATCTATTTCTGACCAGTAAGAAAAAAGGGGTCTGGTCGAGGTTCAGGGTGTGAAGCTCAGCTCTTGGTGTGGCCTCGCCTTGCTCCCTGCCACTTTCTCTGCATGACTGATCTCTCTGACCACCAGGTGGCAGCCTCACATTGACAAGTGGAGTGCCAGGCTCCAAACATGGCTTTGTCACCATCTTAATCATCACCATTAACCAATCCTTCAAAAATGTTGAAAAGAAGCTGGGTGTGGTGTTGTATGTTGATAATCCCAGCACCTGGAAGGTGGAGGCAGGAAGGTTAGGAACTGGAGGCCATCCTTACTACACAGTAAATTCCGGGCCAGCCTAGGTTGCATGAGGCCCTGTCTCAACACTCAGATGCTGAAAAGACACAAGGGCTTTGGGGTTACTCTGCCATGTGGAAATAGACTACAAACCACCTGTATCATCTCTCTCTCTCTCTCTCTCTCTCTCTCTCTCTCTCTCTCTCTCTCTCCTCATCTCCCTTTTTTCCTTTTTTTTTTTTTTTTGGCGGGGTCTCAAGTATCCTATCTATCTCAAACTGGCTAGATATCTGAAGATGACCTTGAGTTTCTGATTCTCTTGCCTCAACTGCCTGATGCTGGGATTATAGGGGTACTATCACATCCAATTTATGGGGTGTGTGCCTCTTGAGAGCAGGCACCTGGTCCCAACCAACTCTCATGGAAATTAGTTCTCTGCTTCTACCATGTAGGTTCCAAGTATCAGACCCAGGTCATCAGCCTGGGCAGCGACATCTTATTTTTTTAAACTTAGACACAGCTGACTCGGAACTCACTATGTAGACCAGGCTGGCCTCAAACTTACAGAGATCTGCTGGGGTTAAAGCTGTGTGCCCTCATGCCTGGCTTCTGGTTGCTTTTTTAAAATAAAGAGAAATGGATGCTCTTAATAAAATCTTTTGCTCAAACCAATCTATCAAAAACATTTTCATTTCATTGTGTGATCGACAAAAATAGTATGAAGCCAGACATGGTGGTGCAGGTCTTTAATCTTAGCACTTGTGAAGCAGATGGATCTGTATGAGTTCTAGGCCAGCCTGGTCTACATAATGAGTTCCAGGATAATCAGGGCTACATAGAGAGACCCTGTCTCAAAACAAAACAAAACTAAGATATTTTCTTCTCACTCCCTCCCTTCTCCTCTCCCTCCCTCCCTCCCTCTCTCCCTCCCTCCTCTAAGATCCTCAAAATGTGAGTGGTATACTGAATTTACAACCCAACATGGCTGGGACCAGCTTGCTTTCAAGTGGCCAGAGACCCACTGAACTCCTGTTTCTCAGCACAGCCCAGATAACTGGGTCTTTTCTCGTTCTTTGATCAGCCAGGTGTTGTGCCCCCTGACCCCCAAAGTTCTTTTTTCTCCCTGCCTCAGAAAGAAAACACAGCTCCTTGGTTCTGAAGCCCTCCGTCCAAGGTTCCTCTTTGAACCTATAAGGTGGGGACCTTTCCTGCTTCTGGGGACATGCTAGTAATGACACCTATTGATCCCAATGGTAGAGACGCTCAGAACCTCGTGGAAGCAGCCAGCGCTGGGGCTGCCATCTCAGTGAAGATCGTTGCCAACATTGCTGCCAATCTGATTGCCTTTCTGGCTGTCCTGGAGTTCATCAATGCTGCCCTCTCCTGGCTGGGGGACATGGTGGATATCCAGGGACTCAGCTTCCAGGTGTGGCTATCGTGGAAGGGATGGTCTCAAGACAGGGGATGATAGATAGAGACCCAGAAGAGCCCTTGTGGACTCGATTCTCTTGCCCCTTTATCCTTAGCTCATCTGCTCCTACATCCTACGTCCCGTGGCATTCTTGATGGGCGTGGCCTGGGAGGACTGTCCGGTGGTGGCTGAGCTGCTGGGTATCAAGCTGTTTCTGAATGAGTTTGTGGCCTATCAAGAGCTTTCCCAGTACAAGCAGAGACGCCTGGCAGGGGCTGAGGAGTGGCTTGGTGACAAGAAACAGTGGATCTCTGTGAGTGTCCCATCCCTTCCTGGAAGCCCGGGGTTGGCACAGTATTCCCTAGGCCCCTGTTTTTGTGTTTCCCTGGGCCTGCCTGAGACACACTGAGGTGGCGATTAAGCATCCATATCCTGCTATCCTGATAGACCAGACAGAGACACTGTGGGCTCCCAAAGAGATTTGTCTGAGATCAAGTTCCTGCTTGCTTTGGCCTGGGGTGAGCTACTGTGCCTTGCCTCTCTTTTGGAAAACAGGGGTATAGCACCTGCCACCTCTCCCCAAAGGGGCATGTGGAAGTGTTCGGTGAGCTACAAGAATAAATGAGCTAGGAGACCCTCCCCGTGTATGTGTGTGTGTGTGTGTGTGTGTGTGTGTGTGTGTGTGTGTGTGTGTGTGTATGCCATGTTGTACATATGGAAGCCAGAAAACAACTTGCAGGAGTTGATTGAACTCATATTGAACTCAGATTATCCGCCGTAACAGCATGTGTTTTCCATGCTGAGCCATCTCACAGGCTCAAATGTGAGTGTCTTCCCATATTTACCAGTCTTGTGCTGCTGGGTCACTCATCTGAACTCCTTATTTGGCTGTGTGTATGACGATATTGAAATGAGTATCTCAGTGTGTAGATCTTTCCCTGGCTTCTGGGTCATTTCATTTCTTTCTTATTTTTTAAAGGTTTATTTATTTATTTATTTATTATGTATACAGTGTTCTGCCTACATGCATACCTGCAGGTCAGAGAGGGCACCAGATCTCATTATACATGGTTGTGAGCCACCATGTGGTTGCTGGGGATTGAACTCAGGACCTCTGGAAGAGCAGGCAGTCAGTGCTCTTATCCTCTGAGCCATCTCTCTAGCCCCTTCTGGGTTATTTCTTTGGGAGCTTCCTCAGATGTGGGTGAGCAGAACCCCATGCAGAGCCTGCCTGCAGCAACTTTCCTAACTATGTGCGGTGGTTAAGTGCTGCCTTGTCGGTTTCAATCACTGCAGTCACCACCAGAAACAAAGCAGCATTGGAAGTCTGTACTTAAACACAAGTTTGGGGGCTGAGGATGTAGCTCATTTGGCATCCTGTTTGAATAGCATGCACAAGGCTCCAGGTTCAATCCCCAGCACTGACTGCATAGACTGGCATGCTGGCAATCCCAACACCCAGCTACTAGAGGCAGGAGGATCAGGGCCAGCCTTGGCTACATAAAGAGTTCCAGGAACCTTTTCTGACCTTTACAAATGTTTCAATTTTTTGTTTTGAAACAGGGAAGTCTTTAATTCACAATCCTCCTACCTCCATCTAGGAGGATTATAAAGCCCAAGCCATCAGGCCTGGGTTCAGTTAGCATTTCTCACTTTCATTTCGTTTGAGAGAATTTAATTTTTTAATTAAAGGCTCATGCCTTTAATCCTAGCAGTCAGGACGCAGAGGCAGGCAGATCTCCGTGAGTTCAAGGCCAGCCTGGTCTACAGAGCGAGTGCCAGGACAGCCTCCAAAGCCACAGAGAAACCCTGTCTCGAAAAAGCCAAACCAAAACAAAACAGTTAATTTTTCAAACATCAATTTTTATACCAACTATTTCCCTTTTCTCTCTTTTTAATTCTTAGAAGATGATCTGGAGAGCATTAAATTCCCAAAACAATGAGATGAAATAGTTAAGACCGTGAGTTGAGTCAGATAGGACTGAATTTTTTGGCACAGCTGACTTTTGTTTGAGTTTTTTTGTTTGGTTTGGTTTGGTTTGGTTTGGTTTTGGTTTTTTGAGAGTGTTTCTCTGTGGCTTTGGAGGCTGTCCTGGAACTAGCTCTTATAGACCAGGCTGGTCTCGAACTCAGAGATCTGCCTTCCTCTGCCTCCTGAGTGCTGGGATTAAAGGGGTGCCCCACCATAGCCCAGCTACAGCTGACTTTTGGATATACGAACTTCCAATTACTTAACTCTCTGAGCTTCAGTTTATTTAGTTTACCCCAAAATGAGTATAATAATACTACCTTGTAACTATAATCATTATTGTCATATATATCCTATCATTTTATACTTCAAATTGTTATTTCCCTCAGTGGTCTAAAATTAACTTTATGGCATGAGGCATGGATGGCAACCAGTTATTTTTTTTCCAAAAATGTTTCATTTTGACTCTTGACATTTCTTTCTGGAAAATTAAACAACTGTTCAGAGCACAATGAAAGAAGAATCACTTTGCTTAATCGCCTATTGTATACCTGGTGTTTTCTGTACACTACATGGCCCTGTGACTGCTCTGACAGGCTAGCACTATTATGTCCACATTCCAGATGTAGAAATTGAAATCTACAGAGGCTGTTGACTTACTCCAGCTGATTATGGTGGAGACAAGCTGGGAAGCCAGGCAGGTTGGATTCCCAATGGCTGACTGCCTCTGATTACCTGCTCCAGCCTGGCAGTGCCTAATCGAGGTCTGGGTTTTCAGGTATTTGCAGAGACCAGAAAGAAGCAAGATACTGCAGAGCTTGGAGAAGGTCTGCCTTCAGACTGCCCTTGGCACACTGAACCTGTCAGAACCAGATCCCAAAAGCTGGTCACTGGGCTGAGGCTATAGCTCAGGTGGTAGAGTGCTTGCCTAGAATGCATGAAGCTGTGGGTTCAATCCCCAGCACAGCACAAATTGGGCGTGGTAGTGTATATTACTGTGTGTGACTTCAGAGGTAGAGGCAGGGAGGTCAGGAGTTCAGGATTGTTCTCAGTTACATGAGCTTGAGGACAGTTAGGACACTCCGGATGCAGGCTGAAGGACAGCTGAGCGAGAGGGTTGGGTCTTTGAGGTGTGAACTGGGAGCTGCCTTAAAGAAGCAGAAATATGAGGCTGGCGAATTCACGGAGGGTGCCAAGGCATAAAGGAATTGACTGAATTAAGATGAGGGAGGCTTCATTGCCTCCTTGTAATCTGTATTTCCAGGTCAGAGCAGAAATCCTGACGACATATGCCCTCTGTGGATTCTCTAACTTCAGTTCCATCGGCATCATGCTGGGAGGCCTGAGTGAGTCCCTGGGCTTCGAAGCACCCAGGAGCCGGGAGGACTCACAGGGGAGGGCTGGAGAGGGGTGGTGAAGGCATCAGGCAGTGTAAAGGGAGAGAGGTCATGGGTGAGTGAAGGATGCTTCATCCTGTCCTCTCTATGCTACTTCCTGCTTCCTACTTTCTTCCCCCCAAATGTGAGTTTTCTGGATCATCTCTGCTTCCCACTACGCCCTCACAGCCAGCTAGGGAGAGGAAGGCCCCTCATGAATGTGGCTCAGCACAGACGGGCACAGCAGCCTTCAAGGTGCAGCTGGCCTGGTTTAGAGAGAGTAAAACTGTGTGTTGGAGATGTGAGGTGGTAGCCAGGACATGGCTCGGCCTGTATTTAGTCCTCATTATGCCACACCCCAAACTTATCTTCCTAGATGAGCATAGTGGCATACATCTGTAACCCCAGCACCCAGGAGGCTGAAACAGCAGAACCTTGACTTCAAGCCTAGTCTTGGCTATATGAGACCTTGTCACAAACCAAACCAAACAGATAACAGCACACACACCCTTCAAGGCTTGGGATGACGCTCAGTTGCTAGAGCACTTGCTTTCAGAACCACATCAATGGGCACAGTGGCTCATGCCTGAAATCTCAACATTCAGCAGAAAGATCAGGAGTTTAAAGTCATTCTTGGCTACATAGGGAGTTCAAGGCCAGCCTGCTATGTAAAACCCTGTCTCATAAGAAGAGAAAGAGAAACCAACTTCTTTTCTTCCTCCTGCTACAATGGGTGGGGTGAAGGGGACATCACTGAATTTTTCCAGCTAGGCCAGAGGACAATGAAGGGCCACATCTGCCCTCCTGTCATTCAGCAGCAGAGGGAAGTTCCAGAACTTCAGGAGATAGGCAGAGGGGTGGGTGGCTTTCTTGGCCCTAAGCGCTCTTGGCCCTCTGCAGCCTCTCTGGTCCCCCATCGGAGGAGTGACTTCTCCCAGATTGTGCTCCGGGCGCTGATCACTGGGGCCTTCGTGTCCCTGGCAAATGCCTGTGTGGCAGGTAAGTGCTGGTCCAAGTCCAACAGGCTCAGAACTCTGCCCCCTGGTTTTCTAGCCCCTCTTAGGCAGGGCTGGCCCCTGGGCCAAGCCTCCAAGTCGCTTCCCTCCACAGGGATCCTCTACATGCCCAGGGGGCTCGAGGTGAACTGTGTGTCTCTTCTGAATCAGACCCTCACCAGCAGCAACTTTGAGGTGTACCAGTGCTGTGGCCAGGTCTTCCAGAAGTGAGTGCCTGGGCTGTGGGTGGGTGGTGGCTAACCTGGACTGCCAGTCACAGAAAGACAAGTACCCTAGTGCTTTCTGTACTAGGGGGCAGGATAGGAGGAATGTTATGGCTGCAGCAGCTCTGATGGAGACGGGGTGGGGTGGGGGCAGGGGGTGTCTGAAAGCTTAAAGACCACGGCTGGGGAGGAAAGGTGAACCAGAGATGGGCAGCGACTTTCCCAGGGCTGCACAGTCTATTAACTGCTGCAGATGTGGCCTGATATCCTGCTATGGCTTTTGCTTTCTTTTCAGTACCAGCTTGGAGTTCGGCCCAGAGGCGTTGGACAACTGCTGTCGATTTTACAATCGCACCATCTGCACATAGCTGGAACTGAACATCTTCCTACCCTCAGGGGTCATTCATCCCAGAAAGTGTCTGTCCTCAGGAGGCCGTGGGACTCATCACTTCTTCCACAATTCTACAATTGGGAAAGGGTGCTACGGGGAATGGAGACATCAGTAAATGAAAACACCTCCCACCCCTGGTCACATCACTGCTCCCCCATGTCCTGCCTCTTAACGTGTGAGTTCCCAGCATCTCTTCTGCTCCCTTGCCCTCTGCCAGTTAACCTTCTGGTCCCCTCTACTCCTCTTTCCTTGGGATCCTCATGTGCACCTGTCCAAAGACTCCTTCCTGCTCCCTCCCAAGCATCACACTTGTTGGCCTCACCCCCTCCAGAAGCTGCCTCGAGAGACACCCACCTTCACTCAGCCCCCCCAGAATGCTTTCCAAACTGGTGTCCTGCAGGACAACGTCTCAGTAGGTGTGATGTTCTGAGAGGCCTATGACCCACTAAGTTTGGAACACTGAGCTAAATAAAGTTAGACAGGGTTTGCTTGTTATGGTTTTTCGATGGGGCCTCATGCAGCTCGTTCTGGCCTTGAGCTCATTCTGTAGCTGGGGATGACTCCAGATCCTCTTGCTGTCACCTTCTGAGAGCTGGTTCTTTCCTTCTACCTTTATATGGACTCTGAGGATCAAACTGGAGTCTTGTCTTCTGGCTTGCATGGCAAATTCTTTACTTGAGGAGCCATCTGCCAGCTCAAGATATTTCTTTGTTTTGTTGTTTGTTTGTGACAGGGTATTACTATGTAGCCCTGGCTGTCCTGGGATTCACTGTATAGACCAGGCTGGCCTCGAACTCAGAGTTCCTCCTGCCTCTGTCTCCTGAGTGCTGGGGTTAATGAGGACATGCACCACCACTCCCAGCTCCAGGAACTTTTCTTGATAAAAGTATCTTTTTGAAGGTGTCATAGAATACAGTTGGGTAAATATCTCAGAGTCGAATTGCTTTATTTCCTGATTGTGACACCAGCAAATGTTTGCACAGAACTGGGATCAGGTATGATTCTCAGTGCTTTGTAGGTTTTCTTTCAGTCCTCCCAACAATCCTGTGAGGTTGGCATGGTTGTTATCCCTAGGTGAGGATCAGAGCCCCAGAGAGGTTAAGTAACTTGTCCAATTAAACATAGCTAGGAAAAAGAAAAGACAGGCTTTGAGCCCAGGGCATTAAAAAGTTTTGTAATCAGTGATACACTAGCCAGCCAGTGTCTGAGGAACTTCCTGCCTCTCTCCTCATGCCATGCCCTGAGCTCCATTAGGTCAGGTTTTGATATTTGTTTCCAAATATCTCCAAATCCCTGTGCTGATGCAAACTAGAGTCACATGGGAAGAGGGAACCTCAACTGAGAACTCACCTCCACTGGCTGGTGGGCAAGTCTGTGGATCATTCTCTTGATTGTTGGTTGGGAGGGCCCAGTCCACTGTGGGCGGTTCCACCCCCAGGCAGGGGGCCATGCATTGTATAGGAAAGTAATCTGAGGAAGATGTAGAGAACAAGCCAGTAAGCGGTGTTCCTCTGTGGTCTCTGCTCCATCTCCTGCCTCCAGCTTCCCTAGGTAATGGCCTGTGCTTGAGATATGTAAACCAAATAAACTCTTTCCTTTCAAGCTGGTTTTGGTCAGCTTTATCACAGCAACTAAAGGATAGTGAAGAAATTGGTACCAGAGAGTAGGGTTTTGTTGGTTTTGGAGAGGATTGTGCATGCCCGTGTAACTTCAGGCTGGAAAAACTGTTGAGTGCTTGGAACTTATTGGGCTGCTCTCTGGGAACTTGGAAAACAATGGTGTTGAGAGAAATGCAGATGGTGGAGACCTGGCTTATGAAGTTTCAGAGTCCCTCAAAGACTATCAAGGCCATTTGTATGATAGTTTGCATTAAAAGTTCATGGAAGTGAAACTTTTAGTTTACTGGGACAATCAATGCTGATGATCTGGCATGACCAATCTGCTGTGATTAACATAAAGCCAGAATCACTGAGGCAAAATCTTCTGGGAAGTGTTTCCTCAAGATCAGCATGCCGAAACTGTGGCCTATTGGAGTGCCAAGGTGGTACGTCAAGCCGGCAGCAGAATATGGCAATGAGAAAAAGTCTCACACATCATACTGATTTTGGTTTTGTGGTTTTTCGAGACAGGGTTTCTCTGTATTGTTTTGGAGGCTGTCCTGGGGCTCGATCTGTTGACCAGGCTGGCCTCAAACTCACAGAGATCCACCTGCCTTTGCCTCCTGAGTGCTGGGATTAAAGGCCTGAGTCACCAACACCCAGCCATGCTGATTTTGAAGGCATGAAGGGGTCATGGAGAGCAACAAGAAGTCCATGAGGTTTGGAGCCAGTGGAACTAGGAGGGGCCATTGGTGAAGGTGCAGCCTCGTTACAGTGGCAGCCCTAGGACTGAGGGGTCATGGAGAGAAACTGAAGCACAGCACCATGTGTGAGAGTCAGAGTTCCTGAAGAGACCAGGGGAGAACACTGGTATAGGTGCAGCCTCAGTTGCAGTGGAGACCCCAGCATATGGGAGATGCCAGGACTGTGGGATGACCACCAAGGACAGCAGCAGTGGTGGAGTGGAGCTGGCCTGTGCCTATGAGTCTAGCTGTGCATGTTAGAAATGGCAGAGCTGGGGAAATGGGACTGCCCAAGCCCTTTGGAGCGCAGAAGATCATGAGTGAGTCCCAAATGTCAGAGATTGAGCTTTGTATATTGTTGGGTTTTGGGTTTACTTTGATCTGATTATAATTGTGCACTGGTTCTTCCCTTTTGGAATAAGAAAATGTGTAATTAGTTTGGATTTTATAGGAGCCCACAGTTAAGGGACTTTGAGTATTTAAATTTATTTATTTTTGTTGTATATGTGTATAAGATGTATGTTTGTGGGCACATAAATATTACCGTGTGTGTGTGTGTGTGTGTGTGTGTGTGTGTGTGTGTGTGTGTGTGTGTGCCAACAGACAACCTTGTTCAGTCTGTTTTCAGGGATTGAACCCAGATCATTAGACTTACATGCCAAGCTCTTTACCCACTGAGCCATTTTACTGGTTCTGATGTTTGGTATTTTTAAATAACTTATTTTTATCTTATGTGTACAAGTGTTTATGTGCATGTATTTATGTGTACTATGACTGTGTCTGGTACCCTCAGAGGTCAGAAGGGGGTGTTGGATCCTCTGGAACTGGAGTTAGAGACAGCTGTGGATGCTAGGAACCCGGGTCCTCTGAATGTGCAGTAAATACTTTCAACCTCTGAGCCATCTCTCCAGCCCTGACTTTGAGTATTTTAAAGAGATAGTGAACATTTTTTTAAAGATTTTATTTATTTATTTATTTATTTATTTATTTATTTATTTATTTATTATGTATACAACATTATTGTGCTTCCTTGTATATTTCCACACCCGAAGAGGGCACCAGATCTCATTACGGATGGTTGTGAGCCACCATGTGGTTGCTGGGAATTGAACTCAGGACCTCTGGAGGAACAACTGGTGCTCTTAACCTTTGAGCCATCTCTCCAGCCCGAGATAATGAACTTTTAAGTGATGGAATTTGTAAAGACTGTGGGACTTTTATTATTTATTTATTTATTTATTTATTATTTGTTTTTTTTGAGATAGGTTTTCTCTGTGTAACTGTCCTGGTTGTCCTGGAACTCACAGAGATCCGAGTGCCTCTGCCTCCTGAGTGCAGGCATTAAAGGCGTGTGCCACCTCTGCCCAGCAAGACTGTAGGACTTTTAAAAGTTGGGCCTTAGTTTATATTTTGATTTTGGAAACAAAAAACTTAAAGGTTATGGCTTAATAGTGATGTATTTATGTGTCAGGTTGACAAGGATCATTGGCACTCATTGGTCTTTGTTGACTTGACACAAATTAGAGAGAACCTTAACTGAGGAGTTATCATCATTAGATTAGTCGTTGGGAATGTTTAAAGGCATTTTCTTGATTGCTAATTGATATGGAAGGGCTAAGCCCACTGTGGGCAGCACCATCCCTAGGCAGGTGGTCTTGGGTTGTATAAAAACACAAAATAAACGAGCCAACAAGTGGGATTCCTCTATGGCCTTTGCTATAGCTCCTGCCTAAACCTTTTCCTCCCCAAGTTTGTTTTGGCCAGTGTCTTATCACAGCAGGAAAAGCAAACTAGGATACCTGCCTTTGCTTCTGGTGCACCCTCCCCTGTCTCTCCTGCCCAGGCTCCTATCTCAATACTCATCTTCCCCAGTAGCTTTGGCTTCAAGGACCTCTATGCGCCTGCTTCTTCACCCCTTACCTGCCACCTCAAGCTTCCTTCCAGCACTTGCCTGCAACACAGGGAATGTGGAGCCCCGTGTGGCAGGTATTGGCTCTACCACAAGGAGTGGGCTCCTGCTGTCTCCACCATGGATTTTTGTTCCAAGGGCACCTTCCTTGCCCTGGAGACCCCATAGCAGACCTGAGTCCCAGTCCTCTGGGCCCTTAACTCCTAAACCCCCCTCCCACTGCCCTTGAGCTATTAGCAGGACACTGCTGAAGTTGTATGCACAGCTGTCTTCGAAGGTCAAACCTCCACCCCATCCTCACTATCTGTTGGGTCTAACTGTCCTTGTCCTGATGTTCTGGACTCGCTGCCTACTCACTACATGGCCAGTGATGTTCCTGGGAAAATGGCAACTTCTTGAACATGGGCATCACAGTATTCTGTTTTTCTCCCAAAGTACCTAGCATGGTGCTGGACTTATGTTTGTGGAAATGGATCACAACTTCTCTGAGAGTCCCCTGTGGAGACAACACTGCTGATTTGATCTAAACCTGGGCACAGGATTCAGGGCTCTGTTGTCACAGAGCACTGGACTTTTGTGTCCTCTCTCTCTCTCTCTCTCTCTCTCTCTCTCTCTCTCTCTCTGATTTATTTATTATGTATACAGTGTTCCGTCTGCATGTATCCCTACAGGCCAGAAGAGGGCACCACATCTTAGAGATGTTAGTTGTGAGACATCAAATGGTTGCTGGGAATTGAACTCAGGACCCCTGGAGGAACAATCAGTGCTCTTAACCTCTGAGCCATCTCTCCAGCCCAACTTTTGTCATCTCTTAACTCCTACCATTCTCATCATCTACATCCACAGAAGTTGGGTGTCTCTTGAGGATGGGGCCACACATATGTATTGCTTAGGAGAGTCGTGGTTTCTGGCACCCAGTGTCCGTGTTTCACTGCATTCTAGGCAAAAGCTTCTAGGTTGACTATGATGGCCCATGTCTATATTACCAGCATTTGTGAGGGGGGAGCAGGAGGATCAGGATTTCAAGAATATCCATGAATTCAGGTATACAAAGAGTTAAATGCCAGCCTGGGCTACACAAGTTCCTATCTCAAAAAAAAAAAAAAAAAAAAAAAAACCCAAACAAACAACAACAACAAACAGAAGCAAAATAACAGCAACAAAACCAAAAGAAAAACAGAGAACATCTTTAAGCCAGGTTGGCACAGGTACCTCTGCCTGTTCCTCCAACAGCCACGACAGGTACTGCTAATTGATCTCAGCGCTTCTCTCACCATATCCAGAAAGCTTACTGCTATAAGAGCCTACCACCAAGTAAGTCAAGGTTTCTTTTCATGTTTACCTCAGTGCAAAAACAAAACAACTAAAACTTGCCATCAAGGATATGGGTTATGGCAAAGAATCTAGAAATTGAAGGTGGTATAAAGAGGGTTTCCTGCAAAAGACGGGGTCTATGTAGGTGATCTGTTTATGCCACACCAGTGAATTGTGTGTCCTACAGATTTATATGTTGACATTGTAACCTCTGAGGTGACATCATGAGATGGGGCCTTAGGAGGTGATAAAGTCATAAGGGTGGAGCCCTTATAAAAGAGATTCTCCAATGTTGTGGGATTAGGATCAGAAGTTACCATTCAGTCAGTCAGAATGGAGTTCTCATGAGAGTTCAGCCACGCTGGCATCTTCTGGCCTCAAAACCTGTGAGAAATGAATTTCTACTGTTTATAAGCCATGCTGTTCATAGTATTTTGTAATGGAGACTGATGTGAAACAGAGCCCCACCCTCATGACCTCATCTGAACTAAAGGCCCTCTGCAAGCCCCACCTCCAAATCCATCCACTGGGGGCCAGGTTTTCATCACAAGAACTAACAGGATAGAACCTTGCCCATAGCACCTAGTATGCACTAGAGCTTAAGGGAACAGCAGTGGCCCAGACCCTATAGGAAGCCAAAGGATTGGGTTCTTCCTTAGAGAGGAGGGTGTTGCCTCCCTCTCCCTCCAAAGTGCTGGGCTTACAGATGTGTGCTGCTATGCCTTGAGCCAATGCCATGCTTTGTTGTTGTTTTGAGACAAGGTTGCTCTGTGTAGCTCTGGTCATCCTGGAGATCCGCCTGTCTCTGTCTCCCAAGTGCTGGCATTAAAGGTGTGTGCCACCACTGCCACCCAGATCATACTTTATTTTGTTTTTACTTAATTTTATCTGTATGTTGTCTGAATGTATGTCTGTGCTCCACTTGAGTGTCTGGTACCTACAGGGTCCAGAAGAGGGCACTGGATCTCCTGGAACTGGAGTTACAGATGATTGTGAACCACCACATGGGTGCTGGGACTCAAATCCTGATCTTCTGGAAGAATAGCCAGTGCTCTTAACCACTAAGCCAGCCCTTGGCATGCTTTTTTGGGACTGTTTCTATATTATGAAGTGAAAATAATGCCAAATGAGTTGTTCAAATTCATTTATATTAAGGGATATATATATATATATATATATATATATATATATATATATATATATTATTGAGCCAGGGTTTACTCTGTGGTAACAGTCCTGGTTGTGCTGGAACTTGCTCTGTAGACCAGGCTAGCCTTGAACTCACAGAGATCCACCTGACTCTGCGTCCTGAGTGCTGGGATTAAAGTCTTGCACTACCACCACCCAGGAAGGGTTATCTTTTTAAAGACACAATATGCTGCAGTATTTGGACTGTCTATAAGATAATAACAATATTTATTTGTTAATAAATTTTTGTCTGAAGCCTAATTTAACAATTTGAAAAAATATCATTATATCAAATATGTGACTGTAATTGAATATTTCCATAAGCATGTAGACTCTGTGTTCTTCTGTGGTTGGTAAAGTAATAATCAATGTATTTATGATTTTAAATTAATTCCTGGTGGACTGGTCTGATAATTAACTCCTTTTAGTCCCCACAACCATATAAATGGATGGCTTTGGAGATCTTAGCAAAAACTCTACATTGGCAGCCCTTCATGCATGCCAGGTTCCTGTCCTTTTTTGCTACCCCCTGTATGGACCAGCACACTAGCAATACTCAGGGCACCTTAAGCTTAGTGTGGGCAAGAAACCTCCCAGACAGACCTGCCAGTGGTAATATATCGAGCTGATTGAAGCAGGCTGGAGTGGCCAGAGAGGATCTGTCTTGCTTTTAAGATGGGACAGGACCTGCACCAGGGGTGGAGGTGGTGGGGTGGTGGGGTGGTGGGGTGGTGGGGTGGTGGAAAAGCACACTCTGGGGAAAAGAGATTGGCATAGTAAAGCCGGGACAGTGGCCAGTTTCTGGGTCCCGGCCTCTCCATCACATCTGGAGAACAAGGGAGCATGTCAGTAAGGCGACAGCCCGGAATACCAAAATCTGCATGACACATACCAGGCCTGATGCATTTAGCTTCCTGCATTGTGCCTTCTCCACTCTTGGTCCTGGATGACAATTCTAGAAAGACAATTAGAACAAATGACTAGAAAATAATAACAAAGGCACACAATGATTGTTGTCCCTTAGAGCTTGTCAGGAATTGGTCACAGCATCCCATGCAGATGTCCAAATTACAGATGGTCAGGCCCTTTGTATAAAATGTTGCTGGTTATGTGGGAATCCTGCCTGTAATCGCCATTCCCAGCAAGCTTAAGGCCATCCTGGGTGGCATGAGACACCATCTCAAAAGCAAAAATACACTACCTAAAATAAATGCTGTTCATTTGCATACAGCCTAAACATATTCCACTCCAGGTTAGTTTATAATACATAACACAATATTGGTGTGTGCACACAGTCGTGATACCGTGTTGTAAGGGACTGATGACAAGAACAGGACAAACAAGAGCTCAGTGCACACCCAGTGCCCCACCCCTCAAAGTTTTGTTCTTTAGAATATTTTCAGTCTACAGTTGTTTGGATTCATGGGTATAGAAACCACAGATGCAGAGGGTGAGCTGTATATGACTCAATTGTTTTTCTTTTTATCGTGTGTGTGAGACAGAGGTTAGAGGGCAAATCCTAGGTGTCCTTGCTTTCACCTTGTGTGAAGTGGGGTCTCTTTGTTGTGCTTTGATATGCCTGCAGGGTGAGCTAGCTCTTGAGTTTATAGCGGTCCTTGTGCCTGCTTCGGATTTTCCTGTAGGAGTACAGAGATTAGAGATATATGAACTACTGAGGCAGCCTTTCCATAGGTTCTGGGGTTTGAACTCAGGGCTTCATATTTGCAGGGCAAGCAGTTCAATCACTGAGCCATCTCCCCAGCCTATCTATCTATCTATCTATCTATCTATCTATCTATCTATCTATTTATCTATCTATTTATATATCTATCTATCATCTATCTATTTTCTATCTATCTGTGACAGTGTTTCTCTGTGTAGCCCTGGCTGTCCTGGAATTCACTTTGTAGGCCAGGCTGGCCTTGAATTTATGAGATCTGCCTGCCTCTGCCTCCTGAGTGCTGGGATTAAAGGCATATGTCACCATTGCCTAAGTAACATCAATTTTTTAAAAGCCTTAATTGTTTATTGTTGGAGTTAATAAAGTTACTCTTTAAGTTGTTACGAAATTGCATGTTACTCTCAGTTTCTGTAGCTACATTATTGCAGATGTGAAACAACTAGTCCATGGCTTACATTTTGGTTTTTACAATATTTATTTAAACTGGGTGGTGATAAAGCACACCATTAATCCCATCACTCGGGAGGCAGAGGCAGGTCCATCTCTGTGAATTCGAGGCCAGCCTCGTCTACAAAGTGAGTTCCAGGACAGTTACATAGAGAAACCCTGCCTTGAAAAACAAACAAAAAAATTTATGTGGGAGTATACATGCACCATAACATTCATATGGAGGCCAGAGGAGGACTTGTGGGAGTCGGTTATCCTCTGCTATGTGGGTTCACGAGAGCCAACTCAGGTTGTCAGGCTTGGTGGCAAGCACCCTCACCCATGGAGCCAGCTCCCCAGACTCACGACTTATGTTTTGCATAGCTTTGTCCTAGAGTATTTTTAGTTAGTTAAAACTAACAGAGATTTATGTGCTCAGAGGCTGGGCCTGCATTTGAAATTCTTTCAGAAGAGCTGGGTCAAGGCAGATTGAGTGTGTGTGTGAGTGTGTGTGTGTGTGTGTGTGTGTGTGTGTGTGTGTGTGTGTGTTTGTGTGTGTGTGTGTGTGATTTTTTTTTTTTGACACAGGATTTCATGTATACTATGCTGGCCTCAAGCTTGCTATAGTCTAGGATGAAGCTGAACTTCTGATCCTCCTGTCTCTACCTCCTGAGTGATGAGATTATAAGTGTGTACCAGCAGACCCAGTTTCTGTGGCTCTGGGGATCAGTGGCTCTGTGACTTCGAGGCAAGCACTCCTACTAATTGAGCTACAGTCTCTTTCATGTGAGAGAACTGAGCAAAATTTCAAAGACAATGGAAGTAGTCTGAATAATTTATACAGATACATCTCTTGGGGACAGTAGCATGACTCCCGTCTCCTAAGTGTGGTTCCAAAAAGCACAGCATGGAAATAGAGGAAGTAAGAAAGGAAGTTTGCAGGAGAGAGGCCTCCTAGGTATGGTTAACACCAGCTGGGAGGGCAGGGTGACACACACTCTCTGGAGGCAGTGCTGAGAATGGCTCTTCTCCTCTGTGGTCTCCCTCCCTCAACCTAGAACCTCAGTATAAACACAAGGAAAACATTGAACAAACTCAAGCCATGACATACTCTACAAAATATTTAACCACGATGCCACAGAACTGTCAGAGCCTTTGCCCACAAGGAAAACCTGCCCAGTGGAACCTAAAGGAGACGTTGTGACTAAGTGTGACATTGTAGTGGTTAAACTGTGTTGTCTCCCTACCCCCAAGAGCTCAAGCCCTAATCTCCAGCATCTGTGAGCACACCCTTATTTGGAAGCAAAGTGCTATGGTTTTGGATCTAGAGTATCCCTCAAAGGCAGTGCGTTGGGGGCTTGGTCCCCAGCCTGGGAGATGGTGGGAACGGGGCCAAGTGGGAAGAAGGTAGTTCACTGGGGAGATATTGCACTGGAGGAGGTATCTGACCCCTACCTCCTTCCTGTTTCTCTTTCTTTGCCTCCTGATCCCCTTGCAGTGATCCTAAACAACAGAGCCAAAGGACCACAGACCAAACCCTCTGAAACCATGATCCCAAGTAGGCCTTGTTCCTAGTAAATGGCTTATCCCAGACCGTTTGTCATCTGACCAACACATAGGTCCTGCAGATGCAAATTAAGGATCCAGGATGAACTCATTCTGGATTTAGATATGACAGGGAATGGCAGGTAGAAGAAGAAGAAGGGCAGGGACTTCTGAGACTCTCAGACCCAGAGACACAGACAGAAGAAAGGCATGTGAAAATGGAGGGCTATTAGACTCCTGCTCCTACAAGCTGGGAAGGACTGGAGCCTGCAGGAGCTGTGAGTGGGCAGAGAGGGCACCTCCCTTCTTTATGGGGTTTAGCCAGGCCTGCCCAGCAGACCCCTGAGAATAAACCTCTGTTGTAAGGCAACAACTCTAAGGCAGCCTTAGGAGACTGATACAGGTATCCTGGAAAGAAAAAGAACATCAGTGTGGGGGTCTCTGGTCCCACCACGGCCAGCAGAGTAATGATTAGCAGGAGACATGACTAAGTAGCCAGTGTTGGTTCAAACTTCGGGAGTCTGACCCTGGGTAGTTTATTTTAGGTATGTTTAAGCACAGCACAATTTGGTGAAGATTTCCTGGTGATAATTGAGTCAATTCTGTGTGCACAATAAAGCTTTCCATGTAGCTGGGCGGTGGTGGCGCACGCCTTTAATACCAGCACTTGGGAGGCAGAGGCAGGCAGATCTCTGTGAGTTTGAGGCCAGTCTGGTCTACAGAGGGAGTTTCAGGCCAGCCAGAGCTATGCAGAGAAACCCTGTCTGGAAAAAAAAAAAGCTTAATATGTGACTACATCAAAACTCTTTGTAGGGCTGGAGAGATGGCTCAGAGGTTAAGAGCACCGACTGCTCTTCCTGAGGTCCTGAGTTCAATTCCCAGCAACCACATGGTGGCTCACAACCATCTGTAATGAGATCTGGTGCCTCCGTCTGGTGTGCAGGCATACATGGAAGCAGACTGTTGTATACATAATAAATAAATAAAATCTTAAAAAAAACTCTTTGTAAGTACATGTGGCACCTTCCATAAAGATGGGTTCTATAGATTGACTACATGTGGCACCTTCTATAAATATAGGTTCTATAGACTGCCAAGCTCTATAAGGGTCTGAGGGAGGATATGGTGTTGTCTCAGCCACACAGTTAGTTCAAAGGTCACCAGTCTATTAACCATATCCCTCCCTTTGAAAGGACAACCCTGTGTGTTTAACATTCCTGGTCCCTCTAGTGCTTTTCTGTGGGCACAAGGACCTCTGTGCCTCCTGCACATCAGGGAAAGACTATTGAAGGCCAAATCAAATTTGGAGTTCAGCTCCTGTAATATATCCGCAGAACTTCATTGATTGTAACAACGAACCATAGTGTCTCACTCTACTTGGGACGCTATAACGAAACAGATGCAAACCGCTTGGCTTACAAACCACAGAAAATTTTCTCTCACTATTCTGGAGGCTTTGAAATCCAAGATCAGACCCAGCATCTGGTGACGGTCAGTGGCTCAAAGATGGCCTTCTTGCTATGTCCTCGAATGGTAGAAAAAGCCAGTGAGCCAATTCAGGCCTCTTATAAGGATGTCAGGCCCATTTATGGAGGGTCTTCTTCCATTACATAACTGCCTCCCAAAAGCCTCCCTTCCCTTTATGATCACCTTGGAGTCATAGAATTCAGTGTATCGTGTAGTAAAGCCTGGCATTGACAATGGGGGAAACTGGGTCAGGGCAAAACCTTTCTATAAATCTAAATTTCTAATTTTTTTTTTGCAGATTTTATTTGAATTAGAAACAAGATTGTTTTACATGACAATCCCAGTTCCCTTCTCCCTCCTGTCCTCCCCTACTACTCCCCCCAACTAAAGACCTACCTATCACATATCCTTTCTGCTCCCCCTGGATGATGAGGCCTTCCATAGGGTGTCATCAGAGTCTATCATATCCTTTGGGATAGGGCCTAGGCCCACCCCGTGTGTCTTGGCTCAGGGAGTATTCCTCTATGTGGAATGGGCTCCCAAAGTCCACGCCTGTGCTAGGGATATAAACTTGTAAAATTTAAAGGCTTATTCCATTGAATTTTTTTTTACATTTTGTTTTGTTTGTACACATGTGTGGGTACACATTTGCCATGTCATGTCAGGGCATGAAGGTCAGGGGGGCATCTTGCAGGACTTGGTTCTCTCCTTCTACCTTGTAGGTTCCATGGATCAAATGCAGGTCCTCGGGCAAGGTGCAGGTGCTTTTACCTGCGGAGTCATCTCACTGGCCTTTTATTTTATATTCTTGAGAGAATCTCACTGTGCAGTCCAAATTCAATCCTTTTGTCTCGGCTTCCTGAGGGCTGGGATTGCAGTTGAGTGTCTCCACTCCTAGATCGTAAAAGTCTATTGAAAAAGAAGTCATGGAGGGGAAACCCCATGTGGATGACTTGTAATGTAGCCTGGAGAATCTCTGCCCTTGACAATGATAACCCAGGTCAGCCTTGGTGTCTCTCTGCCCCTCTTCCCATGGCCCTGTTCTCACCTTTGCTTCCCCTCACTGATTCAAGCGCATGCCTTCAGCTGACTATGAATGAGATCTGAACTCTTTCCAACCATGTGGTAAGCATCATCAACATGAAATTACCTATGACTCACAACTAGTGAGCCCCAAGTTTTTAGACAGGACCTGAAACATCATTTGAGGGTGACCACACCCCCCACCTCCCAGAATTTCTGAGAAATTTTACACCCATAACTTGGATGGTGTCTGTCACCACATTTTGTTTTGGGTTTTGTTTTGTATGTTAATTTTAAGATTCCACTCCCAAGAGTGATTCATGGATTGAACAGGACCAAATGCCTGACCCAGGAAGAGCCAAGTCCGTATATTTGCCAATGGCCTTTCAGATTCGTGAAAAAGAATATGAATTATAAAACCCAGAGGCAGAGAGCTGGGAGCTGAGTCACCACCACGGGGCTGTCTGTGAGCTGAGCTCACCCCCCATCCTCCTGCACAGGGCTGTCTGTGAGCTGAGCTCACCCCTATTCTGCAGCTTACTTGTTTGCTTTGATTTGAAGGTGATGAGAGCTGAATTGTTGCTTAGGTTTTGTTTTTGAGACAGGTTCTTCTTCTCTTCTTTAGAGAAATTCCCTTTAACCTGGGTAAATGGAAGAAGACTTTGTAACAGAAGGACATTGCTTAGAGAATACACTTAGTTAGCCTGCCCTTGTGCTGCTTGGAATTGCGTGGCTATTCAGTCTTCCCTTAAATCTAATCAAAGACAAGACCCTCTTGGCACAGCCTATTCCATACTGGAGAACTCAACATCTTAGATCTCCTGGGGTTTTGATTTCACATCAAGAAATGTTCTGTTTTGATCTGTCTTGTTGTTCTGGTTTGTTCAAGAGGCAACCTCATCTCCTGGCTGTAACTACGTTCTTTTTCTCTAGTTACCAAAGTAATATTTTGTTCATTAATCTGATACCTCTTATTTTATTGTGTTGTATTTTTTTTTTCTTTTTGAGATTTTGAGACAGGGTCTCATTCTTACTTGGTACTTATTAGATAGAACAAGCTGGATTCAAAGTCACAGAGGGCCTCCTGTCTCAGCCTGCTGGATGCTTGGACTCTGGACCTCTACTGCCACACCCAACTCTTATAGACATATTATAAGAATAATCTAGTTCCCCCCATGATAGTTCTTCAACATTTTAAAAAAAATTTTTCAATTTAAAATTTTCAAATTTACTTTTATTTGTCTGTGTGTGAGCGTGTGTGTGTGTGTGAGGAAGAGCACATGTGGTGGTCAGGAGAAGACTTGCTGGAAACAGTGGTCTTCTTCCACCATGTGGATCACAGGGATCAAACTCAAGTCATCAGGCTGGGCGGCAAGCAAGCAAAGCTTGGCCATCTCAACATGAGTCCCTTCTTCAAAGATGGCAACCACCCAGGTTTCACTTCTCTGAGGCAGGGACCTTCAGTTCTCTCAGTTGTTCATCAAGTAACACATAGAAAATGTGATTTTAGCTGTTCTGCATTTCGATGCAGGCAGCCTATGAGTCACGAGCAAGTCCAAGATGAAGCCAATGAATAGTGTGGTAAAGATGACCTCAGGGGTGTAACCAAGATGATGTAATGGGGCTAAAAACTGGAGATGGCCTTAGCAGGGTTCTCAAAAGAACAGACTTCTAGGAAGGAATAGTGTTAAGAGGCTGGGATTGCTCCTGAAGTCCTCGACCCTGGGGCATGCATGTTGAAGGTGAAACTCGGGAGGGATTGTCATTGTGGGACAAAGTTCTGGCTTAGCTTGCACAGGGGACTGGAGATACAATGGTGCAGGAGTGGAGTGGATAGAACCTTATATATCAGGATATCCTGCTGGCTTGGCTGCCATTTAAGATCATAACCAATTCCTACTTTACCTGGTAGTCACTTTATATTCCCAGAGGTGATTGCCACTTTTGGACAAGTTCTGACGACGATGTGGAACAGTGAAGCAGGAGTAAGTCGGCCAACAAGGACTTTATTTTATTTCTAGTCATGTGTATTTATGTAGTGTGTCTGTGTGTGGGTATGTGAGCATGAGTGCAAGTGCCTGCAAAGGCCAGAAGTGGGCTTTGAATCCCCTGGGGCTGGATTTATGGGCAATTTGAGTCACCTGATACGGTTTCTGGGAATTGAACTCCAGTCCATTGCAAGAGCGGTGAATGAACTGTTGAGCCATCTATCCAGCTTCCAAGGGAGAATTTATGAAAAGGGGTGACCAGCATGGACAGGTACTCATTCCACACTTGAGTATATAGGCTTTCAGGAAGGACACTGGAAGGGAAGCCAGATGTTCAACAGAATCCTGCCCTGCTCTGCCTAAAGGCACCAAACCTTCAACACATGAGCCTTTGGAGAGAGACTTCACATGCAAACTCTAATAGACTATTTGTCCAGTCTAACAGTCTAGACCAGCAGTTCTCAACTCCTTTGGGAGGTTGAAGGAGCCTTTCACAGGGGGGTTGCACATCAGATATACTGAATATCAGATATTTACATTATGGTTCATAACAGTAGCAAAATTACAGTTATGAACTAGCAATGAAATAAGTTTATGGTTGGGGGTCACCACAACATGAGGAACTGTATTAAAAGAGCACAGCATTAGGAAGGCTGAGAACCACTGGTATAGACTAACAGGCTATCTAGACTTCATGTGAGAGGAACACATGTCTGACTTGTTATTTGGAAGCTCTGTTGTATGTCCCCTGCCAGTGGACAAGAAGGACAAGACAGGGGATGGCAATGGACAAAGGGAGAATAGAATACTATTAACCCAGTGCCCATCTCCCATGCACTGCTGGTTTCATGGTAACATGGGGCTGATTGTGATTAATGGAGGTCTTGTATAGATAGGATCACACCTAGCTAAGTCCAAACGTGGAATCTATTCTGCACTGGCCACAGAGACTTAGTAAAAGACAGAATCCTGATCTATGTGGGAGGGGAAGTAGGGAGAGAGCCAGATGGAGCATTAAGGCAGGTTTAAGCCTCAGACTCAGTTCCCTCAAGAAGCCCTCCTACCCGCCAACCCTTGAAAATTATGTCCAGAGCCACAGGAACAAGGAAGAGAAAGACAGTTCCCCGATAACTGTTTGGAACAGGGTTCAAATCCCCACGTAGTCACGTTGTCACCTGGCTCTACATAAACACCTTTCGTATCTTTGCAAGGTAGGATTCCTCGTTTCTTCTCTGTGTGTAAGACAGGTGCTGCTCACAGATCAAGGCTGCTCGTTGCCACATGCAAAGCTGCAGACTCCAAACTGCCAGGCAGCCATTCGTGCAATGACTCGTGCCTGTCCAAATGGCTGAGTGTGGTGGGGGTCTCCAGGTCACAAGGCTTCTTCTGGCTGCTCAGCTGCCTCTGACACTAAGTCGGTTTCCCCTGCACAGTTTCTTTCTCTCTCCTGAAAGACAGAAGTGCTTTAGGAATGAGAAACCAGTGCCTAGTGTGGTAATCCCAACACTCAGGAGACTGAGTTCCAAGGCCAGCCTGGACTAACTATTGTGTGGGCTAAGGTGTGTGATAACTGTCTAAAAACAAGGGGAGAGCTCCCACCTGAACCTGAACCTGAGTGTGATATTTGGACTCACTTGGTGGAGGAAGAAACCCATACGTGGAGGTTACCCTTAACTTCCTCACTAGTGCTGTGAATTCGGTTTTTATTTCTTGAAACACCTGTCTCATTAAGATTCTTTTGTACTTTTAGAGGAAGCACTTGTTTACATTCTCACCCGGATTTTTTTTTTTTTTTTTTTTTTTTTTTTGAGGCAGGTTTTCTCTGTATAACTGCTCTGGCTGTCCTGGAACTTGCTCTGTAAACCAGGCTGGCCTCAAACTCACAGAGATCTGCCTGCCTTTTTGTCCCCAAGTGCTTATATTAAAGGCAAGCACAGCCACCACCACCTGGCTCTCATCCATCTTTTTTACTTTTTTTTTTTTTTTTTGTCAGTGGCCTCAATTAGAGAAGAAACAAACTATCTCAAAGCATGCTACTTTTAGGGAACTGTTTTTGGGCAGTGCCTGGAGGGCAGAGAGTTCTAATCTGCTTTGTGCCTACAGTTTGCCTTTATTTTAGCATCAGCTGCTCTGAGCCAGAGTGTGGCCCTAGGGTCTGAATAGAAGCCAGAGGTGAGGATTTGTGATGGCTAGTGTGGAAAAGGCTATGGAACAATTTGCTATTCAGCTAAAGCTGGAGTGAGTTTACAGAAGTTGTGTCTGTAGCTTTGACCACACTAGTGGTTTCACTAGTTACAAGGCAGGTCACAGTCATTGTCTTTCTTATGAGGAAAGCAGGCTGTGCCCTACCCTGCCCTGCTACTCCGTGTCATATACAACAGCAGCCTACAAAGCAAGTTTGCTCCATTTTGAGGACAAGACCTAAGGTGCAAGGACTCTTGCATGTGGTTTTTGTAAGTAACAGCCATCATTTGTTGAACACAGTCACAAGGCACAGACTATTAACTTAGTTATGCAAATAAAAATTACCAAGTTAAATTAAGGACATGTGTACCATAGCAAATGCATGAGGGCTTAGATTCCATCCCAGCACTGTAAGACAAACAAAAATGTTTGCTTATAGCCAGGGGTGGTGGCTATAAGCCTGTACTTGGGAGGTAGAGGCAGGTGGATCTCTGTGAGTTCAAGTCCAACCTGGTCTACAGAGAGAGTTCCAAGACAGCCAAGGCTATACAAAGAGACCCTGTCTCAAAAAACAAAAACAAACAAACAAACAATGTTTGCTTACACAAAGCAATCCTTTAGCCTCAGTCTTCTAGTGCTGCTTCGTGGCCTTAGACTCCACTACCCTTTTATTTAATTAATTTGATTTCATCTGCCCTTCATGCTGGGTACTTTCTTCAAATGTATAGGACATTTCAGCTTTGTATATGTACAATAATGAGTCTGTAGGGGTTGTTGGAGTGCTGAGGGTGGAGCATGGAGAGGGTTAAGGCTTAATGACTAGTCACTAGTGAGTCTCACTGTCGGGTAATTGGGTTGCAACTATCTATTTCACCAGAGAGGATGGGTCCCCCAGATGCCAATACCTCTTGGTATCTTTTGTAGAATTCTTTTGTTTCTACAGTGGAAGAGTCTTCCACCTGAGGGAGATACTTAGGGAGGAGAGATTCCTGACTCTTTAAAAAATGTATTAGTGTGTGTGTGTGTGTGTGTGTGTGTGTGTGTATGTGTGTGTGTGTGTGTACAGGTATAAGCACACACACTCATAGATGGCAGAGGACAGAATTGGGAGTTGGTTTCTTCCTTCTACAAGTTGGATCCTAGGGACCGAACTCAGGTCATCAGGCTTGGCAGCAAGCACCTCTACCTGTTGAGTCAGTCTTGCCAGCTCCAAGAACTGATTCTGCATCACTTGCATATGAAATGGAAACAATCCTCCGAGAGCCCTCTACTCCCTTACTGTAGCTGACACTCTTTAGGTCAGCTGCCTAGCTGTTACCCTGCCTCCTGAAATGCATCAAAAGAGGGGTTAGTCGCCAACACAGTTCATACCCCCTTTGAGTCCTCTTAATGCACAGTCTTGCCCTGCACTGCCTTGCATCCCCCCTTCCACCTCCAGTTTCCTGTCTGAGATGGGAAGGCAGAGCCAGGCAGTTACCTGGCATTGCAGTGCCCTCAGCCAACCTGTTTCCAGCATTCCTTGTGCAGTAACAGTTACCCCTTTCCTCAGCTTCAGCATTCTGCTGTCTCAGCTCTGCCTCTTCCCCCCTCTTCATCATCTTTCAAAATGTTACTGCATCTCACCTGTATCATCACTCTTCTTCCCTGGCCTTTACTGGTTTATGAATCTTTTCCTTTAATCATTTTTAAAGTGGGGGTTTTGAGAGACAATAAGGCAAAATGTATGTGTTGGATTCACTGTTTAACTGGAAGGTCCAGAATATCCCTTGCAGGGATAGAAGAGATGGGGAGAGGAGTGTATGGGTTGCAGAACCAGGCAGAGCCAGGTTGTATGAACTGGTGACATGACCACTTCATGGCATGGTTAAATGAAGATTTTTATTGTTGGTATGACAAAGAGAACATCCAGAGGTATCTGGAAGAGTCCAGAGCAGAGAAAGAAAAACAAGTAGACTGGGTGTGGCCAGCAAACTGGACCTGGCTATGAGAGAAACAGGAACAGAGCCCAGAGAGAAATAGAGAAAATAGCCAAAATGGCAGGGCTATAGGGAGAATGAGTTGTGGGATATTTTGATCACATTCTGATTCCTGAGACTGCCATTAAAGTTAAATCTTGAACCAGAGGGCGGGCGGAGTCAACATCCAGCTGGCAGGAATTAACCAGAGTTTTTGGCCGACCCAGATTAGGATAGAGAGACCCAGGAAGGAATAGGAAGGGGCTTAGAAAGATTCAAAGGCTCTTTCCATCGGGAAGGTGGAGAGGCAGGGTCAGCCGATCGTTTCTCTGTTGCTCTGTGGATCTATTAGGTTTATACCCTAATATCTGACTCTGGAGTTTTATTTAATAATAGAACAATAAATGAAATCTCTTCAGTGAGTAGCTGGGGAGGGAGGGAAGCCAGTGAGCTGAAGGGCGTTTAGGGTAGGGGAGGAGGTGAGAAGGGCTGGGATGCTAGCCTGGAGTTTGAAATGTGATACTGAGGGAAGCTGGCAGCCAGCATGTACTTTAGGATGCTAACAGGCACCACCACAGCCATTTGTCCCTTCTGCCTTTTGGGATTTGGGGAAATGGAGTTTCTTTGGGACCTGACAGAGGTGAGTTCCAGTTTTACTTCATGCTTCTGTGTATCTTTGGATAAGAAAATGAACTCTGGGCCTCCAGTGTTCTCACCTCTAAAGTGAGGAGAGTGCCACCTTTAAAGGGCGTCGTAACACGGACTCTGGCAAAGCAGAAGGATTTGCTCAGGTCTCCAGTACAAGGCCATGCTCGGCATTGTCGACCTAACCTGCTTCAAAGACAAGCATGACTCAGAAAGTTGCTGCTTTCCCCCTGAATCCCAGGACAAAGGTAATGTGCCCAACACAGCCACAGCCACCCTGGCTGACTCAGGCCACAAGAAGGGAATCTTGATGGTTGTTAGTGAGATTGCATGGCTTAGTGAAAGTTGACAGATGTAACCACAGTCTGCCTCTCCAGGAAGATGCCGGGGTGAGAAAGTTTCAAGGCCACCAGGTGAGGGTGCCAGATGAGAGAGCCAGGAAATATGTGAGATTGTGAAAAGAACTGTGACAGTATGAGACACTTCCTTCATCCCATGGCAGAGGCAAGATGACTTATGGAGATGCTAACTTGTTGTCATATGCTTGCCCCGACTCTTGTCAGCAGAGTCAATCCCTAGGTATTTACTTGCCTTCTTATTTTCTGTGGCCAGAGCCCAGAACCCAGAAACCACAATTGGCGAATCTTTCTGACTTTACTAAGAACCCTGACTTTTAGGTTCTGTGAGGTGTCCCGGCGGAGAAAGATGAAAGTGTGGCCCTTGAGATCAGCAAGAAGAGAGAGAGAGTGAGACTTTGCCACAGGAGAGGGAAGGGCAGAGAGTAACTCCAGCTGGAAATGAAGGAAAAGCGTCTGTCCCCTGATTATTGGCAGTGCTGCAAAGAAGGGTCTGTGTGGTACACCCAGGGAGGCTGGACTTCAGCCAGGAGCTGTGTCCTCCTCTGCAATTCCTACATCTCTAGGAGGATTCCAGATCAGAGGAGCCATGTCCTTCTCCAGGGTGACCAACTTGTTCCACTTTGCCTGGGGCTTTGTTGGTTTTAGCACTGAAAGGCCTGAAGAATGGGAAGTTGCTCATTCCTGGGCAAATCAGCTGACTTGGTCACATTCATCCCTTCTGGCTAAACAGAGCATGTGCTGGACACTATCCTTGGCTCCATGAAGTGGCAGCCACATGTTACAGTCTCTGTGGGTATGGTACATGAGTATACATGAGTATAGTTCATTCTGATTGTTTCTATACACATCTCCAATTACAATGTTTGTCTAAATAAAAATAACCCAGGGGAAGCTTCTGTCATTTGGAGTGTCTGCCACAAGTTGCTGTCATGATTCCTGGCTCATGCAGAAGTGGCACTAAAGTCAGGCTGGGTGCTGGGGTTCTGGGATGTGCAGGTGCTTTGTGCTGGGATGCTGGGGTGCTGGAATGTTTGGGTGCTTGGTGCTGGGATACTGGTGTGCTGGGGTACTTGGGTGCTGGCATTTGCTTTGTTATGTTACTGATTTGGCACGTTTCGGGAGTCAGTCCTGAAATTATAACATTTTTTTACAGTGTTGCCTCTGGGAACTGCACCCTAGGGGATCTTGGGGTTGACATTTGGTTTCTGCTCCTACCTGGCCAAAGGCTTAGCTGTTGTGTTGAACACTGGGCAGAATCTTGGCTGTAATGTTATTTAAAAGTACTGGCTCCTAAAGGGATGGCAAGGACTCTGACATTTTCTTCCTGGCAATTTAGTTACTTCTTGATTGTGTAAATATGAACTACACACAATTTACTCAGACAAAGACAAAATGATGAACATAAAGTCCAAAGAGAAAGAGGAAGTTAAATCTTAGAAATAGTTGCATAAGCCTAACTCCCTAGGAGACCTGGTACCAGACAGTGTCGCTGGCAGCAGTCAGGTATAGGACTTGCTGCTATAGGAACGTCTCTCTGGTCCACTCCAGTAGGGAGCCTACAAGACCCAGGGGTGTTACATCATGCCCCAAAGGACTGTTCTTTCTAACAAAGCATCACTGTTCCTGGAAATACTGGCCCCAGGTGCATCTGGGAAACTCAAGAGTTCTTGGGTTTATGGATGAGTGTGCATGTAGGGGGAGGGGAAGAGAGGGCTGCCAGATCTGGGTCAGAGGTGTGCTCTGAAGGAAGACCGAGATGAAGTGAGCCTGGGAGGCAGCACAGGGAGGCCCTGATGTCATGTGGCTAGAAGGTCCAAACAGCCCAGTACCTGAGGAATAAATGAGGGCGGAGGCACCCAGAGCAACAAGCATAGACCAGAGAGAAGTTTCTCTCCTCTCTCTCTCTCTCTCTCTCTCTCTCTCTCTCTCTCTCTCTCCGTCTCTTCTCCCTCCCTCCCTCTCGATTTACCTCTACCTCCACCTCCTTTTCTCCCATTCTCCCCTCCATCTCTGGACAGGGTCACATGTATTGCAGGCTAGCCTCAAACTCATTATGTAGCCAAGGATAACTTTGAACTCATGATTCTCCTAATTCCACCGTCTAAGTGCTGTGATTACATGCCACTGTCTAGTGTTGGGGATCTGAGTTACAGTCCCAGCTTAATAAGGGGATTTCTAAAGTCCATGGAGGTATGAATAGCTTAGCTGTCCCTCCCACCCTACTCTGAGGGGAGGGCTTTGCATTCATCCATCCCCACATTGATTATGCCTTGGTTTTCTTTTCTGCCGCACGGAGTAACCACTAATAACTAATAAAGCCTCCTTCTTAGATGATTTGAAGGCAGGATGCAAAAACTCAGTTCACTGCCCAGCTAGGTGTGAGAGGAGTCTCTAACAAAGCTGCAGAGGCTCTGTTTGTCGACCTACCAGCCTCAGGGGCTTTAGTTGCAAACTTTGGTTCACTTGCAAATCTTGGTAGGAAGCTTCAGTTTCTCTACCAGGTCTTCACCATGTGGTGGCTGCTTCCCCCAGAGCGTGGGAGAGGGAGAGGACGGGCGGAAGCCACAGGTCTTCTATGCCCTGCCCATCTCGTAGACTGCCACATTCAAGACCATCATAGCTGCTGGGGCAGCAGTCCACACCTGACTGTTTAGTGTCCTCAGAAGTCCTTGTGCAGTATCACATGTAGCCCTTGGTGTCCTGATATTCCTTCTGGAAAGTTCCTTTTCTTGCTGACATAGCTAGGGATGGGTTCAGTTTAATGTAGAAACAAAGCCCCTGACTGGGCTCGGTGGGGAATCCCAGACTGTCTGCCTTGTTAAGAGACAAGGGAAAGGGGCCTGCTGGCCTGAACCTCACAGACATGACCCTGTCTTTTAGGGTTCAAGAGCAAGCACTGTGAGGAAAAGGAAGATGTTTGTATGTGCTTTTACATATGTAAACAGTCACAGTTAGAAAGAAAAGCACGTAATTCATGATAAGACTGATGCCACTGCCAGTCACTTGGACCTGTTCTGTGGCCGAGGCTCAGCAGAGGTACACAGTCTTTCTCACGTCTCCAGGAGATCCTCCCTGAGCCTGCTGCTGCTTGACTAGCCATCCACAAAGAAACTGCAAGGTTGGGAGTGGGAGCCAGGAGAATGTTGAATGTATGCAGGTTTGGTCTCCTCCCAAACGCTAGGCCAGGAAATCACGGTTCCCAGAGCCTCTGTTGCCTGCATGTGGGCACTGGCAACTGTCCACGTTTCCCAAGGGAGAGATGGTTTTTGAGCTCATCCTCTTCTGACCTTCCACATCAGCTACAGCTGGGGCACAGTTGTCGGGTGGCCCAGAGCAGCTGGCAGCACCTTGGCCGGCCAGCATGGTAATTATGTTCTGAGAAGGCGGTGCCCTGCCCCCTTTTGGAGCCGGGTCCCAAGGGCACACATGGACAGGAACAGGATGGGAAATGATGGAAGGAGGATCAAGTTCGTTCCATCGCACACTTGCCTGCAGCTCGGAGGAGCGGTAGGTGGATGGAAAAAGGAAGCATTTCTTAGAAATAAGCAATCTCTCCAGCGTTGTATAAAGGGCTGGGCAGGGGTGAGCGCTGTAGAGTGGAGTTCTGGCTCTGCTGAGCCTCATTTTCCTTCTTGGAAAAGGGACCACGTCGAATCACAAGGTGACACGTGTGAGAAGGATACAGGGATCTGTTTGGTGGCTTTATAAGTAGAACATTTCTGGACACAGGTAACAGCCCCAAATACATTTAGTTCCAACCACAGGCATGGATTTTTACCACACAGCAGGGAGTTCAGAGGTTGGGTGGCTTCACAGTTTGCTGATTTTGCAGCTCTGTGATTACACACGGGGCAGAATGACACAGGTTCTTCCCAGCTTTCCACTTGGCCTTCCTCAGGTGTTGACAGACCCCTATCATGGGGGCCAGATTTCTGAAATAGCTTCAGGTTGCTGAGAAAATGGCTTCCTCCCTCCCTCCCTTCTTTCTTCATTCCCTCCTTCCTTCCCTCCCTCCCTCCCTCCCTCCCTTCCTCCCTCCCTCCCTCCCTTCCTCCCTCCCTTCCCTCCCTTCCTCCCTCCCTCCTCCTTTCTCTCCCTCCTTCCTTCCTTCGTTTAAGAAAAAGTGTCCTCAGAGACCTCTCTTCACACCATTCCCAGGCAAAGTCACACAACTCCTTGACCAGAACTGTGTCGTGTGGGCATGATTAAATTACTCCCTGACAGGACGTGGATGGGAGTGATGGTATTTGGCTGAAAGCAAGCAACCCTCACACCTCGGGCGTGGGAAGGGTCCACAAGCCAAAGGAGGAACAAGGGAAGATAGTGAGAGGTGGAAGCCATGGCCACAGCTCACTTCCTCTTATGCACTGAGAGTCCTTTCTCGGAACCGTGTCCCACAAGACTTGGTGACAGCTGCGAATGCAGTTCTGCCTGTCAGGCAAGCAGTTTCATGCGCAGCCTGAAACTAAACTTTTGATTTTCTGTAGACAGCTTTCCTTTCACAATCACCCCAAGTCCGTAGCTAGCCTGTGAAACTTGTATGTGAAAGCTCAGGTCATCAGTGAGGGGAGGCAGTTGCTCAGCGGGGAGAGAGATCTCTTCCAGAAGACAGTGGTTCCCGGTGCCCTTCTCACCTCATTCACTGACAGTTGGTCCATCAGAATTCACTCTGGCAGATGGTGTTAGTGATGCCCTTGGCTGACAAAGAACCTATGTCACCAGTGGCCAGCGAGAGAAATGGACTCCATGAGGAAGATTTCAAGAAGAGTAGTTGAAAGAAAGGGATTGGTCACAAATGGAAGGCCAGGAGGAAAATGATAAAAAAGATGTCCCCCAAAGATCAGGAAGCTGTCAGTCTCAGGAGAACTACACACTTCACTGCTGAGCTGCTGGCAGTATGACCCAGTGCCAGAATTCTCACCTCATGTTAGCCCTGCTCTCCTACTGAGCTGGAGTGACTCAGTTAACCTGTGAAAGAGGAATGACATTCGGGTGACATTCGGATCTCAGAGTAGGGTCATGAAGGCTCAAGAAGACCATCACTACAAAGGACTTTAGCACGTGTCTAACAGCTTAGGAGGAGCTCAAAAACAGAATTAGGGTTAGATTCTCCATCACAGCTATGATCACCATTATCACCACCACCACCCTCATCATCACTGCCATCATCACTACCCTGCCATTATCATCAAAATCACCACCATCAGCACCAACTTTACTACATCACTACCATTGCCATCACCACCGCTGCCACCTCACACCCCAGCCGCAGCAGCGGTGCACCACCATCATCACCATGGTCACCACTAAAATCATCATCACTCCCATCAGCAGCAGTCATCCCAATGACACAGCTTTTACAACAAGTTCCTAGGTCGCTTATACACCAGGGCAAACAGGGCTTCTGCGGCTCTTTTCTTAGGACCCCCTTTGGCTTTCTCAAGTTCTCACATGAGAATAGGCATGCTTCCTGTCCGATGACTGAGAAAACATGAAATGCCAGAAGTCCTCATGAACTCAAGTGCACCTTTGAATGTCCTCATTCACTGTGTTACTTACAGACTAACAGATTCCTCAAAGGACTGTCCCCCAGCCGGGGGCCACTTCCTTCAGCTGGGGAAAACTTCCTTACTTGGAAGTAGATCTTCATAGTTCTGAGGCCAGAGACCTTGCCAGGCTGACAAGGACCCACACAGTCTGACTGTATCACTGTCACCTCCACGTTGTCCCTTAATGCCATGCTTCCTTCCCTGCCTCCCCTGCCTTCCTTCCCTCTCCCTTCCTTCTGATGGGGGTTCACTGCGTTTCCCAGGCAGGCCTGGAACCCTTAGACCGACCCTTCCATCTCAGCCTCTGAAGTAGCTGTGACCACAGACATGTGCCATCACACACAGTGCCATGGTTTCCTCTGGTAGACACACATCTAGCTCCTCCCCCAGGTCCCCCTCCCACCCCACTGCCTTTATAATTTTGCTTCCCTCTTCCTGGAATGGGCTGCGATGTTCTTTCATTCATAAGCACTCATATATATCATTACATGACTCACCCTTCTAGTGCAGATACTTTTGTTGTAGTAGATCAGAACCCAGCCCCAGAGTGATGTTAGCAAACCAGAAGTGACTGCTGAAAGATCCAAGGCCAGCTCTGACTTCAGGTATGACTTGATCAGGAACTCAATGACATCAACTCTTGTTGAGAGCTATGCTGTGGTGGTGCACACCTTTAATCTCAGCACTTGGGAGGCAGAGGCAGGCGGATATCTATGAGTTGGAGGCCAGTCTACAAAGTGAGTTCCAGGACATCCAGGGCTATACAGAGAAATCCTGCTCCCCCATCCCCCCAAAAAGAGGGAAAAAAGCACTTGGAGTAGCTCATGTGGCCATCTTAATCAATTGCTGTGATCAGAGAAGTAGCAACACCAAAAATTCTACCAAAATCACCTGAGCTGATAATTAAGGTAACTGTGGCTTGATCTCCAAAATTATGTGTCTCCATGTTCTGCTCAAGTATACACAGAACAGAAACAGGGAGAATGCGAGGAATCCTCTGGTCACCTAGGGGACATTCCTAGGTCTGCTCAGGCAGGTCATATTGTAATCAATAATGAGAATCCTCCCTTCACTCTGTCTGGATCCAGACCCAGCCTCAGCTCAGTCCTGTGCCTCCCTTAGTGGACTCCCAGGTGGCAGGTACCTCAGAACTACCCCCCTCCCTAGCAAACTGGCACTAGAAGTGTGCAGTGAGACACAAGATGGTACATCAAGGAAATAAAGGTCAGACCCCACTCTTTTCCAGTGTCTTCACCCCCAATCTTCTGGCTTTTCAACTGCCCAGACTGTGGCCCCCTGCTACATTCTACCTGAAATAGGTTTGGCTTCTGGGTGGGATCTCTGCTGGAGATCCTACCATAGAGAAGAGGAACCATGTGCCAAAAAATGGCCCAGGATGAACCTATAACAAAAGTGGTGTCTGCCATCTTTCTCTTCTTAATTATGTTCCCTCCCTTGTGTGTGTGTGTGTGTGTGTGTGTGTGTGTGTGTGTGTGTGTGAGAGAGAGAGAGAGAGAGAGAGAGAGAGAGAGAGAGAGAGAGAGAGAGCAAGAGCATACGGACATACCACAACAAGTGTGAAGATCAGAGGACGACTTACAGGAGTCAGTTCTCTTCTACCATATGAGACCTGGGCATCAAACCCAGGGGGTCATGTATGCAGTCATGCTCCACCACAGGGCCTTTACCCTCTAGGCCATCTTGCTGGTCTGGTCTGACACCTGCTACCTGTATGGGACCAGACTCCCTGCCATGCTTGTCCCATGCCCACACGTTAGTTCATTTTGTTCTTACAGCAGCCCTGTGATGTACTTACTATTATCTCTCCATTCCTTCATCCCAGTATTCCATTTTACGTAGATAAGCACACTGAGGCTTTTAGAATATAGAATGCAGGTCTTTACTAAAATCTAACACAACCCATCCTTTCCCAAGACCTCCCCTACTCCCCTTGTAGTGGGGATTAAACCCATGTTTTCTGCATGCTAGGCAAGCAAGCACTCTACCACTGAGGCACGCATCCCCTTTTTAACTCCTTTTATTTTGATTTTAAAAGTCTCACTATGTTGCCAAGCCTGGCCTTGAACTCAGTGGTCCTCCTCCCTCAGCCTCCCTAGTGGCTAGGATTATAGGTCTGTACTACCAGACCCAGCTACATGACTTAACAAATAAAAGGATGCTTCTTGAATACAGTAAGGCTATCCATTTCCAACTGAGAGCTTCAGGGTGTTTAATACAGAAACACTAACACCCCTCCCCCACACCTTACCCCAACACCCCACCCCCACCCCTGCTGAGGCTCACCAGCTGTCCCAACACTGATCATACCTAATGGAGTCAGAAACAATACAACATGCATTGGTGCCGGCATCTCATATTTTCTTCATGTTCTGAGACGTGGGGAGACATAGCTGAGCCACTAGGGTGTATCTGTGGACATCTGAGACCATGCTTATCAGCAGCAGAGCAGATGACACAGCTTTATATCCAAGATTCTAAAAAAGCAATTCAGTTGTTACTTAGAAGAAATATTTCTCCTATGTGGCCAGATTCAAAGTAAAATTATATTGTTACGTATCAGAAAAAAAAATTTAAATGCAATGGTAAAAAAATCACATTATGTGCTGGGCCTGGGAATCCGTAACTGTAATCTCAGCACTTGGAGCTAAGGTGGGAAGGGGAAAAAAAAGAAACGAATAAAAAGCAGTGAGTGCCAGGTACCAGGTGCGCCACTGCATGGAACCCCAGATTCCCCAGCCCTTACCAGGCAGCACCCCTTTTGCCTGGCTCTTCCCTTACTCATTGGCTAGGCCTCCCTCCTATTCAAAGTTCAGCTAGTTATTTTAGGACATGTGAGAGGTGGTGAGACCATCATGGTCTCCTCTGTCCCTGGTGGCCTGCAGCAGGCTGGTGGCCAGGCCCTAAGCACTGGCCCCAGCACTCCTGGTACTGGGTAAGCTGTAGTCCTGAGGCTTGAGCAGACTGCAGCTCCTCAGGGTTCCAGGCACAAGCATGGAGAAGCACATTTACAGTGTGGCTGGTGATGAATGAACCAAAACTCAGGGTTTAACATTGAAAGTCTTACATGTGTATGTAAAGCCCCATAGTCCCTGGCAACCCAAGCTGGTTGCCCACTTTGCACCTCCTTCACAACCATTCTCCTCAACCCCCCCCCCCCCCCCCACCCCCCGACAGAGTCCTATATTGTCGTTACCTTGGACAGGAAACTCTGTGTTTTACTGGCATCTGGGCAACCAGTCCTCCCAGTTATGTCCACACACCTTCTCCTGGAGACCCAGGTCCATGCCCATGCCGTGGTAGGAGAGGGGTATCTACACTCTGGCTTCACACCAGACTCTTGCTTCTTCCTACTCCTTCCTTCCACCATTGCATCAGAGTTAAGGCAGAAACTTAGAGTCCCTACTACACAGAAACACCCATACCCCTTCTAGTGCTCCATGAGATCATTGGACAGGGAACAGGGCTTCGGAGAAGCTAAGTAACCCATTCTCAGTCACACACCAGATGGTAAAAACAAGTTACCAGCTCTAATCTATGTGACACCAACGCCTAATGAGTCTACCCTGTATGGTACACGAACTTCTGTAAAAATAAACCCTAGAATAATAAGCTAAATATGGGCAACTGAGGAGTCAAACATCACTGAGGCTCGAGAGGCAAGAGGTGCAACATGATATACCCGAGAGCCACTGTGGGCTGCTCTGTTCCCAGGATAAATGCAAAGCAGCATGCTGGTTACCAAAAGTATGTGGGGCTTTTGAAATGTCAGCCACAACGATCATGAATCACTCTTTTTAAAGCTCTTAATCTAAAGCAACCTCCTTTTCCTCCTGGCTCCCTTCCTGATCTATCAACTCTCCCTCTCCAGGGCCTGGGACTCAGGCCTGCCAGGTCTCATGGGAAATCTGTCACAGCTCTGGGAACATGTGCCCTATATGTATGATCTCCAAGCCTGCTTTATAAGGCATGGAAAGCCAGTCATCAAATGACAGTACAGCTGGAAAGTTAAACCATCCAAGGGCCTACTTAGAGGGTCCTAGATTTATTATTCCTTCACACATGGTTGCTTCACAGAGTGACTGTTACATGCTGGTACCACATGGGGAACTCAGGACAACTGAAGAAACCCAGCCTCCAGGGAGTGTGGTGGTGGAGGCAGGTATCACCTAACATGAGAGCTGTGGGCGCCATGGCATGAAGTAAGCTCTGAGTGTGTGCCCCAAGAGGAAAGGACTTCATCTTGGACAGGGAGAGACTGAACGTCCAGAAGCCCTGCCCTGAGGTGAGACACAGAAAACATCATTTTTTCATTCACACACCTTCAACCTTTCTTAAAATTGCACCTGGTTTTCCTCTGGGAAGCCACAGTTACCTTTAGTATCAGCTCAAGTGATTTTGGTAGAATTTTTCGTGTTGCTACCTCCCTGACCACAGCAATTGGTTAAGATGACCACATGAGCCAATCCAGAGTCAACAAATATTGATGTCATTGAGTTCCTGATCAAGTCATACCTGAAGTCAGAGCTGGCCTTGGATCTTTCAGCAGTCACTTCTGGTTTGCTAACATCACTCTGGGGCTGGGTTCTGATCTACTACAACAAAAGTATCTGCACTAGAAGGGTGAGTCATGTAATGATATATATGAGTGCTTATGAATGAAAGAACATCGCAGCCCATTCCAGGAAGAGGGAAGCAAAATTATAAAGGCAGTGGGGTGGGAGGGGGACCTGGGGGAGGAGCTAGATGTGTGTCTACCAGAGGAAACCATGGCACTGTGTGTGATGGCACATGTCTGTGGTCACAGCTACTTCAGAGGCTGAGATGGAAGGGTCGGTCTAAGGGTTCCAGGCCTGCCTGGGAAACGCAGTGAACCCCCATCAGAAGGAAGGGAGAGGGAAGGAAGGCAGGGGAGGCAGGGAAGGAAGCATGGCATTAAGGGACAACGTGGAGGTGACAGTGATACAGTCAGACTGTGTGGGTCCTTGTCAGCCTGGCAAGGTCTCTGGCCTCAGAACTATGAAGATCTACTTCCAAGTAAGGAAGTTTTCCCCAGCTGAAGGAAGTGGCCCCCGGCTGGGGGACAGTCCTTTGAGGAATCTGTTAGTCTGTAAGTAACACAGTGAATGAGGACATTCAAAGGTGCACTTGAGTTCATGAGGACTTCTGGCATTTCATGTTTTCTCAGTCATCGGACAGGAAGCATGCCTATTCTCATGTGAGAACTTGAGAAAGCCAAAGGGGGTCCTAAGAAAAGAGCCGCAGAAGCCCTGTTTGCCCTGGTGTATAAGCGACCTAGGAACTTGTTGTAAAAGCTGTGTCATTGGGATGACTGCTGCTGATGGGAGTGATGATGATTTTAGTGGTGACCATGGTGATGATGGTGGTGCACCGCTGCTGCGGCTGGGGTGTGAGGTGGCAGCGGTGGTGATGGCAATGGTAGTGATGTAGTAAAGTTGGTGCTGATGGTGGTGATTTTGATGATAATGGCAGGGTAGTGATGATGGCAGTGATGATGATGATGGTGGTGGTGGTCAACCCAACTCCAGGGACCTTTGCTCAATAACTATTCAGAATTTTCAGTGGGGTAAGGAGATGCACACCAGCAATTCCAGCACTCAAAGAGTCTGAGGCAGGAAGGTTTAAAGTTCCAGCCTAGCTTGGGCTGCACACAGATATCAGAAAAGGGCCAAGGAGATGGCTCAGTCAGTAAAGTGCTTTTCATACAATTAAGAGGACCTGAGTTGCCGTCCCTAGGGCTCACCATAACCCCAGTGTGGGAGGTGGAGACAGGAAGATCTCTGGGGCCTGCTGGGAATCATCAAGCTCCAGGTGCAGTGAGAGAGAACCATCTTAAGAAACATCTTTCTGTTTCCCCACTGCGGCTATCAGTGTGAGCTGCCTCACACCCCTGAAGCCAGCGCTTCTCCTCCGGTATCCCTCAGAACTGTGAGCTAAAAGAAACTCCTCCTCCTTTCCATTGCCCTTGTTGGGTTATCCTCGTTTGCTTTTCTGTTACTGTCATGAACACCACGACCAGAAGCAAGTTGGGGAAAGAAAGGGTTTATCTTACTCTCGGGTCACACTCCACTACTCAGCACCGGAGGCAGGGACTGACACAGGCACCATGGAGGAGTGCTGCTCACTGACTTGCTCCCAGACTCATACTTAGCTTTCCTTTCTCTTCAGTTTTTAAAGATTTATGTGTTTGAGTGTTTGCCTGCATGTATGCATGTGTACCATATGCAAGCCTGATGCACCAGAGATGAGAAGAGGGTATCAAATCCCCTGGGAATGGACTTACAGATGGTTGTGAGGCACCAAATATGTGCTGGGAATTAAACCTGGGTCCTCTGTAAGAACAAGTGCTCTTCAACTCTGAGCCAACTCTCCAGCCCTCAGGCCCAGGTCCACTTAAGGTGAGTACTGTCCACAGTGCGTTGTACCCTCCTAGATTAACTAGTAATAAAGGAAACACCCCAGAGACATGCCCACAGGCCAGTCTGATGAGGACAGTTCCTCAACGGAGATTACATCTTCCCAGGGTGTCAAGTTGATAGCCAAGATCAGCTGTCATGCAGCTATTTTTGCCACAGTGATGACAAAAGTAACTAATGCAGAGATATAGGAACATTGAATCAAAATGAAGCCCTGCAAAGTGCCTGTGACTACACAGGTCTAGGCATAGGGACAGACACCCTCTGGAACGCCACAAATTAGGAACTTGGGGCAAAGAAGTGAGGCATGGCAGTAAGGCCTAGAATCTCAGCACTTTGGAAGTGACAGCAGGGGGATCAGGAATTCAAGGTCATTCCTGACTACATATCAGGTTTGAGGCCGGCCTGAGTTATAAGAGGCCCTGTCTCAAACAACAACAATAAAAAACAAACTAAACAGAACTTAGGTCAAGTGCTTCTAAGCTGAAGTGGAAATCACTAGGTCCTGGGGCTGAACAGATGGAGACTGAGGATTCCTGAGGCCTCACAGGAAATGTTTTCTGGGCAGTCAAGGCATTGAGAGGGTGAGCAAGTTTCGGTGGCTTCTGGTCTTTGGTGGTGCACTCCCCTTGCTCATCCTGTGTTGAGTATGAGCCCTTGGTCCCCTAAGCAATTGTCTCCCAAGACACTGTTAAGAACATTGCTTTTTATCCAGTAGATGAAAGGGGGGTGGTGGTGGAGTCCCTGGCCCTGAAAGAAGGGGTCCACAGAATCACAGAGTAAAGCATAGGGAACCGGAGAAGTCCCAGACCGTGAGTTCAGTAAGCACTTTTTGAGAAAGGGAGTCTACACTGAGCTGTTACTCCAGGGCCCCAGGTCAATGACAAGAACCCAGCCAAACTGAAGAGGGGACCACAGATGCACACAGAGTCCCGGAGGTAGAGGATCAGAGCTAGTGGAGGTCTTATGCCTCCACCATTCTGGCCTCCAGAGGGCACTCCTCCCTTCTTGTGGCTTCTGTCTGAAGGTGGTCATCCTGGTCCTCAGTTATCTGAGAAAGGCTGGGATATTGTATCAGGTGTGCTACATATACACAATGTTCAATGTTGACACGGGTCTAGAAACATAGTCAAAACTGTTAATGGTTATTGTTGGAGAGGCAAGAGCCTCTCCTTTTTTTCCAGACAGATTCTCACTATCTAGCCCCAAGTGGCCTGCAACTCATTATGCAGCCCAGGCTAGTTTCAAGTTCATGGAGACCCACCTGTCTCTGCCTACATATGGAGTGCTAGGATTAAAGGGCACTGTGCCTGGCCTTTTTTTTCCCCCAATTTTTTCTTCTGTACACTATATACCTCTGCTTGGTTCAAATTTTTTTTTCAGAATGTATTCGTATGCAAATTTATAGGATATTTGAAACATTTGAAAACAATTTGAGAGACGCTGTTTCAATAAAAAACACTAACTTTAAAAATCACATTATAGGAGACCATGAAAGTTGAGGCATAAAGTGGGTGGGGGGAGCCTTGATAAAGTAGAAGCTGTAGATTTGGCTAATTCCGTTTCTTCCTATAGGTTTTTTGTTTTTTTGTTTTTAGCAGTTGGAGGCTAGGACTGAAGGAAGGTAGTGCTGAATGAACCCAGAAGATGGCTGATGATGCTAAAGCTATGGGACACAGTGGTTCTTACAGGCATTTGACATCAGTGAGTCCATCTAATCTCTGAGAGGTCGATATTGCTAATCCTAGATTTACAGCAGAGAAAATCAGCTCACAGAGGTAAAGTTGGCTGTCCAAGGCCTTGGAAAGGGCAAGGCTGAGAGTCAGATCTCAAGCTGTCAGAATGTTCCCTCCTTCATCAGACAAGTTCAGTTGGGGAAGACGGGGAGAGGAGCCATAGGGACCCCTCGGATGGTGGAGGTTGTCTTTGAAAACGGCTGACCCCTGGGTGGAGAAGGAAGTAAAGCACCGAGGGAGGAGAACTTGCTACATAAAGCATGATCTGCTTTAGGAGAAGCATGCGAACAATAGGGTTGGATTTAGACAGCAAAGCAGCCCTTGCCTGGTACAGACTGAAGATCCTCTCTCCCAGACCCCAGGACCATAGAGTCTTACTGAGAACGGCTGATGTGTAAACTGCAGCCTCCAGGAAGGAGACTGGGCCAAGATCCCAGGGTTACCCTCTCTGCTCAGCCCCACTGAACCTCATGCTTGAGTCCTGAGAGTCACAACTGAAATGGACATTCAATTAATTACAAGTTTGAGTCACTCTGGTCAGATTTCCTGTGCCCACCATAATGGACTGGGATGTTGGTATTCTTTCACTAGTGAGGCTCCTGCTGGCCAGCACTGTGTGTGAGGGTGCAGGGTATCAACACTGTTGGGGGGCAGGGTATCGACTCTGTATAGGACTCAGTTCATAAGTTACCCAAGACTGTAGGTGCAAGTCTTCTTTAATTTAAAAAAATTATTTTTTAAATGTGTATGCGTGTCCCACCTGCATGTAACATATGTGCACATGCCTTCCTGGTGCCTCTGGAGGTCAGAAGGGGGCATCCAGTCACCTGTACCTGGAGTTACAGATGGTTATGAGCCACCATGGGGGTGTCGGGAACCAAATCCGGGTCCTCGGCAAGAACAGCAAGTGCTCTTAACCACTGAGACAACTCTGTGCCCCACCCCATTTAATTCAGACCGGGACTTGTTATATAGATCCCCTGGCCTCTGCTTCAGTGTCCTGGGTGATGGGCATAGGCCACTACCCCCAGCACTGGCAGGGTCCTTCATACTTTTTTTGCATGTGTTGCATGTGGGTCTGTGTGTACGAGTGCAGGACAGACAGGAGAGGGAGTAGTCATATCCCCTGGAGCTGGAGTGACAGGTGGCTCTAAGCACCTGACACGGGAGCTGGGAATTCAACTTCTCTGACCACTACTGCCTCATAACCACTGGGCCATCTCTTCAACCCAGGGTGGGATTCTTCACCGACGTCAAAAGTCCTGGGGGACCTACTGGTTGGCTTAATTAGGAAGGTTTAGGTTGCTTTTGTCAGTATGGCCTCTTTTATAGTCACAGTCCTTGAGGCCTGCAGACCCCTTGGTTTCACAGGTTGTGTTCAAAGACCCGAAGGTGCAGATTCTAGCCAGAGGGGGGATGAGATTGATTACTCTCCACAGCTCCAACACTGTGACCCGGGCTAAGGCCTTAAGAACCGGAAAAGTGGGCACCCTCTACCCCACAAGGAAACAGATGGCTCCAGTCTGCCTGAGTGTCCTTCTTAGCCTCAGGTTTCCAAATCTGTGGGTTCCTAAATTGCAGGGCACGAGGTCAGTTTTGAGATTAGAGAGAGTAAGTGACTAACTCAGGATGGTGAGGGGTGGATGGGGAGGAACCAGCAGTCTTTGGTCTCTAGACCTCCAGAGCCCCCTTTCCTCAGCCCCACCCTGTTATTGACATAAAGCTCAAGGATCCCCAAGACAAAGCAGGAACGCTGAGAGCCAGCCCGTGTGGGGAGGGCCAGGAGGGCTGGGGCTTCCTGGAGCTTCACAAGCAAGGTCAGTGTGAAGTCCTCAAGGCCAGACCTCTGGTGGGCGGGGAGAAGAGCCTCAGACTTGTATGCGCAGCATCTGTGGCTAAAGGCGTTTTCTCTAGGGATCCAGACGCCAGCAGAAAAAACTACCCTCTAAGATTGCTAGTCGAAAACACTACAATTTGGGTGGGATAACGGGTGATAGATATTCATTCTTTCCTGTTTTTCAAGGCACCTCCACGGAGCCAGTGATACTTTTATGGGACAGTGCGCTTTAACTTGACAAAGGAACCGCGTGCCAATGGCCAGAGCTGCTCCAGCCTTATGCTCTCCCCCGAAGCCTCCCTGTGACCCCCTTTGGTACAGAAGATCGAGGCTCAAGGACGTCGGAACCGCCACAGATATCAAGCACCTGTGTCGTCTCAGCGTGGGCCAGCAGGGACTTGAGCCCGGAGTGTATCTCCGGGTCTTAACAGTAGCCAGCCCGCAGGCAGGAGCCTGGGCTTCTCAGGGTCGCTCCCGGTGCGGGTAGGAAAGGTGTGGACTGAGGAAAGGAAGCTACAGCCCCGCCGGGGTCCCGGTGGACCTGGAGAGCAAGGAAGGGCGTCAGGGCCCCCGATGTGGCTGGCTCGGGGTACCAGATGCACACCCAAGGGCGTCACCCTCCAGCTTCAGCCACAGAGAGGCTAAGAGATTCAGCCGGAGTCACACAGCTAGCTAGACGGGCAGTATGTGAAGGCTACAGTTCTGACATCTTATCCGGGGTCCTCCTAGGCCTGATCCCTGCTGGACGGGCGCACATCCCTTCCCTTGGTTCTGATTCGTGGGACTGTTGAACCTGGAATTGTCCTTTGGTTAAGAGGACCCGCCTTCCATGAATTTTGGCTTCGAAGCCTCGCAGTCGCACCCATCCCGGTGCACCCAGAGGGATGTGACGTGCCAGGTCTTGGAGCAACGGCTCTCCCTGGTAGTAGCGTCTGGGACCTGGCGAGTGGTGTCTCCCCCCGCCCCCCGGACTCTGACCACTTCAGAATGAAGTCCTTCCAACTGGCCTCTTAACGGCTGATAGCGCTCCAAGTCTCAAACACAGTGATCTGACAGTGAACGAACCGGGTGGCCCCTGAAGCAGCATTGCTATGTGTCATTGAGCAAGTCCCTTTCTTTCTCTGGGCACGCTGGCTGGGCGCCCCTGCGGTCGCGGCCGCGCATGCTCTTGGACGGGCGGTACTGGGAGCAGGCGGCGGGCGCCCCAGCTGCTTTGCATTGACGCCAGCAGCCGCTGGAGGTCACCGCTGGGGGCTGGGCGCGGCGCGTCGCCGGCAAGACGCGGTCCGGAGCACGGAGCGGAAGCCTCGGCCGCTCAACTCCCGGCTCGCCTGCACGCCCGCTCGCCCGCGCAGCCGCCTCGGTGCTTCTCGACGGCGCGGCCGGAGTGGAGCCGACGCGCTCGCTCCCTCAGCGCGCCTTCCATCCGGTAGCTCGGAGCGCAGGGGCTGACGGCTAGGCTTCCCAACGGTCGCCCGACTGGGGGCGCTTACCAGCCGCCCGGCGGGCTGAGGAGCGGGCGCCGCCACGCGAGCGCCGGTTCCTCGAGAGTCGGACGGACGAGGCGAGGGCGGCGGTGCTAACGCGACGCGGGCTCGCGGCTCCCGGTGGCGAGAGCGCAAATCTCCTCCCCCGACATTCCCCGGAAGCGCGGTGGCCGCGGCGCGCGCGGCGATGTGAGGGAGACGGCAGCGGCTCCCACCTCAGGAAGGGCATGTTCGGAGGGGCGTCCGCGGCGCGTCTCCCGCCCCAGAGCCCACTCCCCACGGCCATCGCCACCGCGCCCGTAGCGCGATAAAAGAGGTGGCCGGGCTTCCTGACGCGAGACCCGCGCTTGCCGCCCGCCCGCCCGCTCGCTCAGGCCGCGATGACACGGCGCCCGCGGCGGCCCCGAGGCGCCTGGCGGGCCGTTTGCTGACCCGATCGCTGTTGCCCGCCAGCGTGTCCGCGCCGCCGCCGCCAGCATGGGCTGCGCCCCGAGCATCCACATTTCCAGCAACCGAGCAGCAAGCCACGACGAGGACGAGGACTCAACGGACCCCGAGCAGCGACGGTCGACCTCGGCCAGCTCCGGCGGCACCACGCTCGTGGAGCCTCATCCTCGCGACGGCGGTGCCTGGAAGGTGAGCAGCACCGGGGAGGGTGGCAGACGCGAGGTGGCGGGGCCCTCTAGGCAACAGCCGCGGCGTTCACCGACGCCAACCACCCGCTCTGCAACGAGGCTGCCACCCGGCTCTGCTCCAGCCGCGGTGGTGTCTGTTCGGTCCCTGGCCGGCCGGGTCGGACGCCTCGAGTCACTTTCCTCCCAGGGGGTGGGTGGGGGATCCCCGAGATATTCTGGCAAGCCCCTGAAACGGTAAACCAGGGTGCACTTTGCCCTTGCGGTTCCCAGAGTAGAAAGGGGAGGGCTGTCCGCTCTGGCAAGGGTCTTGGCTGCTACCCGCCCGCCCCCCTCCCTCCCTCCACACACACACACACACACAGAGACACCCTGCCTAGTTTATCTCAACCTCTGTCCCCTCTTTGCATATGTAGTTTCACTTTTCCACTTCTTTGGGACTGTTGAAATGTAACCTGGAACATCGGTTTGGCTTCACTGCACATGTTATCTGGAGTTCAGGTTTATTAGCATACGTGTGGTATTTAAAGCCTGTGGAATTAGAAAATACTCCTGGAGTATTTGAAGGAGTCGGCAGGGCAAAGTTAATCTTTTATGGAGGCCTGGAACTTACAGGGTGTTCTTGTTTTTTGCATTGCGTGTCGTGTCCCCCCTGCCCTCACCCCTCTTTTGCCTCAGCTTTTATCAAAAGTTTCGAGGGCTAAGGTTTTTCCAAAGGAAAGATAAAAGTTGACCAAGGCACACAGCAGCAGCTTTCCACTTACATTGGGGATTTTTAGAGCGACACCTCAAGCTTCGGTTTGTGTTTCCTTAAGGTAGGAAAACAAACTCTGGTGTGCTCGGCTGCAGTGTTTGAATAAGCCCCTCGTTACTAGCAAGTTTTAAAAGTAATATCCTTGCTTACTGAGTACTGTGGAGCCTCTCAGATTTGAAGGACGTAGTTGATTTGCCTGTCTTACATTTCCAGCTATCACTATGGTACTTTTTCTGCATGAAAGGGAAGATCTTTTTCAGCTTCCATACTGGAGTGGTTGCCCCGCCCTACCAGTACTCTGAGTGAAAATTCACCCTTCTTCTGATTATCAAAAGTTGAATTCATTCTCCTGTAGTTTCTTTAGAGAAACCTGTTACAGTTAAGAGTTTACACTGTCCAGCCTTTGCTTTTGATGAGAAACATACACGTTAAAGCCTAACAGACTTACAAACTAGACACTACAGATGAAGTGGAATGTGGGAACCTTAACAACTGTCCCAGTTTTGTCCCAAATCTAACACTGTTTTTTTTCTTTATTAACCAATATTAAATTCCAAAGCCACCCTTTCAGTGAGGCACCTTACTTCATACAGGCCTTTTTGTGGTGGCCTGATTATCTTACAAATCCTATTAGTCATCTTGTGAACATCTCCCATGCAGCAGTTTACTCTTCTGCCATCCTATTTTCTTGGTTTCCAAGTTCCTATTCCAAGTACTCAGTGCCGGCGGACCTTTGCCTGTGTTACAGGCCTAGACAGTAGCTCATCCTTACAGTGGGGCTAGCCTCGTGGCATGTATACAATAGGTGCTAAATAACTGTTGAGTTTATTATTAACTCACTGATACTTCTGTCACTGCAGTTTGTGTCTCTAAAACATTTAAGATAGGCTTAAAATTAATATTTACAGGGGAGAAGACAAATTACAAATTATAGTAGCTCAGCTGCTAGCAATGAGAGTCCCTCCCATACTGTTATCCCTGAGTTGTCCATACTGACAATGCATCTCAGTTGCAGATATTTGGTTTAGGCCTATCAGGTAATTACAGCTTTTCTTTAGTTCAGTGTTTTTCCCTTAAAACAGAGTTAAATATCCTCTGGAAGTTGAAAAACACATGTCAGAGAGGAGAAGCTTTAGCATGATCAAATTACAATTAATTTGCTTCTTTATTAATTTTTTTGTTGTTTTGTTTTTCAAGACCAGGTTTCTCTGTGATAGTCCTGGCTGTCCTGGAACTCACTCTGTAGACCAGGCTGGCCTGGAACTCGCAGAGATCCACCTGCCTCTGCCTCTGCCTCCTGAGTGCTGGGATTAAAGGTGTGTGCCACCACCTCCCAGCTCTTTATTAATATCTTAAAAGCCCATTCTAGTTCATTAAAAAAAAAAATTTGGAGCTGGGAGCTTGGAGATAGCTTAGATGGTAGAGTGTCTGTCAGGCAAGAATGAAGGCTGCGTGCGTTCAGATCCCCAGTACCCAGTCACCTTAACCCCAGTGCTGTGGCTGGGCTGTGTGTGTGTGTGTGTGTGTGTGTGTGTGTGTGTGTGTGTGTGTGTGTAGACAGGCAGATCCCCTGAGCTTGCTGTAGAGGTGACCTAACCATCCAGTGAGCTCTGGGTTCAGTGAGAGATTTAGTTCTTAATGATTCCAAAGGCATTTTAGGATCTGGTGATACATTGGGAGGTGAGTGAGTGTCTGAACCTATTTAAGTATTACTGGAAATACCCTGGCTGTTTATTTATCCAGGAGTTATATAGCCTGTGTGGTTACAGATAATGAATGCTGTGTTCAGCTTGAACACTCACACTTTTATTTTTAATCAGTGTGAGCTTTAACTGTAACATTTCAATATTGTCTTGTTGGTTTTTAGATTGACTCTGTTTCCCTTTTCCTTAGTGAGGACTCGAGGTACCCTTGAAACATTTGTGTGTGGGGAAAGGAGTGGTAGAGAAGATGTATTCACAAACACCCAAGGAACTGATGATGCTTGGTGTCCTCTGCTGTCAGCCGTCCTCATCAGCTCTGTGAGGTGGGCAGTCATACCTGTTGATTCTGTCTCCCCTAGGCCTGGTACACAGCAGGCCTTCCATAAACAGTTGTTGAATAGGATTTCGTGAAACAGGCTGTAGAAGTGCAAAATCTCCCAGTTCATATAAAGGAGAAATAGACAAGAGTCTTTAGATTGGAGGCTGTGAAGTTTGCTTTTGTGGGAGTCTGGCTGTTGCTCCCCAGAGAACTGTACCCAGGGGATAGGATGTGTCCACCCTAGTGAGCCTTGCTGTACCCAGGGGATAGGAGTGTCCACCCTAGTGAGCCTTGCTGTACCCAGGGGATAGGATGTGTCCACCCTAGTGAGCCTTGCTGTACCCAGGGGATAGGATGTGTCCACCCTAGTGAACCTTGCTGTACCCAGGGGATAGGAGTATCCACCCTAGTGAGCCTTGTTTTTTGTGGTTATTTCTTGTTTGTTTTGTGAGACCAGGCCTCGATACATAGCTCTGGCTGTCCTAGACTGGCCTCAAACTCACAGAGATCCACCTGCCTCTGTCTCCTGAGTGCTGGGATCAAAGGTGTACGCTGCCACTTGTGCTTCATGTTGGTTTTTATAAGGATTTTGTAAGGATTAGTGCGGGCTGGTGGGCTATGTGGCTGCACAGCCACTCTGACCAAGTGTTAGGGTCACCACCAGAGCTCCCTCAGGGGCTGCAGATGCAGTTGGTCTGACTATTACCCCCTTGTCCTCTAATTCTCTTCTTCTCCTTTTGCTTTTCTCTGACTTTCACTGTCTTCCTCTCCCTCCTCCCAGTCTTCCTCCTTGTTTCTTCCTCCCAACTCCCTTTCTCCACAGAACTGGCCAAACTATCCAATTTTGTCAACCAAAATAAACTGACCTCTTATCTATAGAATAATTATTATCATCTATAATAGAACAAAATTGTTGCTTGATGCTAATTTATAAAAAATATCACATCTATGTTTGTTAAAACAGTCTTCTCTTGGTGAGTCACCTGATTTTGTTTCTCCAAAAAACTGTTTGCTGACAGTTTCCCTCTGCCAGTGTAGTTGAGAAAATGAGATCTAACTTTGTGCTCGTATTATGATATGATACAGTTTACCCCAGGAGGGCAGGATGGGGAGTTGCACACTATTGTGTCTCTCTCTCTCTCTCTCTCTCTCTTGGTTTTTCGAGACAGGGTTTCTCTGTGTAGCTTTGTAGCCTATCCTGGCACTTTCTCTGGAGACTAGGCTGGCCTCGAACTCACAGAGATCCACCTGCCTCTGCCTCCCGAGTGCTGGGATTAGAGGCGTGCTCCACCAACGCCTGGCTCCATTATGACTTCACGTATATAGAGTCTTTTACCAGGCTTAGCTATGAAGAACTAAAAAAAAAAAAAAAATATTGCTTGAACTCTTGTTAGATATATAAAATGCTTTACATTGGTAATCACCTATATTATAATATTTCAAAAATATTTTCCACTCTCAGAGAAACACTTGATATCTTGGTAGAGTAACAAAATCAGATAACACACAGAAAGAGAATTGCTTTAATTTAGGCAAACATAAATACATGTAAATTAAGATCAGGTAGCAAGCTTTACTCTAAAATATATATATACACCAAGGAACTGTAACATCTGTATGTATAAACGTAATACTTACTGTCCTTACCACTGTAAGTCTAATTGTGATTGTAAGAATGATATTATGTCAGAATTCAACCTTGATCTTTTACATACTGAAGTGAAGTTTTGGATGGGGCCCGTGGTCCCTTCTGCATTTATGTTCCTTTTGAAGTGGTTTGGGGACACTGGTTCTCCCTTATATGGCTTGCTCATTTAGATTGAGTTCTTTAGCAGGGGGAGGTTCACATCTCAGAATAACCTAAAATGCTTTAAAGGACATATTATTTCAGAAAGTTAAAACAAAAAATAAAATTAAAGAGCAGAGGAGAAGTAAGGATAGGAGTAAGCCCCAAGTCTGGCCAAGGCCGGTGGTTTCTCAGTAGTGAGATAATACGGGGCAATGGATTTGTTCTTGGAATGCAGGCTGTCTCTATTAGTAACTCTTGCCATTTCTTGGATGCAGTCTACTTTGTAAGCCTTGTACTTGTACTAGAGTGTTATAGATGATATCTCCTTTAATCTTTGCAACCTTGTGAGATGGCTGCTGTCATTTTCTCTTTTGCAGATAAGACAGTGGTTTGAGATTCACCCAGGGCCATATAATCAAGCTGGGCTCAGAACACATTATTCCTGACTCTCAACCTCTAGACTGTTGCTTTCTTAACTGCCTATTTCATTTCCCCTCCTATGGATTGGCCTTCCATTAGGTCAGTGGTTCTCAGCCTGTGGGTCATAACCACTCTGAGGGTTGAACAATATGTTCATAAGGGTAGACTAAGACCATTAGAAAACACGGATATTTACATTAAGACTCATAACAATAGCAAAATTACAGTTATGAAGTAATAGCAAAAATAATTTTATGGTTGGGGATCAAAACATCATGAGGAACATTAAAGGGTCTAGCATTAGGAAGGCTGAGAACCACTGCACTAGGCTATAAATGAATTAAGTCACCTGTGGTTTTTTGTTTGTTTGTTTGTTTATTAAAGATCATTTGTTTATTTTTTTTTATTCTTTTTTCGAGACAGGGTTTCTCTGTAGCTTTAGAGGCTGTCCTGGAACTAGCTCTTATAGACCAGGCTGGTCTCGAACTTACAGAGATTGGCCTGCCTCTGCCTCCCGAGTGCTGGGATTAAAGGCATGAGCCACCACTACCTGGCTTATTTTTTTATTCTTTAACAATTTATTTTATGTGCATTGGTGTGTAGGTGTCAGGTCCCCTGGAACTGGAGTTACAGACAGTTATGGGCTTCCGGGTGGGTGCTGGGAATTGAACCTGGGTCCTCTGGAAGAGCAGCCAGTGCTCTTAAATGCTGAGCCATCTCTCTAGTCCCTCAATTAATTAATTAATTAACTAATTAATTAATTTTTTTTTTCTCGAGACAAGGTTTCTCTGTGGCTTTGGAGGCTGTCCTGGAACTAGCTCTTGTACACCAGGCTGGTCTCAACTCACAAAGATCCGCCTGCCTCTGCCTCCCGAGTGCTGGGATTAAAGGCGTGTGCCACCACCGCCCGGCGCCCCTCATTAATTTTTTTAATGTGCCTGAGTGTATGTCTGTGCACCATACTCATGCAGTGCTCAAGGAGGCCAGAAGATGTTGGATTCCCTGGGACTAGAGTTACATGGAGTTGTGAGCCACTGATGTGGGTGCTAGTAACTGAACCTGGATCCTTTGAAAGAGCAGCCAGTGCTCTTAAGCACGGAGCCATCTTTCCAGCCTCAGTTACCTGAGTTTTACTGGAGTGTCCTGAATTTGTATTTCTATAATGTTAGGTCTTCACATATTGAGGAAGTTGGTTATGGCCCTGCTTTAAGTTCCCTGTGTTTGTAGCTAGTTCAGTTCTGTCCCAGTTATCCACAAAATTAGCTGTCCTTTCTCCAGTCTGTCCTCTTTGCTGTCTGAAACCTGCTAATGAATCCCTAGGGATTCTTTCCCTTGTCCCTCCTCAGGCTACAGACTGCCTTCCTTAGCTTGGCCCTCCAGGAGCTGTGTGTTCCCTTTGATCTTTGCCTGGTGTGCTCCTCCGGAAAGGCTTGCATGTGGGCATCCTCCCAGAGTTACTCCAGGTCCAACCAAAAGCTTTGTTGAGCCCCTCCCTGGCAGGGCTTGCACTTTAAAGGCCTAGAATTGCTTCTTTGTCGTTGCCTAGAGTATAGGCTGCTCTAGGACAAGGACTGTGTTCTAGTTTCATGAGGGTCTCTACATGCTGGCAACACTCTAAAGTATTTGAGTAAATAACCCAGGCTTTGAGTCTGGTAGGGCTTTTTATTCACATTCCCTAAGTCTATCTCATCTTATTTAAAGTTAACAAAAATGGTTAGGGTGTGTTGCACGTGTTTTAACAAAAAGCCAAAATACCCTTGAGCCAGTGATTAATCTGTCAGGTTATTAGTAAACTTTTGTCTCCAGTTTTGGCCATGTTTCTGGGTCCCCTCCTTCTGTTCTACTTTTGTTCTGCTCTGCTTAGTAGGAAGTGGTGGAATATCATGTTAGAGCACTGTTTTGACAAGTTTTATGCTGCTGTTTCTTGGCTACAAGCATGAAATGTAGTCTGCCCATCCACACAGACAGGAAGGCTGTTGCAAATCTCCCTGAACTTTGGTGTGACTTCAGAGGACTCTCCAGTGCTTTTACTTTGTATGGCTTGGAAACATACCTTCTTGTTTCTTGAGCTCATCTTCTTTCACTCCCTTTCCATCCTATATGACTGCTTCAGTTCCTTTCCCATTGCTAGTGGATAGCCCAAAGCCGCCCCTGTGCTGTCCTTAGGTGTTTGGGGTTGACAGCAGCTCCCCAGTGAGTTGATATGGAAATCATATAGGAGGAGGCTAGAGACATGACTGACATCCACTTTATCAAGGGTTGGCTATACGATCGGCAGGTCCTGATCTTGCATTTTCTCAACTGTAGAAGGAGACTAGAGAAGGATAGGGATTTGGCCCCATGGTTCAGTGGCAAAGCAATTGTCTAGCATGTGGCCGGGCCTGGGTTCAATCTCCAGCAACTTCTCTCAGAAAAAAACAAAAAAGACTAGAATACCTGCCTTATGGTGAGATTACTTAAATGCCTTTAAAAGTATTTTATTATAGCATATAAGGACTGACCATTTTCATCTCCCCCCTTCCCCTGTCAGTGCTGGGGATCAAACCTAGCATATTGTGAATTCTAAGACAGATAAGTTTTTTTCTTTTTTATGTATTTTAAAATTTATTGTTTGTGTGTGTTTGCTTGTTCATACCATAGTATGCATGTAGAGGTCAGAGAACAGCTTATGGGCACTGATGTTCTTCCACCATGTGGATCCCAGGGACTAAATTCAGGTAGTCATGCTTGGCATCAAGAGCTTTTACCCACTGAGCCACAGAGGCAGATGAAAGCCCCCTTCCTCTCTTTCTTTCAGGATTTATTTAGGCCGGAGGTGGTGATACACACCTTTTATTTCAGTACTCAGGAGGCAGAGGCAGGTATATTTCTGTGAGTTCAAGGCCAGCCCAGTCTACAGAGTGAGTTCCAGGACAGCCAAGTGCTACATAATGAGACCCTATCTCAGAAAAAAAAAAGATTTTGTGTGTGTGTGTGTGTGTGTGTGTGTGTGTGTGTGTGTGTGTGTGTAGTGTGTGTGTGTCTTCAGGTAGAGAAGGTCTCAGTAAACAAGTTCCATAAGGAGTTTATGATAAAGGAAAAGGTGATAAAATCCAACTAATTTGAAAAAATACAGATCTCATCAAAAGAGAATGAAAAGTGGTGCCACTGACTCAAAGACATTTGGAATGGGTAATATCAATAAAGGATCAGAATTCAAAATAAATGTTTTTTCCAATTCAATAAGAAAAAGACAGCCATCTGAAAAATGGGCAGATTTGAAGGGACATATCATTAAGAGGAAATTAAGCCAGTGGTGGTGATACATGCTTTTAAACCCAACACTTGGAGGCAGAGGCAGACAGATCTCTCTATCTCTCTGAGTTCAAGGACAGCCTGGACTACAGAGCTAGTTCCAGGACAGCCAAGGCTACACAGAAACCCTATCCAGAAAAAAAAGAAAAAAAGAAAAAAAAGGAAACTAAATGGCTAATAAATCTACAAAAGGAGTGTTTTAATGTTATTTGGGAAATGCAGCTATAAATACAGTGAAGTAAGAGTTTTGGACATTTTTAGGCCCATTAAGTTGGCAAACCTTTAAAAATCTGACAGTGTTTGAGGAACTCCTGGATACTGTATAGAAGATAAGAGGGGAGCAGCCTGAAAATCAGGATGAGGAGTGTGAAGTCCATTTTTATAAACCTTGTAGAGCTCCAGAGACTTCTTAATTTCCAAAGGGTAGTGAAATGATAGGTATATTGTCTCAGGCAGAAATTACAGTGATGGGTGGAATGAAAGTCAGAGATGGGCACTGTCAAGGTCCTGTTGTCATGGTCCAGGCATAAAATACAATCAGGTGTAACTAACATTTGTACAGTGGTTTTGGGATGAAGGGGATGAGCAAAGGAAGATCTGATTGACTAAGGACAGATTGGATTTGGGAATGAAGGGAAAGGAGGTAGAGGGTGACTCAAAGGTTGGGGTTTACCAGTTTAGACGGACTATGATAACATGACACAATTTGTATAATGTTCCATGGTTTGCTAATGCTATTTCTGCACCTCATTTGGTGTTCTCTAAGCCCCTGTGAAGTAGAACGGAGGGATTTTATTTCCCTTGTTTAAGATTGAAAGAAGCAGATAACAAAAGAGAGAATAACTTGTCCAGCCTGGTGATGACCAGTCAGTCACAAAAGTAGGTTCACTATATCAGCAGGGGGTTGATGCCAGTGCAAAAAGAGCTCAGGAAGGCTTTTGTTTTCTATAACAGCCATTCTTTGCCTTTGATTCTTTGCTCATTTTATAAAAGTACACTTCTGCTTTTTCTCATAAGTTCTGCTTATTGCAGGGAACTTGAAAAATATACAAAATAACAAGGATCATTTAAATTACAAAAATCACTTAAACTGCACCCAAGTACTAGACTATAGGTTCTGTGTTCTCTCTTACAGAAGCAATGTTTATGCATTCTAGAAAATAAGCAAATGCTACAGAGTAGTTTTCACTATATTGAAATTATTTGCTGCAAAATTTTAGTATGTATATTCATTTTTCACTGAAATTGGATCATATAACATATAATTGTAGTTCATTTATGCTAGAGAAGGGACCTAGGGCCTTGTGTGTTCTAGGCAAGTACTGTCCGACAGAGCTACACTCTGCTTATACTTAAAAACTGGTTAGGGCCTGGAGAGATATCTCAGCAGTTAAGAGTGCATACTGCTTGTGTAGAGGACCCAGGTTCTGTTCCTAGCACCCAACCCAGGGAGACTCACAATCACCTGTAGCTCCATCTCTAGAGGATCTGATGCCTAGGGAATTCTGACCTTCTTGTAGATCTGCATCCCTGCACAGTGCTTGCACAGATACACACATAACTAAAAATAAAATCTTTTAGAAATGACCGTGAACAAGTTTATGATTTTTTTTTTAATTTTTGGTTTTTTGAGACAGGGTTTTTCTGTGGCTTTGGAGGTTGTCCTGGAATTAGCTCTTGTAGATCAGGCTGGTCTTGAACTTACAGAGATCCACCTGCCTCTGCCTCCCAAGTGCTGGTATTAAATGTGTGCGCCACCAACGTCCAACCAAGTTTATGGTTTTAATAGCTTTAGTGTTAAGTACATTCACAGAGTTAATATCAGCCAGCTCTGGGACTTTTCCATCTTATAAAACTGAAATGCCACACATCCAAAATAATAACTTCTAAGTCTCCTGTCTACCCTGGAAAACTCCATTTTACTTTCAGTCTCTATTAATTTGACTACTCCAGATACAGATTTTGTCTTTTTGGGACTGGCTTATTTTACTTAATATAATGTTCTCAAGACTCATTTCTCTTATAGTGTTTATCAGAAATTATTTTCTTTATAAGGTTGAATAATATCCTATTTATGTGTTAACACATCGTTTATGTACCCATTGATGAACACTTTGATTGCCTCTATCTTTTGACAGTTTTAATAATGTTGATAGGAACACGAATATACAAATATCTATTTTAGCCTTTCAATTCTTTTGGATATATACCCATAAATGGAACTCCCCTTAATTTTTAAAGGTACTGCCTTTAAATAAATACATAGTACTTGACACTGTAGTTTTTTCCGTCTAATAATCTGTACACTTCCATTTCATTCATTTATAAAAATAGTACTTACTGCCTACATTATAGCTTACTAGTGTTCTTTGTAATTCATAAATGTCCTGCATTGCATCTTCTTATGAGCCTTTACTTCTTTAATCTGCAACATACACATACTCTTCTTGAAGAGACCCTACCAGTGATGCCCAAACTTGCTTCCCTGAGCTATGATTTATCTCTCTTTCTACCTTCTGTAATTCTTATTTTAGAGAATGATTTTGTAATTCTTTGTGTGTGTGGTATGTATGTGTGTGTGCTGGTGTACAAGTCTATGTGTGAGCAGAAGCCAGAGGAGGGTGTCAGGTGTTCTCTGATCACTTAATGAGTTATTTCATCTAGGAAAGGTTTCTCCTTAAACCTGGGCTTGTGTTTTTTAAACTAGGCTGGCAACCAGCAAATCCCAGCAATCCTCCTATTTCTGCCCACACAGTTACAGGGGTTACAGGCACATGTGAGACCATCTCTAGCTTATAGTAGGTGCTGGAGTCTGATTTCAGATCCTTATAGTTGCCCAACAAGCTTCACTAACCACTGAGTCATCTTTTTAGTTCCATATACATCTGTATTTCTTATAAATCAGAAGTTGTATCTAAAATAAATTGAAGTTAAATATTTTGTTTAGACTATATTGTTGGTGATTTGTGAATTGTATCAGAAGACAAAGTCTGCTTGAGCCACTATCACAGACACACAGGTTGAATGGATCAGGATGACTGCTGTTGAGCCTTGCTCCTGTTACAGTCTGGATGACTGACTGCCCCTAAAGATACACATATTAAAGACTTGGGCATTGATTGGTCTCTGGTGCTGTTGGGAAGTGATGGAACCTTTAGCAGACAAAGACTTAGTAAGAGAAAGGTAAGGCATAGAGAGCATGTCTTTGAAGGAGATATTGGGACCTCAGCCCTTCCTTTTCTTTTCTTTTTGCCTCTTGGCTGCCAAGAGGTGAACAGTTTGCTCTTCCTCTGCCACCATGATGTACTGCCCATGATGTACTGCTTTCTCCTTAACCTAGAAGCAGTAGTGCCAACTGGCCATGAATGGAGACCTTTCAAACCATAAGCCAAAACAAATTTTTCTACCTTGTGAATGTGGATCGCAATGGAATCAGAACTAGTTTGAAAAGCAGATGGTTTATTAGGAAAGTACTCACGCGACGGAGCCGGTCCTGTACCACCTCATGCGTGCGACCCTCATATTAAAGCCTTGCTACATCACTCTGACTACGCCCAAGCGGGCGTAGCCAGCATTTCCCCCTACACCCACTGGCCATGAATGGAAACCTTTCAAACCATAAGCCAAAACAAATCTTTCTGCCTTGTGAGTTGTTTTGTCACAGTGGCATGTGGCACTGTGTGACTGTTCACCATCAGCTGTTGTCTATGGCTTTTTCCTTTAAGAAGGAACTGATAATTATTATCAAAATAATTCTGATTAGAGTTCATGAATGATGTTTCTTTAACTTGGTTCCTTTTCTATATATAGTTTTTTTTCTCTTTTTAAATTTGTTTTTGTGTGTATATATTACCTATAATATTCATATTAAAATTCCTTTTTTCCTTTTTTGCATAGACATTTTTATTTTATTTTGAGATAGGGTTTCTCTGTATAACAGCCCTGGTTGTCCTGGAACTTGCTTTGTATGTAGATCAGGCTGTCCTTGAACTCACCTGCCTCTGCCTTCTGAGTACTGGGATTAAAGTCTTGTGCTGTCACTGCCCAGCAGAAATTTCTTCCATAATAGAACCTTTGACTTGACCATACTTGAGAGGAAACTGTAAGACATTTAGACAACATGTCCAGAATCCCACTGCATGTAATGGGGGGGGGTGGTAAGGCAGGATAAGAATCTTGTGTTAACAGTCTACCCCATGTCCCTTGGCACTTTGTTCTTTCTTTTTAAAAATTTCCTCTTCAGCTACATGGGGGATTGGGGATAGTATGTCATGCACATGAGATGAGCACTTTGCACTAAGCCCCAGTGCTCAGTTCCCTGGGACCCAGGCATAAAATTGTCTGAATGCCCATCTCCCTCAGATTGTCAAACTGCATTGCTCAGTGGCTCACATGTGTCAGAAGAAATAAAGTAATGGAATCCCTAGGGCTCCTAGACTTAAATATCTTCAATTCCACTTTGGGGGGGATGATTCTTTTAAAGACCTGTACATATACCTACTTTTTAAGTTTGTATTTCATAGATAGAGAATTGGAGTTGGCACACAATGAAGATCATGTCATTAATGTAATCATTCATAGACTGTTTGGCTTGTTTTTTTTTTAATTGCCTTACTATTTTCAATAAAAATGGCAGTTTTATTGGTTTTTCTTCTGTAAGCCTTTGTGCTATGTCTTTTGGTATTCTAGGGTTAAGAAACACAGGATCTTGAAAAGCTAAAAGGTCCAGATGAGGTGAGCTGAAGTAGAACTTTGCTTGGGAATGAAGAAGGCAGAGCTTGTGGTCTAGCAGGATTTTCACAGGCTCAGAAGGCCTTTATGCAGGCATTGATAGCTACCGGGTGAGTAGCTCATAGTCATTTTCAGTACTGGTAGAAAACAGTAATCTATGGTTTTTGGAGACTAAGAATTAGAAAGTACTTGAGCTCCACTATGGGCTTCTCTCTTCACTTTATCTCTGGTTTCATAAATTTTTACATAGTAAATAAATTTCTTATTAATCTTCTTTCTTATTCAACATACATTTCCCCCTAATGTTTACTGTGGGCTGGGACTTTCCTTTTTCTTTTCTTTTCTTTTCTTTTTTTTTAAAGCAATGTGAAGATGGATAACATAATAAACTCTGAGGAGGACAGGTTTGTTTCTCACTGCCCCTGATTCTGCGCTGTATATTCAGAAATCCTAACATACTGTTGTTACTATATGGTCAAAGAAGGCAGATAAAGTGGAGTTTGAAGACTTAGGCTTGAGTTCTAGCTTTGGTTTATTTAACTGTAAGTTGGACAAAGTCATGTAATTCTTTGTGAGCCATAGTTTCTGGTATTAAAATGCAGGTATAAGAGAGGGTGTGGGGACAGACCTTCTGATCTGTTATGTGCCATGTAAGTGGTGGTCTTTTGTCTTGTGCATTATCTACAGTTGCTGACCAGGGAGTCAATGGAGTAAGATGCTGTACTATAATCCTTTTAGTGCGGCTGAATATACTGATCATGGAAATAGAAATGGGTGTGCTGAGGTTTTGACCTATAAATGAAAAAAAATAACTTTCATTAACAACAACTGTGTTAACCTTGAGATGCCAAAACTGTTTTTGCAGTGTAGGACTGCTTCAGGTCCCTAGCAAATCTCTGGGTGATCCCATGGATTTGGTTCAGGGTCATTTGTTTATGGTGCTAGTTCTGTTATGACACCCTGGAGTAGAGGTGGTCTTTGGTCGGGGCCACTAAATTAAACGTGCTCTTTCAGTGTGTGGACACTCAAATCAGGTTAATGTTCCTGTCCTACATCCAGGCCCCAGTCAGGCCTCTAATTATGGCATGTGAGTTGTACCTGACTTTCCCCAGCAACACTGATTTGGAGTCAGCAGGGATTTTGACACCTGACAGGCATATCAGCTGCTGCCCCAGTGACATGAGGTGTACTACCTTTCTGGCTTGTGGATGTATTCTATTTGCAGAACTTGGGAGTATGCTCCAAGATGGCTCAATGGATAAAGTGTTTGCTGTGAAAGTCTGATGACCTGAGTTTAACCCCTGGAACCCCCAAAATACACATTCAATAAAGAAATGCAGCAAGGGGCTGGGGGAGTGGCTCATTGGTTAAGAGCACTGGCTGCTCTTCCAGAAGACCTGAGACTGATTTCCAGCATTTACATGGTAGCTAACCACTGCCTGTGGCTCCAGTTCCAGGAGATCCTGCACATGGTACACAGACAGACATACAGGCAGGCAAAATACCCGTGCACACAAACATAAATTTATCTTTTAAAAAGTCAGTTAAATAAAAGAAAATACTGGAGCTGGAGAGATGGCTTAGCAGTTAAGAACACAGGTTGCTCTTCCAGAGGACCCGGGTTGAATTCCCAGCACCCACATGGTGGCTCACAACTGTCTGTTGCTTCAGTTACAGGGGATCTGTTACCATCACCCAACGCACACAAAATAAAGTTAAATAAATTATTAAAAAATACTTTAAAAAGTAAAAAGACCTTGGAAGCTCCCTGAACTCATTCATTTGGATTCTTATTTTTAAAATTTTATTAGCATATATTAATTATATAAAATGCTGCATTTCACTGTGATGTTTTTATACCTGTTTGAGATATCTTCTGATCACACCCACACATATGCTACATTACCCCTTCCTGTCCTCTTTCCACTCCCCCTAGTCACTTCTTTTGGGTTTTTACCAAGGCTTTGTAGCTGGCTAAATCATTGGTCATTTTTCATAGATTCAACTTTTAGTTTTTTTTCCTCCTTCCCTCTCCTCCCATTTTGTCCTACTGTCTTAGTCAGTGTTCTATTGCTGTGAAGAGATACCATGACCACAGCAACTCTTATGAAGGAAAACATTTAAATGGGACTTGCTTATAGTTTCAGAGGTGTAGCCCGTTGTCATCATGGTGGCATGCAGGCAGACATGGTGCTGGAGAAGGAGCTGAGAATTCTATATCTGGATCCACAGGCAGAAAGAATAGCCAGACACAGCCTGGCTTGAGCTTTTGAAACTTCAAAGCCCACCACTGCAACACACTTGTTCCAAGGAGACCACACCTAATTCTCAAGTAGGGCCACTCCCTGATTCCAAAGCATTCAAATATATGAGCCTATGGGGGCTATTTTTATTTAAAACCACCTCACCCCCTTCCCTCTGTCTCCTCCCTCCCCCCCTTCCCCTCTGTTTCTCAGAGGAGCTTGAAAATTGCAACCCTTTAGCCACATGTTTGGTTCCCCAGGCAACTAGCTCCCCCCCTCTCACCATTATCTAAGGGCTTTTCATAAATCATTTCACTAACATAAATTCAAATGAAAGGGGCTTGCTATGAACAGCACAAACCATTTCTTATACCTTCATTTTTATTTTTAACTGTAACACATTGGGGTACATACTCTTATCCCAGGCTGGTCTTTAACTTAGATCCTCCAACCTCAGCCTCCTAGGTGTGGAGATTTTAGGTCTTTGCTGCCACATCTAACTTTTTGCCTTTGCCTTTATTTTCCTGGCACTTCTCCAGAGCTGTTATAGGACAAAAGACCAAATACTAAAAGATATGCTGTAAGCCAGGAACTTTGTTTATTTCTCATTATATCACAGCTATACTTCACTGAGTCTGTATTTTTCACTTGGCCTTTTTAAGCTTTGTGAGATATCACAAATATTTTTTTGTCTTATTTTGGGACTGTTTCTGGACCACAGTCATCTTTCATTATCAAAGGGTGTTGGTTCTAAGGCCTTAGATAGCAGGTCTGTGAATGCCCAAGGCCCTTGTGTGTATTCCCTCATACACTTTAAATCATTCTTAGATGACGTACTTCTAATACAATGTAAGTGCTATGCAAATAGTTGTTATTTCTCTGGGGAGTAATGACAAGAAAGAGAAGTCTGTACATGTTTAGTACAGGCACATTTTTTCTTCATATTTTCTATTCATGTTGTTTAAATTTGTAAGTTTAGAGCCTACAGATCTATGGAAGGCCAACTGTGAGTTGGTTGGGATTGTTTTATTTTTTTGAATGCTAGCTGAGACTAAAAAAGGGTATTTGTGGGCCACCATAGGCTGGCTTAAGTAACTGAACAAAGGGTATGGGAATGCTGGCCTCTGACAAACGTTATCTTTTGTTCTCTAGGGTTGCTTTGTGTTGTTCAGCAGGCAACAATGCCATCTAACTCCCTTTCATAGCTTTATTAATGGAATGCCTTTTCTCTTAATTACAATTTGAAAATTCCTAGTGAGGAAACAAGATGAGCCTGCCTGGCATACCTGCTTTCAGTGTCCAGTAGATACACCCTGAAATTGGCAGCAGTGTTCCTGAAAAGCAGGCAGTTGGAATGGGAACACACCTTAGAGGAAGAAAGGATGTTGGCTAGAGAGGCCAATGTTGCCCTGTATTGGGGGTTAGGCTTCCCAGTGCTTGTCAGTTTAAGAATTAATCCCACCTTCATATGTAATGACCATATTCCTTATAATGACTCTGAGGCATTTTGCATATCATATTGCTAGAGAAACTTTCCATTTAGTCTATTTGCTAAGAGAAGACTGGATAATAATCTGGGTTTGACATAAAAGGACTGTGTGTCCCAATTTGAGCTTCTTTCTTAGGAGGATCTTAGTCCTCCTGCAGGATACTCAATTATTGTCTTTCCTTCCTCCTTTGCTTCCTTCTTCACTCTCCCCTGTTAGGCACTGTAGCCTCAGCCTCCCTTTTATTTTGAGAAGAGCTTCACTAAGTTGCCCATGCTGGCCTTGGTCTTACTGTGTAGCCCTGGCAGGTCTTGAACTTAGGTTTTCCTGTCTTAGTCTCATGAGTATCTAGGATAACGGGTCATTACTTCTCATTTTATCAAGTACTCTCATAATTTACTGTCTGTTGGTTTTTGTATTCCAGTGCCAGTATCACTGCATGTTGTGTTCTAATGAATCTGCTAACTGCAACTTGGAGCAAGTTATCCAATCTTACGGATCTTCATTTCCTTACCTTGTAGTCTGGGCTGACTGTTGTGATAGACAAAACAAAATACAAATGACTCAACCTCCATAGAAGTTTATCAGTACCCTCAAATTTAAAATAGATGCTCTTGATATGTGGGGTCCTCTTTTTAAGTAGATACAGAAGTCATGGCTTCTTCTACCAGTGGTTCAATCAGCTTTAGCACATGGGTCTCAGGGTCACTTCATGCCTGTCTGCATGGACACTCACAGAATGGGCAAAAGCATGGAGTCATGGCAGAGAGGTTTTCCAGGGTCAGGTCTAGAAGGGGCCTATGCTAGTTTGTTCATGTTTTCAGTCATACCTCATATCACCAAAAGTTGGGAAGTGCAGTTTTGCCTAGTACCCAGGAAAAAGAGGAACTGGGTCTGAAGGGGTAGCCAGTCTCTTCTACAGGTGTTAGTAGCTAGCTTCATGTACTTCCCCCTTTTCTGTAAACAGACCTTGTGCAGTTTGGGTGGGATAGTGGGTTCTCACAGCACTTGTAAGTCCTCACATTCCCCTTGTCCCTGTTTTTTTTTTTTTTTTTTTTTTTTTTTTGGCTCAGTAGTAGATATATAAGCTAGGCTTAAATCAGGCTGGTCATGGAATGCCTCTGATCCTGAACCACCCCTCCAGCCCCTGACAATGAGGGCAGAGTAACTCACAGAGAACAACCTGGAGAATTACAGAGAGTGGGAGTCTCTCTGGACCTTGCCAGAAGTTCTGATATCTAATGATAGACTTTGCATTGGCATGAATCATTAAATTCATTTCATCACATGGTATTTTGAGGTTAATTTTCTTTACCTACACTACAAGCTACCTGACTGACACAGATTACACAATGGGAAAAGATCAGGGAGAGGGAAAGGATAGAGCCCGGATCTCTCAAGTTCCAGTTCCTGTCCTTACTAACCTTCTTGTGATAGCTTTAGAGCGTGCCCAAGGAGGGTTTGACTTGATGCCATCTTAGTTTGACTTCCCTGAACCCTAAAATTCCGTGGGATTATGGCTCCCCTTAATACTATTTTTTCCTCTTCCCTTTAAAAGTTTACACAGTGCTTTCTCCCTCATGTAGCCCAGGTTGACCACAAACTTCATCTGTCACTCAGGATGACCTTGAACTTCTAGTCCTCCTATCTCCCTTAGTGCTAGCATGACAGGCATGTGCCACCATCCATGGCACCTGACTTGTAAGGTGCTAGAGATCCAACCCAAAGCATCATGCTTGCTAGGCAAGCCATCTACCAACTGAGTCACATCCTCTGCCCAAATTCGTAGTTCTCTTTACAAAAATGAATGAATGTAGTCATATATCCATATTTTTTATTTTAGCAACTTTTCTGAAGCTTGTCTTTTCTCTTTCTTTCCTTAAAGCAGGCTCTTACTTTGTAGCCCAGGCTGCCCTCTGCAGCTGATCCTCCAGCCTCTACCTCAAGTGACATTCCTTGCTTATCTTTTCCTTGACTTTTTTTTTATTTGAATTACAAACAAGATTGAATTACATGACAATCCCAGTTCCCTTCTCCCTCCCTCCTTGCTTATCTTTTCATCCAGCAGGTATATAAAATACACATTGCAAAATGTATCTGGTTTATAATTGTTTATTGTATATGATTATAGGTTTAAAATTTTTGGATTGCCTGTTCTAAACTCTTTTGAATAGTCTTGTGGTATTTGTTGATTTTATAGCACATCTAACGAGAAAAATGCCGCATGACATTTCTGAAATGATACCGACAGAATTATGTGGCATTCTTTGGCTGTTGGAAATAAACTGGTAAGTATTTAGGGACTGTTGCTCAAGATGCTTGTTTGCACAATCCAAAGATGCTGGCACAGCGCACAGACACCTCACCCACCTGTGGTGACCAATGCAAGCTGTGGAAGTCCAGCCTGACTCACATTCAGAGTGTGGGGAACAGCCAAGCGGGAGACCCTCAGCATGGAACTGCCCTGCCTTACTCGCTTTCGAAAAGAATCTGAAGAAACTTAAGGTCTATGTAGAGAGGCAGAGAAGGGGATCAGGGCCAAGAGAGCTCAAAGGTGGAGTGATCAGGAGCCGGGGGAAGTATGTGGAAATGCATGCCACAGGGACATGCATGGTTGCCTGGGGCTGGGTTACACATTTGGTTCTGAGCTTCCCACAGCCTCGCCAAATAGGAAAACTAAGAGTAACTCGAGAGATAGTTTCTTGGCTGAGGACTAAAGGACTTGCTCTCCTGAGCTCTTTTGGAGGGACAAGGTTCTTAGCAGTGTTTCCTAATTAATGTGCTAGTGAGTGTATGAGGAGCTGAGAAGCAGTGCCAGGGACATAGAGGAAGTTGAAGTCCTGTTGTGGGAGGTTGTGCATTGAGGTGCCATTCCACAAACTTGTGTGATGTTTTTCTTCAGCAGGGCTTGGCTACCCTTGTGTTCTCTTTGCCTAGTTGGATTTAGATGTTGAGTTTGGCATTTTACAGAATGTCTGTTAGCTAACTGTTGAGATGGCAGGTGAGGGAGCAAGAGATGGGTGAGTCTGATACAAGTGACAGGCATACACAGGGGCCTGGGGAACTAGAAGAATAGGTGAGGTAAGGAACTGTAAGTGTCATTTAAAGGGAACCGATGGTTATGTGCTTCAGATGTACAGTGCCCTAAAAGGCGGAACTGCACAGTACTGTTAATGGCATGTGTGTCAGTGAAGGCTGCAGAAGAAGTCGGCCAGCCAGTCATAGAAGCCCAGCAACAGGCGAACTGACCTGTGCCATTAGATGCCAGCATAGTATGCTGTGGATGAAGCAGAATGCACAGGTCTAAGTTGCTTCTCCACCTGCGTGCTGGCTTCACAGTAGAGAGGAACAAAATGAAGTAGTGTACATTTTGGTTACACATCACTTGTTTTTAAATCCCACTTTTACCACTTTATACTTGTAGGACCTTGAGCAAATTACTTAATCTGTCTATGTCCTAGATTTTAGTTCAGACAACAGACAAACAAAAATCACCTACATCAGAGGAGTGCTATGAGGATTGAATAAATTGGTATTTGTCAAGCACATGAGTGGTACTGAATAGTAGCATGTACTGAATACTCCTGTTGTTACATTTATTCATACTGGTTGTTATTAATGAGAATACATACACACACACACAAATACACACACACATAAAATGAATTGAGAAATTATGGTCTGGAATTGCTTGTAGACATTTTACTTGGTGATGTCCTGAATGTAGCCATGCAGTGGGACCTGTGTGGGTGGAACTGGGCTACATAGCCACATAATTAAAGGGAAGGAACTGTGAGGGAGTGGTGTTGCCATAGAACCTTGAAGTTGTCTGGGTAGAACTTGGTGTGGAGAAGGCTAAACACGAGGCACTGTGATCTTTAAAGATACTGATGGCCTAGAGGTCAAAAGAAGGTGGCAGGGGTGACACTGCTGGGTGATGTGGCACCAGAAGGCTGGGGTAGAGGGTTGTCTGAAAGCTACAAAGAGGAAGACCTCTTTGGAGTAGGGATCTGGAAGAGGTGGCTATGTAGAGTCCTTTTCCTGTAGCTTATGTATGCAGTAGCCTAGTCACTGGATTGTGACCTTGTAACACTGGTTAATTACCGTTTCAGTGCTTTTCGAATTCCAGTCTCAGTCTGCTGGTACCTGCTGTGGACAGCTTGGTTCTTTGGTTCCTCCTTTCTACTTGAACCTTGGCTGGATTTGCTTCTGTCTTCCAGACACTTTTCCAGTTATCTTCCTCTCCTGCCACTCCCAGTTCAGCTGGAGGAAGTTAGAGTCCTCCTAGGCCCACACTCTGGGCCTCAGCCCTGATCCTAATAACTGTACCTTATGGTTGTGCACACACTCCCATCTGAACATCTCCAGCCTTACCATTCTCAATGCTCCTGTCATCTCTACTCTCTGAACATCTGAGGTTGTTTTTGTGTGTTGTGCTAACTAATTTTCTGACCCTAGACCTGAAGGATGAGATCCTGTCACCTGACATGGAGTTCTTCCCATTTCCTGACTCTCATGATTGAATCCTAAAGGTCTGTCTTCATCCTACCTCATCCTATTCCATCCTGCCCTTGCCTGCAAGGATACTGGCCTTTGCTGACTCTTCCCGAGGCCTGTCAGCGCCATTGTCTTCTGGGATCTGGCCTTCCTTTTCTTGCCTGAGTAATTAAATGCCTGCCCACTTGAGTGAGCCTGTGAGACTTCTTGGACACATCCTCCTGTCCAGCCCGCCCTTCCTCTTCAGTCCTAACAGTGAAAATGTGGGAGACACAGAGAGCCAGAAAGGTGGCTCAGCAGGTGAAGGTGCTTACCACCATATTTGGTGACCTGAGCTTGATCCCTAGGACCTGCATGGAAGGAGAGAGCCAACTCCAACAGTTATCCTATGAACCCCACACATGTGCTGTGGCAAGCATGCACATGTGTGCCCCCCCCAAGTATATATATTAAAGTGGTTTTTTTATGGTAAAAAGGAAATGTTCTTCTCACAGCTTCTGTTATTTCTCCTTATTCTTCTTCATGTGTTAGTTTTTTTGTGAGTGATGTTCAGTTAGTGTGTGCTGAGGATATTCAAAGCGGAAAAAGGGTAGGAGAGTTGAAAGTTAACTTTTATTTAGTTTCTAAGGCAGAGGAAATCTACTTTAGTTCTCTTTTATCTACCAATAGAAAATAAGTGGCATAAAAGTAAGCTCTCTTCTTGCAAGAGTGACTGTTAGTTCTTGGGCTGTAAGTGATATAAAATGGTTTATAATCAGTCTTAGATATACCACTTCTATATGTATTCCCTGTGATTGAGAAGTAATGGTAGTCCAGCCTCCCTCTGAAATGGCAGTTGTTGTTTTAATAGTTTACACGTTGTAAAGTTTAGGAATTTTGGGTGGTAAATATGGAATTTATGTAATGGAGTACACATAAAGATTTGAGGCTAGAGAAGGACCATTGGTCAGTTTTCATCAGCACGCTAGTAGTTCTCCAGACTATGAGAGATGATCTTGTCTGTTATGACAAACCCCAACTAACCACATGTTGTCTGCTGTTGGTAGAAATGTATGCTAATGAAATTACTTGAGGAAACAGTTGGAAATATTTAATGAACTTTAGCACAGTAATTTTGTCTGACCCACCAGTTCTCTTTCTAGCTAACAAGTTCTCTTGTTTGTAGCTAAGAAGATGTATAAATATGCTCACTACAAAAATCACATACTAGAATGTTATCGTACTCTCATTCACCCTAGCTAACAACTAGAAATAAACACACAATGAAATGCCTTGTAACAATGGGGATGAAAGAACCTTAGCTACATGCAAAGGCATGGATGGATTTCATAAGGAGTGTTGAGTGACGGAGGCTACCTAACATCTTGTGTATTACATGATTTGGTGTATACATAGTTCAAAACCTGGCAGGTGGTGTTTGGAACCAGGAGGTTACTGACTCTAGGGAGGAGGAGAGGCAGTGATTTGGAGAAGGCACAGGGCTTCTGGGTTCTGGTAATGTTCTATTTCTTGACGTGGTGGTAGTTATACACATGAGGTTGCCCAAGCTATAATTTAGGACATATTTTTTGCAGTGTATTAAACCCCAGGACAAATTTCTGTTGAAACCTTGCAGTATATACTACAGCCGAGCAGTTTTCCTACATATGTACCCCCATTCTTAGACTCAGCTGGTCTGTCTTAATCGTTTTTTTTGTGGGGTTCCCACTCTGCCCTGGGGAAACATTCTCTGGTAAGCCGCCCTTCCCTTTCCCTCTGGGTTCAGTTTCCCTGCTGTATGTTCTGTTGACAATGGCATCCCCACCCCCGCCTGCACCTGCCTAGTTGGGCTACTTGCTAACCTGTGAGTGCCAGAAGAGCAGAGGCTAAATGTGTTTATGCCAGCCATTGTGTCTCTTGGTGCTGCCAAGGTATCTGTGCTCATTGATGCTCGTCAGTGAAAGAACAGGATGGACTACCTTCATAGGGAGCAGCATTTCCCTCCACTCTTCAACTTTTAGTATGGGGAGCATAAGCTTGAAGGAGCATAAGCTTAAAGCCCTATCAAGTTGCCTAAAGTATTTTGAGAGTATAGTAATTTTAATAGCCTTAAAATGTTGAAAGTGGAAAACAGGGCTGCATCATCAGTGTTCCTTCATGTAGTTCTGTGTCCACCAGGCATGTTCCTGTGAAAGAACAATTTATATATGATGACTTCATTTGTTCTGCCTTTTCTCATGACAGTTCTAAGGTCAAGACTATTTTAAGCCTGAGAAATATGTCGTGAAAGTCAGCTCTAGAGTCCGTATTTCCTTTTTATTTAATACTAAAGTCTTGGCTGTCCTTCCCAACTCCTCCTCTGATAAACTTTATAAGTATCATAAATATTCTCTATTTGAATTTTTTTCTTTGAACTTCGGTTTTCTTTTTCAGCTAGATCTAGGAAAATGGCTCATTCTCATTTATTGTTCTAACTTAAGAGAATTAAGCCAAAAGAATGTTCCAGCTAATGCAGTAGGAAAAAGAACTTAGACATTTACATTTAGATTGCTTTCTTGTTTTTTTTCCCTTGGGTATGTGATGAGGTATCAGGTCTGGGACCAGGTGGTCCTAGTCCAATTCAATCCTACCACTCCCTACCTTTTGACTTTTTGTAAGTCACATAACTCTGACTTTCTTATTTGTAAAATCAGGTAGTTATTAAGATCCAATGAATTAATGTAAACAGTCTGCTCAATGTGTGAAAATTGTAAAAATTTAATAGCAATTACCTAAGAGAAAGTTCAAACTTTATTGTTGTCTAAACAAATGATTCACATATATATAGTATTGGGGCTACAGAGATGTCTCAGTGGTTAACAGCATTTACTGTTCTTTCAGAGAACTTGGGTTTGGATCCCAGAACCCACATAGTTGCTTACACTTTGTCCATAACTCCAGTTCCAGGGGTTCTGGTGTTCTCTCGAAGTTTACCGCTGAGAATGAAGAAAGAAGTGTGGTACCATTGTATTCAGCTACAGTTATCTATGTTGATTCATTGCATCTCCTTCTTGCTTTGGGAACAAAGGATGGGGAGGCAGAGAGATAATTTTGGAGAACCTGATTCACTTCAATAAACACTTCCTGTAGAACAGACTCACCCAAAATTGCAGCAAAATTGGAGGATATTCAATGGGGCCTTGAATTCTTATCGGTTTCTCATTTCTTCAGCAATTTCTTACAATTTTGCCTTACTATTAAAGACTACACTAAATAATCTTGCATTTTTTCGGTGAGAAAGGGGTAAATAACATTGTTTTTCTAAGGATGGGAAATGATATTTACGAACAACTCTGTTCTTAAGGGGCTTGGTTGGATAAGTAAGGTTAGAAGGTATTTAAGGTATATTGAAAAAGACAGGGACCCCCTTTGTGTCTCTACAACTGCATTTTAACCAAGGCACTAACTTTTGTGTTGGCATGCCAATTTCTGCCTTGCCCCCTCCCTGATCTCTTCTCTCTGTAGTAGTCCATGTTGGTCTTGAACTCAACACCATGTCCAGCTTAGATAGGTTGGCTCTCTCTTTTCCCTCTCCCCTCCCTCCTCTTCTCTTCCTTTTGCAAAGTGCGAAGTTTATTGAGAGGGAGCAGGGAGAGGTCTTGAAAATGAATTGTGAGGTGTTGCTTTCTTTATAAAATGGAGATGAATAGTTGATAAGTTCTACCTTATATAGCTTTTGAGATAATGAGTGATGAATTATACTTTCCCTAAGAGACATGAGATTGATAAATATAAAGGAATGAGTTTTTATTAACTCCTTCCCCTACTCCTTCAGTTTAATCTATTGCAATCTTTGGCAAGAATAAAGACATTTAAAGGATTGTCTGTAATTAGTTGATTTAGTATTCTGAAATATTGTATAGAATTTATAATAGTGTTAACATTTGTAGTGTAACAGTTATCCTCAAATGTATTGGCTAAAGCAATACTGACCATTATTTTCAGTGTCCATGGATCAGGAATTTGAGAGTTGGCTAGGCTTGGATTCTAGCTCACAGTCCCTTATGAAGTTGCTATCAGTTGATGCCTAGAATGTAGTCAGCCTTGGATGGGCCAGAGGATTTACTTCCAAGATGGTCCACTTGCATGGCTGGCCAGTTAGTGCAGAATGCTTTGGGAGTGAGGTGATGATCCAGTTTCTGTCCCTGTAGGTCATTTTCTCAGGCTGCTGCATAAATGCTCTCAAAGCATGAGCTCCCTGCCAGAGGAGCATCTAAGAGACCAAGTCATCTGAGAAGTCAGATGTCAATTTTGATATAGTCTGCTGTTCACACAGACTCAGTGATAGTATATACTATACAAGATCTTGTGATAGGGGCTAGAGAGATGGCTCGGTAGTGCTAGCTGCTCTTCCAGAAGACCTGAGCTCTATTCCTAGCACACACACACACCTACTCCCTCCCCAACCTGTGGCTCACAACCACTTGTAATTCTAGCTGTAGGTATGCAGGTGGTGTACAGATATACATACAGGCAAAACATCCATTTGCATAAAATTAAAAATAAAAAAATATTTTTAAAAAGAGCACTTCTACTCTTCTAGAGACTTGAATTCAGTTCCCAGCACCCATGACCAGCTGTACTCTCTCTCCAAGGGCACCTGCTCTCATATACATATCCCACATGCAGACACAGACCTACACACAAATCATATATAGCCTTACGTTGCTTAAACCAGCTTTGTAGATTGGGCTGGCTTAAACTCAGAGATCTGCCTATCTCTGCCTCCCAACTTCTGGGATTAAACTTGCTTGCCACCATGCCCAGCAAAATAAATAGTTTTTAAAAAAGATCTTGTGCTGGTCATATCTTTAATTCATTAGTGGTAATAGGGTGACAAATGGTGATCATTTATGTCATTCTTTTTTTAATTTAATACTGTAAGGAGAAATTCTTCATTAAGTGTGATAAGGCTTGAATAACCTAGGCAGAGTAAAAAAAATGCCTTTTCTTGACCACGGTTTACCATTTTTTAAAAGAGTAATTTGGTTCTTAAGCATCATCCTAAGGGATCAGTTAAAAATAATTTACATATTATTTTGGGAGCTGTGGGTATAGCTGAGTTCACTGAGTACTTGCCTAGTGTGCTGACTAGTTTTTATGTAGACTTGATACAAGCTAGAGGCATTTGGGAAGAAAGAATTTTAATAGAGAAAGTGCCTCTATAGGATTGGCCTATATGCAAGTTTGTTGGAAATTTTCTTTATTGATGGTGGATGTGGTAGTGCCACCCTTAGGCAGGTGGTCCTGGATAGTATAAGAAAACAGACTGAGGTAGCCACGAGGAGAAAGCTAGTAGGCACTACTTCTCCATGGCCTCTGCCTTCGGGTTCTTGCTTTGAGTTCTCTGGATGATGGGCTACAAGCTGTAAGGTGAAATGAATCTTTTTCTCCCCAAGTTGCTTTTTTGGTCATGGTGTTCATTACAGCAATATAAACCCTACTAAGACATTTAGTACACATAAAGTCCTGTGTTCAATCCCTAGCACGGCATAAAACCAGGTATTGTGTCTCAGACCTATAATCTCAATAATTGGGAGGTGGAGACTTGAGGATTAGAAAGTCAAGGCCATTTTGGGCAACAAAGAAAGTTGGATTTCAGCTTGGGCTACATGGGACTCTCCCCATCTTTAAAAATAAGGGGGAATTTTGTCCGGTGGTGGTGGCACATGCCTTTAATCGCAGAACTTGGGAGGCAGAGGTGGGAGGATCTCTGTGAGTTCCAGGCCAGCCTGGTCCAGGACAGCCAGAGCTATTACACAGAGAAACCCTGTTTTCAAAAGAAAACAAAAAAGAGGGGGTTTATTTAGTTATTATGGCCTCAAAGATTTTAACATATATTTCTATCTATCACACTTATTATCCATAGTGATGCTCATATATTTATATCTCATTTTTTGTTTGACCCATGCTGTCCCCAAACTCACAGTCTTCTTGCCTCTGCCTCTCCAGTGCTGGAATGGCTGCTCCATTTTGCTTGGCTTATATCCTTTTTGAGAAATGGTAGCATAGTATATGTAATATTCTTGTTTTGCTTTTCTCACTCAACTGTATATCCTTGAGATCACTCCATCTGTGCAGGAATTCATTATTTATTCATAATTCTTTTTTATTTAAGTGCTAGCAATATAACTCAAGCCTTTGCTCATGCTAGGCATGTGCTCTACCACTGAACTGCATCCCCAGCCCTGAGCACTCTCATAATTATAGTTTGGTAGTGTTTAGCATATTCACAGAGTTGTGCAACCACAACCCTGATTCTAGGATATTTTTGTCAAAGAAACTCTCCTGCTTCCCTACTTAGTCTCAGGCCATGGCAACCACTAATCTGCTTTTTGTCTCTGGACTACATAATGGATATTTGATTTAAATAGATTTATCTGATTTTTGGCTTTTATGTCTGGCTTCTTTCACTTAGCATGTTTTCAAGGCTCATTTTTATTGTAGTTAGAATCAGTTCCTCATTCTTTGTCAATGGGTAACTAGTACATTACTGAGCTCATCTATCTACCTACATCCTACTCAACCAGCCCAAATTGGTGACTGAGTTATTTAAGGATCATTTGTATTCCTTTTTCTATGAATGTCTTGTTTCTGTCTTTAGACTATTTCTCCAAAGGGAATGTTTTCTTACATTTTTGGTTTTCTTTTCTGTATTGGAAATTGGAGACAGGGTCTCTCATATACCCCAGGCTGGCCTTCAATTTTGTGTAGCCAAGGATGACCTTGCATTTCTGGTATTCCTGCCTCAACTCCCAGAATGTTGAGGATTATAGGAGTTGTCATCACTCCACTTTTTATGTGGTGCTGGGTATGGGTCTTCACAAATGCTAAATAAGCATCCTACCAATTCTCCCTTTGACTTTTAAAGTGACTTGTTATGTAGATTTATTTATGTATATATTTATTTTGAGATGGTAGCATTCTGTAGCTCAGAGTTGCCTGGGATTCAACACCACACCAGCTAAAGAATTTTTAAAAATTGTGTCTGTGTGGATTCCCTTAGAGACTAGAAGAGTGTCTGATCTTCTGGAGTTCTAGGTGATTGTAAGCTACCCGATGTGGTTGCTAGGATCTGAACTCAGGTCCTCTGCAAGAGCAGCAAGTGCTCTTAACTACTGAGCTGTCTCCAGCATTTGCTGGAGACCAGCAGGTACCAATGATCCTCCTGTCTCTGCTCCCTGCAACATTGGAATTAGAAATATGTAAAACCATGCCTGACTTTTTATGTGGGTTCTGGAGAGTTGAACTCAGGTCCTATGTTTGCACAGCAAGTGCTCTTAACCACTGTGAAATTCTCCCCAGTGCCTCCACCCCCTTAATATTTTACTATCTGCTAAGGCAACTGGCCCTCGTTACACTAATTCTTTGCATTTTCAGGGATTTCTTATTGTTAGTTTTACAGATCAGTTTTGGAGATGAAACCTAGGGCCTCACACCAGCTTGGTAAGTGCCCTATCATGGAGCTACAGCCTTTCCTATAGCTATAGCACTTAAATTTTTTTGTGTGTGTGTCAGCATCTTATTTGGTTGCTCCAACTTGTTGTTGTTCTTAATTTGGACTAGGTTGGGCTTGAATTGACCATTATCTTGCCTCAGCTTCCCAATTAGCTGGATGTATTGTTTCATTTATTCAAGTCTTTTGCATTTTGGTAGACTGTTTTTAATATTTTTAGAGGTTCTTACTAAATTCCTACTTTTTTTTTGCTTTCATAGGTAAGATTTTCTCTTCCATTGTATTTTCTAACAGGATGTCCCCTTTTGTATAGAAATGAAATCTATTTGATGTTTATTGTATAACTTGATAAATCTTCTGACTTATACCTTTTCCATCAGTTCTATTGGATTTCCCCAAACATTATTTTTTAAAAGTTTTACTTCTGTAAGTTTATTATTATCATAATATATATTTTAAAGGTTACTACATTTTTCAAAACATTTCTTTTATGTGTATGAGTGTTTTTCCTGCATGTGTATTTGTGCACTTCTTGTGTGCCTGGTGTTCAAGAAGTCCAGAAGGGAAAAGCATGGCAGCAAGAGCTTGCTCCCATCTCGGTGGACCATGAAGCAGAGCAAGGGAAATGCTCCCTTTTTTGCCTATTTGTCCTTTCCAAAATCCTTTTATTCAGTCTAGTCTTCCAGCCTATGTGATGATACCAGTCACGTTCAGGTGGTTAACCCTTTTAGTTAACCCTTCCAGGCAACACATCCATCGACTTCATAGACATAACCAGAAGTGTGTCTCCTAGGTGATTCTAAGTCCAGTCAAGTGACAGTGGTGATCAGCTGTCATAGTATATGAACATATTTATATGCTAAAGAGACAGTCATAGAGGAGAAATAAATTAATGAAATGGTAGGCATAGATGTAGGATTAGCTCTGAACAAGAGGAGGGATCTTTTTTTTAAGACCTTGGAAGGAAAAAAGTAAATACCATTATTTTATAGGTTATGTGTAAGTACAAACTTAAAGAAGTTGCCTCATTTTCTTTGTCAAGTAGAGTGAGATTGCATCTTAAAAGAGTTGAGGAAGTTCAGACCTTGAGGCCACTATTGCTAGGCAAAGTGTTGTGAGAAATAAGTTGTTCAGGGTACATTGAAGGATTTTGGGCAGCTGATGGTAGAGACCATGGAGTTTTCATGGCCCCTTTTAAGGCTGTGTGAGTTTCTTCAGCAGCCCTGGTATAGAAGCAGAGGAAATGTAGGTAACTGGATGAGGGGTGTATGGCTTTGGCACATACTGTGTGTGTGTGTGTGTGTTAGTTTCTTGTCAGCTTGATATAAGCTGCGGTCATCTGTTAAGAAGGAATCTTAATTGAGAAAATGCCTTCATCAGATGGTCTGTAGGTGAGTTTGTCGGAGGGAGCATTTTCTTGGCTAATGATTGGTAAGGGAGGGCCCAGCCCACTGTGTGTGGTGCCATCCCTGGGCAGGTAGTCCTAGGTTATATAAAAAAGTAGGCTGAGTAAGCCATGGAGAGCAAGCCCAGTAAGCAGCACCTCTCCATGGCCTCTGCTTCAGTTTCTATTTCCAGGTTCCTGCCTACCTTGAGTTATAGTGATGGACTGTAACCTATAAGCCAAATAAACCCTGTCCTCCCTTGATTTTTGTCATAGCGTTTTATCACAGCAGCAGAAAGGAAACTAAGATATGTAAAGTCAAAGAGAAGTGGAGAGAAGGTAGAACAAGAAAGGTTTGAATAGTGAAATGTGGTTCAGGATCCCATGGTTTATAGAGGATGGGAAAGTTGAACAGGAGAGAGTAGATGAGGAAGATTGGAAGTCATGCAATTAATAGAAGAGGAATAGGGTTCAGGATTAATGGCAGATAGGTATATTGGCCAGAGAGTAGAGAATTGAACTTTAATATTTCAAGCCTGAGACCCTTTTGGATTATTGCGGTATAAGGACACTTTTTGAAGTTGCTGGGTGAGTTGTTCCACAACCACTGTCAATACTAACTTGTTTTCAGAGCACTGGTAGAGGAACTGCCTGTATTTCAAAAAATATACAGAGAGAGGAAGGATGAAATACAGACAAATGATATGAATAACCTTCAGAAGAGTGGTGTTTTGGGCTTCTAGGGGATCAAGCGTGGTTAGATACTGAAGTTTGCTTAAACCACCTGTCTATAGCCTCTAGCTAATGGAGGATGGAGCAAAAGGTTATATGATTTCTTCTTGTGGTTCTCCTCTCCTGTCCTCTCCTGTCCTCTCCTGTCCTCTGCTGTCCTCTCCTGTCCTCTGCTGTCCTCTCCTGTCCTCTCCTCTTCCCCCTCCCTACCCCTCTTCTTCCCTCCCCCAATCCTCCCTTCCCCTTTCTTTCCTTCCCTTCCACTCCTCTTCCCTCTTCTGTTCTTCTCACTTTCTCTACTTGGCTTACTCTTGCTAGCCCTGCAAGAATAAGCTACAAGATTACCTCTTCTAAAAATTCTTTCTTTTGAACCTTGTGGTTTGTTTTTTCTATCCCCATTACTCCTTGGGTTTCCTGCTAATTTAGAAGGAAGCATACTCTATCATCATCATCTGCTATCCTTCCCAAGAGACTTGATATTTGTATTCATGTATTATGTTAGTTTATCTGTATGAAGTTTCCATGTAGAAAGTGAGTTTGGTCTCATTTGTCATTACTCTCCCTTAATAGTTGACCCTCCTTTGTCAACTCATCTTCAATTTTCTGAAGTCAAAGCCTCTTTTCAGTTTGGCCTTAGTCCTAAGTTCCATGTAGATGAATGAAGTTGTTTCTTAGTTACTAACAAATGTCCACATCCACTCAGTCATCTACTCATCCTGCTTAGATTTTGCTGGGCTGATGGCCCTTCTACTTTTCTCTATACTTGGTAGAAGAATTAAAAAGAAACTACCTTGTAATTAGTCCTCTCTACTGCCAAAAATTATTCAATCATCTTTTAATAAAAAATTTCTGGAGGATTTCATACACAAGTCCTGTGTTTACAACATTGCCACCCTCCCCCATTTGACACACACACACACACACACACACACACACACACACACACACACACACACACACACACACGCTGCTGAGTCCATTTAGTAGTGTGTGTGTGTGTGTGTGTGTGTGTGTGTGTGTGTGTGTGTGTGTGTGTGTGTATGCATTTAGTGATAACCACTTGGGATTGGATAAACTATTGGGGCTTGTCCCCAAAGAGATTGGGTCTCCCTTACTCAGCAGTCATTAATTGCCTGTAACTCTTCATCTGTGAGTGGGACCTTGTAAAATTTCTCCTGTTTGTGTTGTCATTATGCAGGTGTTGTTTAGGCAACTATATTGTTGAGATTTCATGGGTACATATAGAAGACACTATCTCACTGCAGACTTCCTTGTCCTCTGGCTCTTAAAGTCTTTCTGTCTCTCTTCTTCCATGATGTTTTCTGAGCCTTGGGTATAGCGATTGTGTTTTACATTTATCAATTAAGGTTGGGTATACCACGGTCTGTTGTTCTCTGCCTTTTGGCTAGTTGTGTATTTCTGTAGTAGTCCCCACCTAATGCAAAAAGAAGTTTCTTTGATGAGGGGTGAGAACTACACCTATCTCTCTGTATAAGGATAAATATTTAGAATGCAGCTAGAGAGTATACTGGTTTAGGGAATTGGCAGTAGTAGTTTCTCCCTAGGATCTATGACCACACCAGCCACACATAGTTAGCTAGGTGTAGGCAGAACCAGGTGTAGGCAGACTTTCTCTGTCCCATTAGCCAGCTCCTAAATCATGACACAGAAACTTATTATTAATCACGAAGCTCAGCTGATAGCTTAGGCTTGTTTCTAACTATCTCTTATAACTTAAATTAACCCATTTCTATTAATTTACTTTCTGCCTCATGGCTTTATTACCTTTACTCTATTGACCATGCTACTTTCCTGCTTCCTCTGTCTCTGTCTGGCAACTCTCTGTGTCTCTGTCCTTCTTCTTCCCAGCATCCTCTCCCCTGAAAAATCTGGCCTAGATATTGGCCATTCAGCCTTTTTTTGGGGGGTGGGGGTGGGGTGGGGTTGGTTTTTTCCAGACAGGGTTTCTCTGTCTGGAAACAACTTCATTCATCTACATGGAACTTAGGACTAAGGCCAAACTGAAAAGAGGCTTTGACTTCAGAAAATTGAAGATGAGTTGACAAAGGAGGGTCAACTATTAAGGGAGAGTAATGACAAATGAGACCAAACTCACTTTCTACATGGAAACTTCATACAAATAAACCAACATAATACATGAATACAAATATCAGGTCTCTTGGGAAGGATAGCAGATGGTGATGATAGAGTATGCTTCCTTCTAAATTAGCAGGAAACCCAAGGAGTAATGGGGATAGAAAAAACAAATCACAAGGTTCAAAAGAAAGAACTTTTAGAAGAGGTAATCTTGGAGCTCATTCTTGCAGGGCTAGCAAGAGAGCCAGCCCTAGCTATCCTGAAACTCACTTTGTAGACCAGGCTGGCCTTGAACTCACAGAGATCCACCTACCTCTGCCTCCCAAGTGCTAGGATTAAGGCATTCGCCACCACCGCCTGGCCCATTCAGTTTTTATTCAACCAATCCCAGTGACAAATCTTCACAGTATTCAAAAAGAGTATTCTACAACAACCAGGGATGAATTCCCTCCTATCGAGTGGGCCATAAGTCCAGTTAGTCAGCTGCCAGTTGCTATCAAGATATGTGTCATTATTACACCATTAGGGATGGATATCTTAGTGGGCTGGTCATTCTTGTGGTTCATAGGCTTTACAACTAAGTAGAAATATTATTTTCCCCTGTAGGCAGCTTGCATAGCACCTTTAGATACTATAAGAGCTGGTCCTCTGAGAGGACCGGGTTCCAGCCTGATTCCTCCAAGTCCTGTGTTTCAAGTGTATAGTGTCTTCAGCAATAGGCTCTTACTTTCAAGTTCTGGGAGACAATCAAGGGCAATGGCAGTGGCCTGTATTGTTTTGGGGGGAGTCTTTTGGATTCCCCTGATCAGCAACTGGAAGTGGTGTTTCGCATACCTATCCCTGGGGTTTTTGTTAGTCTGTGGATCTTGGGGAAGTATTATTACCCTAAGTGTTTTAACATCATTTAAATTACACGCTCTCTCTCTAAGTAAGCATGAAGTATATGTTTCCCTATGGCTTTTCCAGACATCTTTAGAATTCTCTCTCCTTCCTCTCTCTCCCTCTGTATTACTCACCCCCCACCACTGCTCCCATTTCCCCCTTCATACACCTGTGTCTTACTCTCCCTATCTTTAAAGCTGCTTCTCCCATTCCATGGTCCCTTCTTACTTTCCTGGTATCTAGGTACTCCAGGTTCTAAACTCCATCTAAAGATTCAGAGCTAGGATCCACAAATAAGAGAGAACATATGAGGACTCAATTGGTTAAGAGCACTGATTGCTCTTCCAGAGGACCTGGGTTCAATTCTCAGCACTCACACATAGTAGCTCACAACTGTCTGTAGCTCCAGTTCTAGAGGACCTGACACCCTTACACAGACATACTTAAGGAAATTGCACATAAAATTAAAAGAGAGAACATGTGGGTGCTGGAGAGATGGCTCAGAAGTTAGAGCACTGGCTGCTCTTCCAAAAGTTCTGAGTTCAATTTCCAGCAACTACGTGGTAGCTAACAACCATCTATAATGAGATCTGGTGCCCTCTTCTGGCATGCAGGTTTACATGTGGGCTGAGAGACAGAGAGAGAGAGGGAGAGAGAGAGAGCGACAGAGAGACAGACAAACAGAGACAGAGATACACACACAGAGAGAGACAGAGACAGAGAAACAGAGACACAGAGAGACAGATACACAGAGAAAGACAGACACAGAGAGAGAGACAGAGACACACAGAGACATAGAGAGAGAGAGAGAGAGAGAGAGAGAGTGGGGGAGGGGGGTAAGGCTTCTCTGTATGGCTTTGGAGCCTGTCCTGGAACTTGCTCTGTAGACCAGGCTGGCCTTGAACTCACAGAGATCTGACTGCCTCTGCCTCCCGAGTGCTGGGATTAAAGGCATGCACCACCACCACCCGGCTTATTTTTAGCTTTTTGAGAATTCTTTATACTGGTTTTCATAGTGATTCTACCAGTCTGCCTCATCAACAATGAATGAGGGTTCCCTTCCCCCAATCTCACCAGCTTTTGGTTTTTAGTCATTTGTCTGTAAATTTCATTCCTCTTTTGATTCCCTTTTCTTACTTTAGTTTTTTTGTTTGTTTGTTTTGCTTTTCTTGTTTTTGAGAACTGGGTCTCACTATGTATCCTAGGTTGGCCTGGAAAGTATCCTCTTTCTTCCCTTTCCTAGCTGTCTCCAGGGTCTTATGTTAGCCTAGGCTGGTCTTGAATTCTTTGTAGCTGAGGGTAACCTTGAACTTCTGCTCCTCACTGCCTTCAGTGTTTGGGGTTTCTGTGATGCTGGGAATCAAACCCAGGGATTCATATGTACTTGTCAAGAGCTGTGGCAACTGAACTTCACCCTCAGATCCTAATTTCTTTTTTTTTTCTAGTGTGTCTCATAGTGGGATCTGTTGGTTTAAATGTAGCAATGAAGATACTCTTGCTATTGTTGTCAATAATTCTTTTGGATAATAAATATAGCTTATTAATTGCACCAAATAGTTTCTACAAACCTAATGCTCCATGTCTTTCATCCACTGAAGACGACCTTGAGCAACAAACAGCATATCCAGATTAAAATCAAAGACATCAGACGTCGTTGATGTCATAGTTGACATTTTTTTCATGGTTGATGGTTGGGATTAACATGCTTTGATAAAATCAGGTTTGATCATGTCAGTTTAGGCTTTTGAAGTGGATCCCCACTCCTCCTTCCTGATCAGTCTCCCCACCCCCATTTTCAAACTCAGAACTGTTTTTACTTCTGTGTTTACCAGTGTGTAACAGGAATGCTGTTCTTCACCATATCTCTCATATGAGACCTCTTCCCTTTGGAGTCACCTGAACTCTGACTTAGGCCTCTTTGTAGCCCTGATGGCCACAGCCTTTCTGAATTGAGCCTTCAGTTTTAGGGGGAATTTTCCTTTTGGGTCAGTTCCCCTAGATGACCTGCCTTCAGGAGGGGCTTGCTTAAAGAACTTTCTTTTCCTGGGAGGGCCTTAGCTTAGTGGCCCTTTCCCAGGCTGCCTTCCTGGGAGTCTAGCCATGAATTTCCTGTTTGTCCTCAGTGCTGGTTCCTTATTTATTATCTTGACTAGTGACATTTAAAGAAAGAAACTCCAATGAATTAGTTGTACTTAAGTTCTCTTGTTAGAGTGTGGCTGGACACTCTGCATCTACCAGAAATGCTTGTATACACTTTCCACTTTCTTTAGATTCTGATAATCCGTAATAGGTAATCTGAGTTTATAGTTAAATGAAATCCGTAATCTGAGTTTATAGTTAAATGAAAGTTATCAATTAACAGAAAAGCCTGATGCTATGGACAGGGCTGACTGCCTTTAAGTGGCTAGAGGTCAGTCTTCAGACCAGAAAGTCTTTGGCAGGAAACTATATAGGGATATGGGCCATCCCTAGGAAGCCAGAGGCTCCTTGAAATGCAGGCTACCTATGAGCTTCAGAGTTTGATCCAGTGTTCCCAGCCATTTTAATGCTGATATATACATGTGACAAAACACCTTTCAGCCTACTTTACTCCACACCACCTGTTCCATTTATTCTTATGAAAGACTTTTTTGACTATAGAACATGGAGGCTGTAGGAACTATGGATGTTGGGTACCAGGCTCCAAATACTGAATTAATGTCTTTCAAACCAGTGTTTGTTAAACTGCCCTTTAGTGGGTTCAAACATCAATTTATCAGGTTACATCTAGCACTGTTGTTTTGGTTAGTATCCCAATAAAATAAACTTAGTGATACTAAATAATTGCCATTAGCCAGACAGTGGTGATGCATGCCTTTAACCCCAGCACTCAGGAGGCAGAGGCAGATGGATCTCTTTGAGTCTGAGACCAGCCTGATCAACAAAATGAGTTCCATGACAGCCAGGTCTGTTACACAGAGAAACCCTGTCTTGAAAAACCAAAACAACAACAACACAAACAAACAACTCAACAACAACAAAAGTAACTGCCATTTACTAGTCTCACAGATACTGTGGGTCAGAAAAAAGACAGGTCCTGGCTTATCTCTGCTCAATGATTGCTGATGGTTGGAATTGTTTGAAGTCTCTTTCGTGTATCTTGCTGGTATGTGGACTGGGCTACTTGTAGGCTGGTTTATCAGCTAGTACTGATGACGACAGTGTGTGTAGTCTTTCCATGTTGTTGGAACTTTTCACAGCATGGTGGCTTAATTTCAAGAGTGTCCTAGAGAAAACATTCAGAGAGCCAGTGTTCTAAGAACAGAAGGTAGCTATTTGCATAACCCTTTGGCATCATTTCTGCTGTTCTTGACAGAAATAGCTGTAGAGGAAGGTAGATGGGTCTTCTGCTTTTGTAGTATGGATCAAAAACATTGCAACTCTTTTCAAAACTGTTCCAACTGTGTTTTAGAAGAACATAGACTAGAAAATAGCAGTGGATATGGGGGACTAAGTATCCTGAAGTATGTTTTTGGTAATAATGTATATTCCGGGTTTTTTTCTTGATGTAGACTATAAAAAATTGTAAATATTGCTTAACTATAGCTAATTGGGTTTATTAATACCAAATTTTATTTATTAATACTTAGTAGATTTTTACTATGTGGCCCCCAGTTTTATTTATTTATTTACTTACTTATTTATTTATTTTTGAGGCATGGTCCCTAGTTTTAAAGATGAAAACTGAAGGAATTGATTATCATTGCCTATAAAAAGACAAAAGGAAGGCCTTTCCTTTTTTTTTTTAACATTTAAAAAAAATTTTTTACATTCCAACCCAAGTTCCCCTCTCTTCTCTCCTCCCGATCCCCCCCCCCACCTCCCATCTGCTCCTTGGAGAGGATAAAACCTCCCCTAGGAAGTCTTATTAAGTCTGTCCCATCATCTCATTGAGGCAGGACCAAGGCACCTCCCCACACCCTACACCCCTCTGTCTTGGCTGGTAAGCTATCTCTCCATATAGAATGGGCTCCACTAAGTCAGTTTGAACATTAGATCTTGGACCCACCATCAGTGAGGCCTTTCCTTTTCAAACTCATTTTCTCACCCACCAGGAGGTCTTCAAAGCCCTATTTAAGGGTAAACTTGGAAAGTCCCTGCATTCCAGGAGGGCTATGGTCCCTCAGATTAGCAATCAGAATTTCACTAAAAATTAAGTCTAGTATTTGCCAGTTTCCTAAAAGAGTAAAAAGATGTAACGCAAAGAGGACATACTACTTTTTGTTTTGTTTTGTCTTTTTGAAATGGGATATCATTATATAGGCTTAGAACTTACCCTGTAGAGCAGTCTGGCCTCCACCTCAGAGATTCACCTGCCTCTGCTGCCCAGGTGCTGGGATTAAAGGCATGTGTTTTCATGCCTGGTCGTAACTTCATTCTTTATGGCTGAAAAAATTCCATTGTATAAACATGCTATAGTTTCTTTATCCATCCCATATTGAAGGACACAGGTTGGTCTCGTCCCTTAGCTATTATGAACAGTGCTGCAATCAACACTGTGGTATGTTGACTGGGGAATGGTTAATCTATTTTTAATTTTTTGAGGAACTTCCATACTGCTACTGTAGTGGCTGGATTAGTTTACATCCCTAATAGCAGTATACAAGGGTTCTTCTTGTCTAAAGTTTAGCCAACACTTTTGTTTTCTTAATGACTGCCATTCTGACTGGGATGAGATGAAATTTCAGTGTAGTTTAATTTAAATTTCTCTGCTAGCTAGTGAGGTTGAACATGGCCATTTGAGTGAAACTTGCATTTAAACTTAGCTAAACATATTTCATGCCAATTAGTACACTTCCAGTATTATAAACACTTTGTAGTTTTTATTCTATAGAATAGTTATTTAGACACTTAGCATTACTGACAACATTTAACTATTGTAACTATAATAACTATTATAAATAGTGCTGTGGTAAACATCCATATAACCCTCTAGTCCATACTACAATTATTCTTAAATATTTTAGTTTTTAAATATATAATATGTACACGGTACAAAATTTGACCATTTTTAGGAGTTGATTGTGGAACTTGAACTGCAAAACCAGTGTGAGCATTTAAAACGGTTTGTGTACACAGTACAAAATTGTCCTTTATAAATGTCCCTCTTACCTTTCTACCCAAAGTGTTATTTGTCCCTAGTATTTCCCAATTGATTAGGGAAAAAGAAAACAAAATCTTTGATTGCTTGCTAACTTGTGTCATTTATTTGTACTGTAACCTTCTCTTTGACACTTTCCCTCTCAAAATCCTGCCTGCCCTTTAGGCCCTATCTGAAACACCGCCTCCCACCCCTCACACTTTACAGTGACTGTGACGATGTCCCTTATGCTCTGCCTTGTGTTTTGTTTTGTTTCTCTCATCTCTACAAGTTAACTTAGCTTACTTAACACACTAAGCAAATCTCAGCCAGGGATGGTGGCTTAAATCTGTAGTCCAAGCAGTGGGAGCCTGAGTCTTGAGGATCCTCTTAAGTTCAAGGTCCGCCCATCTGGGCACTACCCAGAGCAAGACCCTGTCTCAAGCCAACAAAACCAAACAGAAAACCTTTATATCTTGCAGATTCTTTCCTTCCTTCCTTCCTTCTTTCCTTCCTTCCTTCCTTCCTTCCTTCCTTCCTTCCTTCCTTCCTTCCTTCCTTCCTTTCTTCATATATATAGTCTTTGGGGGGAGGGGGTATGTAGGAACTTTAATATGTTTAAACTCAGTAAATACTGAGGCAAATTGGAGTTTGCCAAATTCATGATAGCACAAAATAATTTGTTTAGAGGGATGTAACAAATAAAAGCTTTTATCAAACCAAGTGCAGAATATATAAAGCTGTTCTGGGGAAGACATAATTCTGCATAATTCTGGCATTTCATTAGGCAACTTATTTTTCATAAAAGATAGCTGACATTTTGTCACTGTTGTTTTTTAAAACTAAATAAATTCCCTGTCTCTCTCTCCCTGCATATACACATGTGCAAATGTGTGTTTATTCATATTTGTATGGAGACCAGAGGTCAGTATCTGGCATCTGCCTTTATGGATCTCCACCTTATTTTTGAGGCAGGGTCTCTCTGAACCTGGGGCTCAGTGAATGTCCAGATTGGCTGACTAGGAAGCCCCCAGGGATCCTTCTCATTCTCTCCTTCTCAGAGAGTATAAGCCTTTTATTGAGCCCAGATTTTACATATGGGTACTGGGGATTTGAACTCATGTCCTCAGGCTTCTGTCACAAGTACTTTAAAGACTGAGGCATCTTTTGTCAATATTCTTATTTTAACTATGTGTAGAAGGAATTACCTCCAAACCAGAATTTTTGATTTCTGGTTTTTTTGTTTGTTTGTTTGTTTGTTTTTTAAGACAGGGTTTCTCTGTGTAGCCTTGGCTGTCCTGGAACTCACTCTAGACCAGGGTGGTCTCAAACTCACAGAGATCCACCTGCCTCTTGCCTCTTGAGTGCTGGGGTTAAGGGCATGCACCACCACTGCATGGCTAAAATAGCCTTCTTATTACAAGAATATTAATATCAATAAATTAGTATGGACTACGGACAGGTCTTTAGGCTTCTTATTTTTATTGCCTTTCTATTTCCTTTCCCCACACTCTATTCACCTCAAACTCTTTAGGTCTCTTCTGTCCTCACGAGCCTTGCCTCTTCCCTCCTTCCCTTCTTGTCTCCCTTCGCCCTCTCTAGTTCTCTCCACCTGTCTTCCATTTTCCTCTCCTCTACTATGTAGCCCAGGTTGGCCTTGAACCATGACTCTCTCAAGTGTTAAGATTATGGGTGTGTACCACTGTGCTGTTCATAAATTAAGTTTTACAATGTTATTCACACATTTCCTGAGATAATGGCTTGCTTACTTTATTATTATTTTTTTTTGACCAACGGCTCTTCTGTATATTTATAAAACAGCTTATGTTCATTCGCCCCTTTTACAAATATACAGCATTTTAATCCCATTTATTCATTTTCCCCACTGGGTATGTGTACATGTGGGTGTGCATATGTGTGCTTGTGTTGCTTAGTGAAATTGTGAGAATGTTCATTAGTAGCACAAGCCCATGAAACTTGAGACATTTTCTGGTGCCTGGTTCCACTGTACAGTCAGTCTACTTGCCTAGCTTTTGCCAGGGGTTTTGAAGCTGCACTTCTTGTCATTGTTCAGCCCTGACAACTAGACAGTCAGGGCTCCAGGCGAAAGAACATCTACTGTGAATAGCTATTTAGTCTCCTTACCTAATAAACAATCTTGAGGAAAGATTAAGGATGTTGAGTTTCCCCAGCCCTAGAATAACTTCTCTTTCTGTGGCTGTGAGGCAGCAGCTCATGTACTCACATGACAGTGTCTGGCAGCAGGAAAGGACACACTCTTCATCTAGCAGGAAGAAAGAAACTGTCCCTTAAACCCCCTCTCCCCAAATAACTATGCTGTTTCAGAGAAGGAATGAGCAGGCATATCTGCTAGTGTCCTGCCATCAAAGGAGGGCACAGGGCGAGAGAGCCTGCTGATACTGGGAGCCATAGAAGGTGTTCCAGGTGCATCCTCTCAGATATGTTTGAAAACAGTTCTGGCTCTCCCCAAGTTTGTCTCCTGTTTGGAATGTCTTCAGCTCCTTGAATCTGTGGTGTGGTCATATCATTGCCTCCCGGCCCCGCGCCTTTTTGTTTCCTTTTGTGAGGGGTGAGAATTGTCACTCTATGCTCTGGTTATGATCAGTGCGACAGTGATAGGAGCAGCTTTGCTTGTGAGCCGCAGGTACTGTGGTTATTTTGTTGTTTTAGCTTGGTGTTTGCACCTGACTGAAGTGTTGTTGACTGGAGGCCCAGGATGAGCTCTGCCCTCTGTCATCTGCCCCCTCTCTAGTCTCATGTCAACCACACTTCCCCTTTGCTGTTCTGACCATGTCTGTTGGATTCATCCTCTCATGCCCTTGTGTATGTTTTCTCTTTCTGGAATGCTCTTCCTGCTTGGCAGAGCCATACTTTTTCTTCAAGGTTTACTTCAGCAAGCATTACTGCTCTGAAAACTTTCAAGTCGCCCCCCCCCCACAACACACACACAACTTGGGCTAGTTAATCAGTCACTTTTCAGTCACACTCTGTACAAGTTCTTGTGGTTAAACATTTACAAAATGTTGTAATTGTCTGTTTGTATTTGCCTAGCGTTCTGTGTTTCGCTTCTGGGAGATAGGATCCATATTCTTAATTCCATATAAGTACCTGAAGATTTAGCACATAAAAGGTGCTATGTAAATGTTGGTGAAATAAATGAATGAGTTGTAATTTCAAGTTGACCCTGCTAATAACAGGTATCGTCCTTATGATAGCAAATCTATGTATTTAAAAATTAGAAATTGTAAACTATGTAAGATACAACCCAGTCTTCATGTCTATCATTTTCTGTAACAATTTGCAATTAGTATCACCTGTGGCTGGCAGAGCCCGCCTTTGCTCTCCTCTTGGGCATGCTTTTGTACACGTGAACCTTTCTCTACCTCTCTACTTGGCCAGAATCTTGCCTGCCATTCTACACTCACCATGGTTGTTGCCTTTTCTGACTATTCCAACCCAAATCACACCCTCCTCTTGAGTGTCTTTATCTGTTTCAGCATGAAACAATATAGTATATTAACTGAGTTTCTGTCTTGTAAGACATATAGGCTTAGGGCCAGTTTCTACACCTTACTTAGGTGCAGTGTAATTGATGAGGAGCAGGTGAACTCTTAGAGTCTCTGTTTCCAAATCTGTAATGAGCAATAGTAACAACAGTTCTTTTTAGGGTTGATTAAGGTGTTTAGGATTAAGGTGTACTGAGAGACTACAAATTCTCAGGTGTTTCAGTCTGTTAGTGTTGTTGGTGGCAGCTGGGTAGGTCATAGTGGCTGTTTCCTAGCCTCACTGGTGTTTGCCTGTGCCTGACTTTTTTTTTTTTTTTGTCTGAAAGAAGCTTTAGTTTTGTAAGGGGCACATTGCAAACCTACGGGCTACCCTCAGATGCTTGTTGGAATATTTTTGTAAATAGCATTAATTTACAATTTTTTGTTCCTTGGCACATGCCAGTGCTTTGGAGCATCTGGAGGTTTGCTCTTTGTGTTGAGGATGTCTCTTTGAAAAAGTGTTGACTGCTTGGAGCAAGGACAGGATGTTTCCCTCCGCTTCATAGATAGAACCAGCTTTGAGCGTCGGTGTTTGTTCAGCTCCAAGTCTCTACTAATTAAAGAAATGGATTAGTTAAGACAGTTTAATGGAAACTCCCGGGTTGTAAGCAGTTTGCACATATTCTCTTGCTTGACATCATAGTACCAGTTCATCTGTTATGTAAAAGAGCAGCCTGATTCTTTTCACTCTCTTCTGGATTGATAACACATTCGGATTGTACATCCATGATAGAAGACTTGGGTCATTCTCTGCTTGAATCTTATCCATTTTGTAAATGAGAAACCAAGGAAATGCAATGTGTTTATTATACAGGGAACAAAGGTCACAGAAACTAACTTTAAAAAGAACCCATTGTCACCTGGCTTTTAAAGACCTGTTCGAGTTTTATTTCTAAATGCTTCTGGAATAAACACCTCATTTTGTCTGATTTACAAGGAAACTAAAATGTGGAAAATTTGATTTTTAAGGGGCATTGTTTATGGTATTTTTATTTTTAAGTTTAAACATTTTAGTGCCTCATGCTATACTTGCTTAAAAGGTAGTTCTCTTGAATGACATGTAGCTATTAAAATGTATAATTTAGATCTATATTTGCAAAGAAAGACTTGCCATACTTGAAAGATTTTTTTTTTATTTTTAACCATGTGTGTGCCTGTGTAATGTTGTGTGTGTGCATGAGTGCAGGTGCTCATTGGGGCCAGAAGGTGTAGGATCCCCTGGAAGTGGAGTTACAGGAGGAGGCTTCAAGCTGTCTGATGTGGGTACTAAGAATCAAATCTGGGTTCTCTGAAAGAATGGCCAGTGCTCTTAACTTCTGAGCCATCTCTCCAGTCCAAGAGTAATTTTTAAGGCAGGCGAAAAAGGCAAGGGAAAAGGTTGATTTCTATGCACTGGGAAGAAAAAAATGACATGGGCTTTAACATCGCACAAGAATGCTTTAGATTGCAATGAAATTTCAGATAGCACCTTTTTTTTCCCCCTGCTTTACAGTGTAGGTTTTTAAATGAGTGTGTATTGACTTAAATTCAATATATATTAAGGCATTTGGCTTTGGCTAAAAGTTGTTTTCTGTGGTGAGAGGTATACCCTCCACTTGTCATAGTGGAAAAGAGCAAGTGAGCCAGTGGCATGGGCAGACAGAGGTGGCCATCTTAGACAGGGAGCACTTAGAAGTCTGACTCACAGCAGCAGGAGAGACCATGCACAGCCCACTGCCCACTCAGAGTGGGAAAACAGCTCAAGAATACTCTCACCTATGTGCACACGCACACTGTGCTGCCTGAACCATGGCAAGAGCTCAGCCAGTATGGGTACCTGCCCCAAACCCGATGACCTGATTCTGATCCCTGGGACCATGTGGTAAAAGGAGAGAATTGACTTCCAGAAGTTGTCATCTGACCTACCTCCACACATGTGCTGAGCCAATTTTTGGTAATTGGTAGAACTAAGGCCAGGATCTGTCATAATCACAAATATAAGTGAGTGGGGGATCACAAGATGGCACCCACCAGTGTATTGATTTTCATTGCTGTGAACAGAATACCTGGCAGACAACTTAGAGGAGAAAAGACTGGCTTTAACTTATGACTTCAGGTTTACTTCATGGTTTCTTGGTCCAACATGCTTGGGCAGGACATGGCAGTAAGACTGTGTAGCAGAGGATAGCGTTCATTTCTTGGCTGACACAAGAAGCAGCCAGGGATACACCAATTTCCAAGACAGACATCCCCTCCACAGTGACCTCCTTTTTTTTTTTTTTTTTTTTTTTTTTTTGGTTTTTTGAGACAGGGTTTCTCTGTGTAGCTTTGGAGGCTGTCCTGGCACTTGCCCTTGTAGACCAGGCTGGCCTTGAACTCACAGAGATCCTCCTGCCTCTGCCTCCCAAGTGTTGTGACCTCCTTTCTCTAGCTCAAACCCATGCCCTATTTCTGCAGTCTCTCAAAATGGTGCTACTTCCTGGGGAGCAGGCATTCCAACCATGAGTCTAAGGAGTACAGTACAACTCAATCCCTAACGACCTTTGATCACCATGCCACATCATATGCCACTGATACAGTTCTTTTTCGGAAAGAGCAACTCAAAGTGTGGTGCTTGAGAAACCAGAGTGTGCAGAAACACCACCTCACCTCTGGGTGTTCTGCTTAAAAATCTGTACTCAGCCAACTATACAGTGTACATGCTTCGTGTTTGGCTTAATGCTTCAAAGAAGTTAAAAACTCAAAACTAGAGTGGCTTAAACACTCAACTCATCATTTCTCACAGTCCCACAGGCTTAGGGGTCTGAGATCAAGGTGTGGTAGATTTAGAATCTGCTGTGTGTCGACTTCGCAGATGGATATTGCCTAGCTCTGTCCTCAGAGGGAAGGGAACAGAAAGTAAATGAAAAATAAATTAAAGCTGTGTTTGCGCAAAACAAAACAAAACAAAAACCTCAAAACTAATAAACCAGTGAAACAACAACCACAAAAGACTGAATTATAATCTATTTTGAATAGTTATGTTGGAAGTTTTGGTGAAATTCTTTTCTTAGAAATATCACTGGGGACAAAAAAACATGAGTATTTTAATTTTGGAAGTTCTTGGGAAATATTTACTTATTTGTGGTGGTGGTGGTGGTTGTGTGGTGTGGATGTGAGTTCACCACAGCATACATGTGGTGGTCAGAGGACAACTGCAGGAGTAAATTCTCTCCTCCTACCATGTGAGTACTGGAGACCAAACTTAAGTTTGTCAGGCTTGGTAGCAAGCGACGTAACACTGAGCCATCTTGTTGAGTCTAGTTCTTGGGCTGTAAACAGGTCATGTTCTTGAAATGTCAAGGAATATTTGGTATAGAATTATATATATATATATATTATATATATATATATATATATATATATATATATTTTAATCCTCAGAACCTTATTTAACTTTTGGTTTTATGGAAATGACACATGTGCACGCACATGTCCGCTAAGCATCAAGCATGGGCACACCTGTGCCCTAGGGATTCTGGTTAAAATGACATATACTAATTGCTAAAGCAACCTTGCCAAATTATTGACTTGATTGAAGTTGAAAACTCAGAAATAATAAAACATAGGCCTATGAAGCATTCATTAACTGCTGTTAGAACTGGACTAAAAAACATATTTCAAGCTAGGCGGTGATGGCATATACTTTAATCCCAGATGCAGAGGCAGGTGGATCTTTATGAGTTTGAGGCCAGCCTGGTCTACAGAGTGAGTTTCAGGACAGCCAGGGTTGCACAGAAACCCTGTTTTGAAAACCAGGGAAGGGCTGGAGAGATGGCTCAGAGGTTAAGAGCACTAAGTGCTCTTCCAGGGGTCCTGAGTTCAGTTCCCAGCAACCTTATGGTGGCTCACAACCATCTACAATTCAATCTGGTGTCCTCTTCTGATACACAGGCAGAACACTGTATATGTGATAAATAAGTAAATCTTAAAAAAAAAAACCCAGGGGGAAAAATAGAAAAACATTTTACAACAGGACCATCATCCTGATCACACAAAAGGAAACAGGGAGATTGTTGTCTTATTGCCTCTTGTGTTCTCTGCCCTGGTAAACCCTGGTAGCCATTCAAGTCCCTTTGCTTATGTGACTGGTACTTTTAACAGCAGTCAGATACTGCATTTTTCTTTCCTTTTCTTCTATCCTGTTGCTTCTTCATATCATTTCCATTCAAAGACTCTCACTCTCAGCGTACACTGAAGCAGTGCGTGGAGCTGCTTTCTTAGCTGTCCTCCCTGAAGGTGGGAGAGAAACAGCAAGCCTCCCTGTTAGTTTGATATGTCAGAGACTGAAGAACAAAGAACTCAAGTCAGGCAGGCACAGACATTACCCCAGAGCCTGTGGACTTGAACCTGTGTGCAACAACAACAACAACAACAACAACAACACACACACACACACACTCCAAATGCACCAGTTGTCTGTGAGCACACACACTTGACTCTGGGCATGTGCTGGATCTTGACAGGCTGGGGTTATTATGAAAGAGTTCTGCCCAGAATGTTAGTCAACCAGGTTGAGGAGACTACAGCACTAAAGGTGTGGTCTGTATACTTTTGTAGGAAATGGAGAGTAATGCTTATCTGCCTGAAGTTGTAGTAGAAGGGACATAGTAGGAGAATCTCCAGAGATACCCAAAAATGTATCCCATAAGACAGTTTTAAACATCTGTCAGACTCCAAGAATGCAAATCTACCTGTACCGGTGAAGAACTTCCCTGTTCTCCCTGCCCAGAAACAGCTGCCAGTGGGTAGAAGTGAGGAAGGAGGGACTCTACCTCCACCCCTTTCCCTAAGGACGGACTACCCACCCCCACCCCCACCCCCATGTGCAGGGAGAGAAGGCTTTTTCTACCAGTGAAAACTGAAGTGCTGGTAAGATAGATCTGATTGGTTTTTTTCTTTTCTTAAAGGTGAACTTTGAAAGTTTAACTTGTAACAACTGCTGTATAATTCATTAATTAGTACAAATTAATGAATTATCAAAATGTAACTATTGTCAGGTCAAGAAACAGACCATTCTGGGACTTTCTGCTCCCACAGAATCTACTGTAATTAGCTTTACTGATTGGAACCTAATTTAAATGAACTGATCACTTTTGGCTATTGAGTTGGGCTATATCTCTGAACTAATGTGTATACTGAGAATCTCCCTTCAAGCTCATTTCCACTCAGAAATTGGGCATTTGTAAGTAGTTGAGATGAAGTCATGTTGGATTAGAGTAGGCCCTAAATGGGATGACTAGTGGAAGACACGGAAGCTAGGACAGATGCATGAAATAGGTCCATCTCAGAGTCTCCAGACAATACCAACCCTGCCTTTGCTTTGATTTTTTTAAATTTTATTTTGAGATGAAATGCAACAGGCACTTATCTGTTTCACACTTGGAGACACCATGACTGATTAGCCAGTATCAAAAGTCCATACCAATCATGCCATCATAAAACCACTTTGTGCTGCCCATTGTGGACATTGTCTGTGACGCCCATTACAGTAACTATGACCACCTTGCCTTTGCAATTCAGTGCTGCCACCTGGTTCCTGCTACTTACTGCCCAATTAAACCTATCACATTTAATTCATCCAATAGAGCAGTAGCACCTCTGACCCTAAGGTCTGGCACAAAGAAAAGAGCAACAACAAAGCTCTTCAGATGTGCTAGTGCCCCTCTCACCATTTTGTGTCTTACAGGCATGTCTTCGGAGCCTTCCCATTGTGGAAGATTAGGATTTACACAGCATTCCCACTAGCATTGCAATTTTCCTGAATCTTAAAATCCCTTCATCAACACTAAGCAAAGGGATATCAGACATCTCCAGTTCCTTTCCAGTAGGCTGTCTTTTGGTAAATGCTTCAGCCAACCATTCAAACAATTTTGACACCTTTTTGATTGAATGAGATTCTGTATTAAAACTAGAATCTCCACTCAGTGGGCCCATATTAATACATTCAGCTTCCACCATTATCCCAAACCCTTAAAATCCATTCCCACACATATTCCCCAGACTTCTCAAATGAATTAGCAAAATCACGGACTACACTTTCTATCTCCTGTCTCAGAGCCTGTTTTGTCTTAAGACAAGGTTTTATCTTGTTGCCTTGTGTGACCTGAAATTATACTGTCTTGTACACCAGGCTGGCCTTGAGCTCACAGAGATCCTCCTGCCTCTGCCTCACAGGTGCTGGTATTAAAGGACTGCACCTCCCCCACACCCAGTTTTGATTTTTAGACATTTAGGTCTCTTGAACTGTGAGAAAATAACTTTCTCTTATTTTAAACCACCCAGTTTGTACTAACTTATTATATCTGTCCTAGGAAATGAATAGAACACCATTTCTAGAGTCTGCATTAGAAAGAGTAGTGAGATGTGCCAGGTGGTAGCTCATACCTATACTATCAGCACTGGAAGGCTGCAGAAGCAGGAGAGTCTTGAGTTCAAGGCTAGCCTGGGCTGCGGAGTCAGATGTTTTTCTTTAAACAAGGAATGGGGAGGTAACCCAGTGATAGAGCACATGCCTAGTGTGTGCAAGGCCCGGCTTTCATACCCAGCACAGAGAAGTTACGAGACATTTTCAGATTTTAAAAGTAGAGGAAGCACTAGTCCCACTGAACAGGGTGGGTTTGTTTCACTGATTTTTTGTTTGTTTGTTTTTCAAGACAGGGTTTCTCTGTGTAGCTTTGGAGCCTATCCTGGCACTCGCTCTGGAGACCAGGCTGGCCTCGAACTCACAGAGATCCGCCTGCCTCTGCTTCCCGAGTGCTGGGATTAAAGGCGTGCGCCACCAACGCCTGGCTTGTTTCACTGATTTTAAGATTTATTATTTTTATTTTATGTGTATGGGTGTTTTGCCTGCATGTGTGTCTGTGCACCACATGCTTGAAGTACCCAAGAAGTACAGAAGAAAGTAAAGGATACTGGAGTTACAAACAGTTGTGAGCCTCTATATGGATGTTGGGAATCAAACCCAGGTTGTCCTCTGGAAGAGCAGCCAGTGCTATTAACAGCTGAGCCATCTCTCCAGCCCCCTGGACAGGTTTAAAGTAGTAAAATCACTTCAAATTAATTTTTAAATCCTTCAAAGACTTTATTCAGTCCACCAATTATAGAGGCAAACTGTTGGCTAGCTTGATTGAATCCTGAATGTTCACTCTCCAAAAGGGCAGTGGGTGTAAAGCCTTCTCCAGATTTATTTTGTCTGTTGCTACTTACTACTTTGCTGTTTCTTAGTGAGTCAAAGTACACTCTCCTCTGAAGTGGGGAAGTTCTCTGCCCTTACACCCACTGAAGTCCAAATGCTGCCAAGTGATTGCTCTGCCTTGGAGCAGTAGGGCAAGTCAAAGTTAAAAGGTTATAAAAAAAAAATGCACACATCCAAACCTCTTCTCTCGAGTTAACAGTCATTTTTCAGATCTCCTCTGATAAGGGCAGTAAGTCAGCCTGCTTGCCTTACTTCAGTGTCCTTCCCTGGAGAAGAGCAGGGAATCCATGTTCTTCCTCATTACCTCCATCCACCGTTTACAGAAAACTACTTAGCAAAAGTTAACATGTAGTAAGTGAAAACAGCCCCTACACAGGCAGTCTGCCCTAACCTCACTGAGGACAATCATAACTTCATGTTTTAGGTTTATTACTCATTTCTACCATGTATGTTCAATCCTCTATTTCTCATAATTCCTAAGTGGGAACATTTCTGATGGGTATGAAATCAGTGTCATGAAGTTAAAACTTTACTTTGCTCGATGTATCTTAAAGATAACTTTAAAATTAAAGTGTGTGTGCATGTTCATGGATGTAAATGTGGGCACACTTGTGCCGTGTGTGCATTTGGAGGTCAGAGAACAACTTTTGGGGTTTGTTCTTACCTTCTACTTTGTTGAAGCAGGGTCTCTCTTGTTGCTTCTGCTGCACTTCGTATTTCAAACTAGCTGGCCAGGGAGTTTCTCGGTAATTATCTCATCTCCACCTTCGTTTCGTGTGGTGGTAGGAGTGCTGGAGATACAGATGTACATACTCCAAGGGCTGGCTTTCTGCAGAGGTCCCAGGGATTGATTGCACTTTGGTGTCAAGCTTGTGCAGCCAACACTTTTCCCCACAGAGACACCTCCCCAGCTCCAGGGCCTGTATCTTAGAGTTATCTTAAATATGCATAGATGCACATTCATGCTTTATTACTAATCCCCTGGGTATTTTTGCTTTGTTATTAATCTTAAACTTTTCCTACAAAATCATAACATTTTGATATGAATCTCGTGCCTTTTATTGAACTGGAGGGCTAGCTTTGTTGTATTGTTTTATTTTTTCCTTTCAGTCATGTATATCCCAAACCAGTACTGTCTTTCACTTATAGGTTATAATTTAAATGGAAAACAGCCTTTAAAAAGGAATTGAAGCACTTAGTGATCTCTGCATGAAACTCAGTTGAAAATAACAATTGATACAGGAAGCTAAAATGCCCAAAGTTGCAACAAGGCAAAAACCTAATCAAGTAAACCTTGAATATTTGGTTACGTCAAAGAAATATTCAACTGAAATAAAAAGATTATATCATTTCCTTGTAGGTTTTTGAGAATGCGATAGAATATCCATTCAACTAGAAGTATTTCATAGTGAAATTAGAAATAGAATAGAATGAATTATAAGCCCATCTGGGATTGCTTGTATTAAATATTGCTGTGTGTGAGTGTTGGTGCAAGACTGGCATGCCACAGTGTGTGTGCTGGTCCTGTGTCCCACTGGGATCTGGGGTCCACAGCCAGCAGCATTAATGCAGAGCCACCTGGATGGCACTTTTAACCCCCTTAGGGATTAAAGGGCAGGCAAAGTAGTTCAGCAGGTAAAGAAAGGCACTTGCTGCCAAGTCTGATGACCTAATTTGATCCTCAGGACCCAGATTTAGAAGGAGAGACTTGACTCCAAGTTTTTCTCTGATCTACACACATGCACTCAGGAGCACACACCCACTCTCTCTAAATAAATGAATGTAATTAAAAATCAATTTACTTTAGAAACATTTTCAAAGCACGGAAAAATGTTAGGGACTTAATTTATTCAAGCATTGATTCATTCTGTCAATGGCAACGAGTCAGGGACACAACTCCAAGCTGATGGCTGCAGCATTCTGAAGAGGTCTCTCAGAGATGTCTTACAGGAGAGGCCGGGGAAATATTCAGGATGTGAACCAGAGTTGGAATTTATTAAGAAGACATTTAACATAGGTTTACGTGGGTAGTTTACAGAAAATGGACAAGGAGAGCAGAAGTGCCTTCAAGGTAGCCAGGTGTGATTTTAATGACTATTGACGTTACAACTCAAAGGGTTGCTAAGGAACTTTCTCAGTAAATGAGATCATAGGGTATTTCCTGATGTACACCAACTAGGATTAGAGCTGAGAAGGTAAAACCATAGGTTAAAAGGTTGTGGGAACTTAAGATACTTTTACTGTAAATAAAAGTTTACTTTGAAGATGGTCTTTGCCATGCATTATCAAATATTCAACCAAGATTTAATTCATCTAAAAATAAACAGGCATATGCATCTCAGAAAAACAATCAAAAGCATGTTTATCATATAGTTTGTTGGATTCCCAGACAGTTTCAGGTTTGCAACTAGGAAAGGAGCAAGGCCAGGAATGCTTAGACTCTAAGAACGGTTCACTGCTGTTTAAACATTCTTATTTGAGGAACATCAGCTGGCGAGAGACTTAAGGAGATCCCCCAAGAGAATCTTCTTTCCCTTCCCATGTCCCTTAATTTCCGCTGGCTTCCTATCCTGCCTCAATTCAACATTGAGACCAAGAGTGTGGTTTTTTGAGTTCTTCTGTTCTGTGCAAGAGAATGAAAATCTCAGACACTTGGTTTGGTAGGAGAAAAGGCAATCTGTGATCAGAATTCCACTACAAGTGAAGCTCAGCCTGGGAAACACAGAGGATCAGCTCCTCACACTGAGGTGGGGCGGGGCGCAGGCGCAGGCGCAGGCGCAGGCGCAGGCGCAGGCGCAGGCGCAGGTATAGGAGATCTCTCCTCCTACACGTGAGACCTGAACACGGAGGGGGAATTAAGGGAGAAGAGAGGGCAACAGGAGTTTGCCAGGCCCGTGGTACTGTAATAAGACCACAGTGCCTTCAAGGAGTTGTAAGTGGTTTGTTTGGAGAAGGTGACATTCAAGCTTCCAGGACTCCTGGACCTTAAATACCAGATCCCAGTCATCTGGGTGTTAGCTAGGGCAGGATGGAGTTCATGAAGGCTCCTACTCATATTGCATTTATGAATTACAACATTCTGATGTGTGTGTTTTGTAGTAGTAACTTCATGAGTTCTCCTTAGTCCTCTGTTGAATTCAGGTGACAGCGATGAGGAAAACAGGTGGGATGGACTTACCTTGCTTTCAGATGCTAAGGGAGTGCTAAAATGTCATAGAGGTGAACCAAAAAGTAATTTCACTGTCTTGTCTTTGCTCTTTTTGGTCAATGTATTTTGCATATCCTATAGAAATATGTCATTCCCTGTACTTTTAGGCACTTGTGAGGTTGGGGTATAAATTTCTTTTTAGGACTTGTGTAGATGTATTATTACTAATTATTACTGAAGTAAAGAGGAAATGAAATCAGCAGATGTGTGGAGCTTTTATTCACACTGAATACACTCACTATTCATTTAAACAAAAAGATCATTTCTCAATTCAAATCGGAATATTCTAATTTAAGGCCTAAATCAGTTGTGTCATAATCTTTATGGAAACAAAGCTTTCTACTGTGTAGTAGTTGCATAAGTAACTCATTTCCCCTTGTAGATACACAAATTGTCAATACAAATTCTTTTTCCATTTTTCTCTTAAGAACGCTCTTTAAAATAGAGACTTTTTCTGCCAGTGATATGCCAGTGATTTGCTTATATGTTTTATGGAACTTAATTAAGATTTCCATTCAGATTTCCTGCTTACAGACATTCTTTTTTTTTTTAACTTTCTTTTTTATTTATTCTTTGTGCCTTTCACATCATGGATCCGGATACTACCCATCTCCTGTCCCCTGGCATCTGCCCTCTGTCCCTGCAACCTATCCACCCCCCCATGCCAAATAGAACAAAATAAAATTTAAGAAAAAAAAGGTGAAAAAAAGAAAAGACAAAAAAGGAAGAAATGGAAAATCTTGTCAAGGAAGCTGCAGTGTGACATAGTGAGTCACACGGTAAACCCCTTTATCCATATATCTTTACATGCAGGCATTTATGGCAAAGAATCATTGGTTTGGTTCCAGGTTCCTGGTCTTTGCTACACTGGGCCAACACTGGGACTCTTCCTGGATATCCCATTGCTGCCCTGTGTTGTGGAGATCCTATAGCCCTGGGTCCAAAGGACCATTTATTTACACACACACACACACACACCCCAGTGATAGGCTCCAGAAGATCAAAGATGGGGAGATGTTGGGGTGGGCCAACACACAACCCTGATTCTGGGCCTGCGTAGTTGCAGGGTTGGTCAGCCTGCCAGGTCTCCCCTGTCTTCACCATGAGGGTGAGTTCTCCTGCATTGCCCTGGCTAGTTCACCCCTTGCAGCAATGTGCAAGGGGTAGGGTCAGTTCTCCCACTTTCATGTCCTCAGGGTTGGTTTTCCTATATCTACACCTTCGGGGCCAGCTTTGTTGTGTTGTCCAGTTGAGGTATACAGGCCACTCTCCTGAGTGCTACAGCTGATGAGGGGCACCTGTTCTTATGACCTCAGGGCCAGCTCTCCCACCTGAAATGAGGATAGGGGGTGGGGTTGGGGGTTGGGGGAAATCTTCCCTCCATCCATGCACCATATGACAGATGGGTAATGGGGACAGCTCTCCATCTGCCTCAGGCGTTGATGGGTGTGTATGTAGGAGATCTCTCCCCTTCCCACGTCACCACATAACAGATGAGTAGTGGGGACAACTCTCCTATACTCACAACTTCGAGGCTGGCTCACACCTCCACCAACAGGGTCGGCTTCGTGGTGCTGCCCAGGTGAGATGCTGGTGGAGTTCTCCCAAGTGTTGCAGCTGGTGTGGGGTAGGGGCAGCTCTCCGGCCTGCTTCAGGCATTGATTGGTGGGGGGGCATCTCTCCCCCACCCATGCAGCCATATGGCCCATAAGAGATGGGGCAGGTCTCCCACGCTCATGTTCTCCAGGAGGCTCACCTGTGCCCTCGTCAACAAGGTCAGCTCTGCTGTGCTGCCCAGACAAGGCACAGGACCTGCTTTCCCAAGTGTTGCAGCTGTTAAAGGGGTCAGCTCCCTTGCAGCTGGAGGTGTCAGGGGAAGGGGGAGGGCATTTTTCCTTGGCCCTCACCACTACACTGCAGACAAGGGACATAGTACCAGGTGTGCCCATCTCACACTTCAGGGCTGGCTCACCCATGTCCCTGTCTACAAGGTCAACTCTACTGTGCTGTCCAGGTGAGGTGCAGGTCCCATTCTCCTGTGTGCTACAACTAGTAAGGTGTTGGGTCAAGTGCCCCACCTGCTGCAAGTGTGAAGGGTGAGGGAGGAGGGCACCTTTCCCTCACCCATGCTACCAAGTGGTGTATGGAGATGGGCATGACCCACTCTCTCATTCTCACACCCTCAGGCCAGCTTGCCCATACCCCTGAGAACAGGGTCAGCTCTACTGTGCTGCCCAGGTGAGGTCTAGGGTTCTCTCTCCTGAGTGTTGCAGCCAATGAGGGGCAGAGGCCAACTCTCCCTTCCTATCCCCTCGGCCTTCATTGGTGTCAAGGACCTCGGGCATCAGTACAGACTGTGGCTGCATCAGGGTCATGAATGGGGGTGTGGGCCCCAGCAGTAGCCCATGTCACTGAGTGGCAGTCAAGCGACTCACTCTAGCATGTTCCTCACCACTTTCACTCCTTCAGATATGCCTCTGTCCACAGGAAATGACAGCCCCCCCATAACACACCGTACATTTGCTCACCATAACACTGTCTCATCTGCCTGGTGCCTTGTGCCGAAGGGTAGGCCCATGCTTTCTCCTTGAAGCCTGTGGTGGGCCTGACCTGCTTGTGGGTCTCTTGGCCCCACTTAGTCCATCTTGGCCTACAGACATTCTTATAAATTTGACAAAACCTGAAAATTGTTTTTTAAAAAAACAAAACACTGTTTTACATCAAATGAAATATTCTGTGTAGCAAAGAAAAGAGGGAAGAGACAGCCTGAAGAATGGAAGAAAGGGGCTGGAGAGATGGCTCAGTGGTTAAGAACACTAGCTGGACTTCCAGAGGTCCAGAGTTCAGTTCCCAGCAACCATACAGTGGCTCACAACCATCTCTAATGAGATCTGGTGCCCTCTTCTGGCCTGCAGGGATACATTCAGACAGAATACTGTATACACAATAAATAAATCTTTAGACTGGCAGTGGTGGCACACACCTTTAATACCAGCCCTCAGGAGTCAAAGACAGGCAGATCTCTGTGAGTTCAAGCCAGCCTGGTGAATGGAAGAAACATTTACAAGTCATAAATCAGATAAGGAACTAATATCCAAAATACACTAGAAACTCAAGCTGCTCAATAGTAAGAAAAGAAACAATCCTATTAGAATATTGGCAAAGGATCTGAGCAGATATTTCTCAAAAAGTGATACTGGCTACACGTTTAAAAACAAATGCTGGCTGTAGTAATGTACACCTTTAGTCCCAAACTGTGAGTTTGAGGCTAGCCTGAGCTACATAATAAGTTCTAGGGCCAACTGGGGTACACAGAACCTGCTTCAAAAATAAATAAATCCAAATAAGAAAAAAAAAACCTTAACACATTGAATTGTCAGGGAAATGCAACCATAGTGAGCTATTGTTAGACTGGCTATTGCCCAAAAGATGAGTGATAAGTGTTAGTGAAGATGTGGAGGAAAAGGCTGTACACTGATGGAGACATTGTAAATTTGGAAACACATGGAGGATCTTCAGAAGCTAGAAAATAGAGTGGCCACACTTCTGAGTGTATACTCGAAGTAATTTAAATCAGTGATTCCACTACATTGCAGAATTACTCATGATAGTCTAAGGCATGGAAACATGGAAGGGCCACGAATGAATGAATGAATGAATGAATGAATGAATGAATGGTTTAAAGAATATGGTCTGTATACACAATGGAATATCATTCAGTCTTTAAAAAGTAGGAAATCCTGCCATTTGTGATAACAAAGATGAACCTAGGAGACGCTATGCTAAGCAAAATAAGTCAGCCAGAACAAATACCATAAAATCTCACTTCAATTTTAAAAAGAGGAACTCAGAAGCACAGAGTAGAATGATGGATCCTGGCCTCTGTTCGGGGAGTAGGCAGGAAATGGGGAGCCTTGGGCAAAGTGAATAGGTTCTGGTGATCTGATGCATGCATGGTGGTATTAGCTAACACAGCACATTAGTCCTGTGCATTTGAAAGGGACTGAGAGAGAGAGAGAGGATCTTTCTACAGAAATGACAAGTATCAGAGGCCATTTTTCTTTCTTTTTTCTTTTCTGTTTTTGGTTTTTCGAGACAGGGTTTCTCTGTGGCTTTGGAGCCTGTCCTGGAACTAGCTCTTGTAGACCAGGATGGTCTCGAACTCACAGAAATCCGCCTGCCTCTGCCTCCTGAGTGCTGGGATTAAAGGCGTGCGCCTCCACCGCCCCACAATCAGAGGTCATTTTTAAAAAAGTCTTTGCATCAATGCCTCTTTGTTTTGTTTCTGATTTTTTTGTTTTTATTTATTTATTTATTTGTTTTGGTTTTTCGAGACAGGATTTCTCTGTATAGCGCTGGCTGTCCTGAAACTCCTTGTGTAGATCAAGTTGGGCTGGAACTCAAAGATCTACCTGCCTCCTCCTGGAGCGCTAGAACTAAAGGTGTGTGCCACCATCACCCGCCTTGTTTGTGATTCTTGACTTCATTTCCATGGGCACCCATTCTAATGTGCTTAATGTATGTTATTTTGTTTTCATGTGTTCTTTTTTTTTTTTTTTTCTGAGGGGGAGGTTGAGACAGGGTTTCTCTGTGTTACAGCCCTGGCTGTTCTAGAACTCATTCTGTGTAGATCAGACTGGCCTCGAACCGAGAGAGATCTGCCTGCCTCCGGAGTGCTGGGATTAAAGGCGTGCACCATCACACCAGGCTCATGTGTTTGAAAGCATATACTAAGTGTTTATGTATTTTTATGTGCGTGGCATATGTATATGTTGGTATTTTTGTGTGTGTGCATGTGAGTACATGTGAAGAGGACAGAGGTCAGTAACAACTGATGTCGCCGTCTTTTGCTTCTTTACCTCATTTTCTTATTTCTTTACATGTTTGTTTTTTATTTCCAAACAGGGTCTTGCTATGTAGTCCTGTGGGCCTGGAACTTCCTATGTAGACCAGGTTGGCTTAGCACTCAGAGAGATCCACTTGCTTTTACTCCTTAGTGCTGAGTTTAAAGAGACATGGACTGCCATGCCATCCCTGTCTTCACCTTATTTCTCAAGGCAGGGTCTCTGAACCTGGAGCTTGCCAATTCAGATCCATGCAGCAGGCCTCCGGGACCCTACTGGACCACCTTCCCAGTCCCAGGTGTGTGCCGTACCACACTCAATCTTTTTATGTGTGCCGGGGAACCAGACTTGGTTCCACAGGCTTGCACAGGCCAATGCTTACATATTTTTAATTTATCAAATGGCATTATATTACCAATCTGCTGATGCTGACTAGCTTTTGTGTATGTTCCTTCTCTTTCCTGTAGTGTTTTTTCCTCTTAAACCCAAAGTTCCAGCCTAATGTAAGAAAATGGTTTCTTCCTTGATATTTTTTTTTAAAAAATACTTTATTTAACTTTATTTTATGTGCATTGGTGTAAGGATACCAGCTCCCCTGGAACTGGAGTTACAGACAGGTGTGAGCTGCCATGTGGGTGCTGGGTCCTCTGGAAGAGCAGTTACTGCTCTTAGTCACTGAGACATCTCTCCAGCCCCCTTCCTTGATATTTCTATGACAAATGGAAATTTAGAACTAGACAAAACAGTAGTAGAAATAGTATAAAAATATGCTTTAAAGAAATGGATGTTGTTGATTAGAAGCGGCGTAGACCAGTTGCTGAGAATGTATAGCTCTCCTAAAAGATGACTAAAGGGTACAGCAGAGCCTCAACCAGGGGTCCGAAGTCAGCTTGAACAGCTTCACAGGAAGGAATGGGACTGAGCGTTTGTAACGGACTTTAATATTTTTAATTACATGTATTTGGTTGTGTGGATGGATGGGTAGATGGGTGTGCACATGCCATGGTTTGTGTGTGGAGATCAGAAGACAACATCTAGGGCTGGAGAGATGGCTCAGCCATTAAAGGCTAGGCCCACAACCAAAAATATAAGAAGACAACATCTAGGTGTCTGTTTGCCCCTTCCATTATATAGGTACTGGGGATCGAACTCAGGTGGACTGACCTGGCAACAAGTACTTTTTGTAGGCCCTGAACTTTTTACGAGAGTGTATAATGATGTTAAGTGTTTCTCTGGTTCTAGCAGTTAACTTCAGTTGTCAGCTTAGGATCTAGAGTCACCTGGTAGATCTGGTTGTGTTAATTGGGGTGGGAGCACCATTCCCTGGCTCAGACCCTGGACTGCATGAATGGAGAAAGGCAGTCGAGCAGCAGCGGATTCTCATCTGCTTCCAGGCATGGATATGTTGTGTCCTGCCTTGTCAGCTTGACACAGGCCAGGGTCATCTGAGTAAAGGGAACCTCACCTGAGAAAATGCCTCCACAAGACATTTTCTTGATTGATGATTGATGTGGCAGTCTCAGTCCTCTATGGATGGCACTGTCCCTGGGTGGATGGTTCTGAGGAGCAACCCAGTAAGCAGTGTTTCTTGGTGGCAGTGCTTCAGTTCCTGCCTCCAGGTTCCTGTGTTGAGCTCCTGTCCTGACCTTCCTCAATGATGGAGTGTAACCTGAGAGTTGTATGATAAAATAAACCCTTTTCTCTTCAAGTTGCTTTTGATCATGCTATTTATTACAGCAACAGAAATCCTAAAACAGCATAACCAGCTATTTCAAGCTCCTGCCACATTGGTCTTCCCACCATGCTGGACTGTTATCCTGAATTGTGAGCCAAACTAAGCTCCCCCCCACCCCCGCTTAAGTTGTTTTTGTTGTGGTATTTTACTATAGCAACAAAGGAAAAACCAACAAAATGAAACTAAGATACCCCCACTGCTCAGGGATTCCTTCAATCTTCTAGAGCCAAAGAGGGGCTGTTTGTAGCCCCTTCCACTAACAGTGGATGCACATGAAAGAGCTCTGGACTGTGTGCAAGTAGTCAGAGGGTGAGCTGTGTGTCTGCTAGTTCTCTTTATCTTCAAAGCCACTGAGCAGCTGAGTAAAGAAATGATTGCCTAAAAGCAATACAGTTTATCAGGCAGTAGGGTCAGAATTGAAACAACTATCTGTTCAACCTTCACAGTACTGATTATGAAAGCTGTTGAGGTGAGTATAGATGATCCTATTGTGTGGATTGCCATTCTCAGTATAATCTGCTTTGGCTCTCACTGAGGCTTATTAGCTAGCCTAGAAAAACCCAGGTTTTCCTTTGCAGTCAGGATGCTAGGAATGATCAGGTAGGCAGACAGCCACTGTAGAACCTTGTGAACAAGGCTCTCTGCTGTCCATGCAGTGTGTTTCTTGTACATGACTGGCAGGTGTGAATATGCCTGAAACATTCATTCTGGAGATGAAAGGGTGCTTATTTAGTGTTTTTGTTTTTTTATTAATATTGTTCTTTTTGTTGTTCTGAGACAAGTTCCTTAAAACACTTTGTATCTCAGATTGCCTTCAAATTCACAGTTACTCTGCCGCAGCTTCACAAATGCTTACACCATCACATCTGGTGCTGATTTGTCAACTGATTGGGGGTATGTTCCTTCAATATCCAGACCATCCATTTCTGCTGCACTCTGTTTCCCTTGGTGAGAAATCTGTAAATGGCAGGGTTCTCACCTCTATCTCCTGTCTCTGGGGTAATCTGTAGATTCTCCTTGTCAGTTTAACAGGTCAATAAACCAGTGACCACTTTGTACTTTTGAGGGGGGTCATGGGTAGATTCTAAGCTGCACTTCAGGGTGTTGAATCTCAGATTTCCACTATTGGATCTGAGGGTTCCCAGGTCTTAAACTGTCATGGGTCTGGTCATCCTACAACAGGCTGTTCCCATTTTTGTGTTTGTTTTTAAAGATTTGTTTATTTTATGTGTATAGGTGTTTTGCCTGTGTTTATATTTGGGCACCATTGTGGGCCTGGTGTCTATGAGGTTAGGTGATGGCATTGAAACCCCTGGAACTGGAGTTATGAGTGGCTGTGAGTCGATATGTGGGTTCTAGGATCTGAACATGAGTCCTCTGCAAATCAGTAACTGATCTTTACCGCTGTGCAGTCTCTCTAGCCCTGTTCCTATTTTTATAGGTTAATTCTTACTAGAAAACTTTATTCTCAAAGCTAATTTTCCCTTGTAACAAATGCATTAACATATCTAAGAACAAGGTTCCATTTTGTATGGTATTTCACATTATGAATTTAATGGCTTTTATTAGAAGTTATGGCCTTAGTGCTATAAAGGAACTATCTGTCTAGGAAAATACAATTTTTAAAATGCCTTACAATGTGTGTGCATATAGAATTAATTATCGTGCATAGCCAAAATTCCTTAGAAAGTCCTTGCTGTAGATATTTAGTTACTCATTATCAAATAATGTGTTAAGTACTGGAAATAACTCATTTAATACAGCGTTTGACCATCACTGTGGGCTTTGGGGAAAAGACCTAAATTACTTCACTTTAGGTATTCAAATGAGATAAGATAAAAGGTTTGCAGACTAAAAAGGTTTTAAATATTTGCTATTTAAAAAGATTGAAAGGGAAAGTAACAACAGGTAAATGGAGGGGGAAAAAAGAAACTCGGATAACATGTATGGCTGCCAAGTGTTGGAGAAGGTCCTGAGAAAGCCTCCTAGGACTTTCTTAGCTTTGCCTCAGGGTCGTTCTTGTGCCATCTTGTGGGTGGATCTGGCAAGGACCAAGGAAACTCATCTACTGGATTCTTAGTAGAACCTCAGTTCTTCACACTCCATAAATATCAAACAGCAAGTTAGGTATTAGAATGTTGGTCTAGGAACCCGTAGTTTCAGATCATGTATGTTGATCAGCGAGTCTCCAAAACATACCCCAAATCCATGTGTTCATCTCCATGGCAGCTGTTAGGACAGGCCTCCAGCCCCTCTCATTGGAATAATCCACAATCTTCCTTTCTGGTCGCCTCTCCATTCTTACCTCCCCAAAGCTTGTTCTCCACAGATGATCAAAAGGGCTTTTATTTTATTTTGTTTGTCAGACTATACCAGGGAAGGGCAAAGAATATGATCAAAATATAGTGTAAGGAAAAAGTTTAATAAAAGATCCGACTACATCACTATATCACTACTTATGATATAGCTGTAGCTTTTCATGAAATTTAGAATAAAATCAAAATTTCTTGGCTTACAAAACTCTGTATGAGACAACCTCTGCTTACCCATGACCTCTTCCCCTTTTTTATTCTAGTTTCCCATGAGTCCTCTCCCTGGTACTTCTTGCTGGCTGCCTCTTTGCCACTCAGATCTTACTCCTATATTGCTTTCCCAAGAGAGACCTTCCTCAACCTCTTGTTCATACTAGCAGCCAAGTTTCTCTCAATCCAGCTCTCCCTGTTGTTAAGTAGAAGTACTAGTCACCGTGTTGTTTGTTGACCTCCAAAGCCTAGGAAAACCATTTGGCACAATGTGATTGCTCAGTTAAGATTTGTCAAATGGGTAAAGACTGTTTGCCAGTTTTCTTGACCTTATTTCATCTGGATATAATTTAGAGCAGGTGATTTAGATCTTGCCCTATAGAACAACCAAGAGCTACAGAAATGCACACAGAATTAAGTTTGTTCCTGTAATTGCTGTTTCCCAGTTACTTGATCTCTTCTTCATTGCTAAAATGGAGTTAATGAACTTAACTTATAGAGTAAGAATTTAGGCTGTAATTACCTAACAGGTCTGTCTCTAACATTGGTAATCTGAGCCCTTGGGATGTTGAAGCAGGAGAATCAGAAGCTCAGGGTTATCGTTGGCTACACCTCTAGCTAACAGCTTTCCTTTCCTACCTCTCGTCCTCAGCTCAGAGTAATTTTTGCCTTCTAGTGTCACATGTAGTCAATATTCAGTCAGTCAGATAATCAAAAAAATCTAATATGGTACATCAGAACTAATAATTTTTGTCATTTCTAATCAATCATATTTGTCAAAATATTTTAAGTTGAGCCATGATGCAAATATACATCTTTATTTTCTAACATTCATTCATTCAGAACAGGGTCTCATTATGTAGCCTTGACTGTCCGGGACACACAGAGATCTACCTGCTGCTTTCTTAATGCTTGGGTTAAAGGCATGTGCACCACATTTGTTGTTGTTGTTGTTAGTTTTTCAGGACAGGGTTTCTCTGTGTAGCTTTGGAGCATGTTCTGGAACAAGCTCTTGTAGACCACCTCTTGACTCCCGAGTGCTGAATTAAAGGTGTGCACTACCACCACCCAGCCGTCACCACATATTCTTAAAATTTAATTATGTTTATTTGTTTATATGTCAAAGCATCCATATGGAGGTCAAAAGACAAATTTGTAGATTTGGTTCTCTCTTTCAGCCCACTGGGTGGTTTTACCCTTGAGCAGGTAGGTGGTCCTGGGTTGTATAAGAAAGCAAGCAGAGCTAGCCACGGAGAGCAAGTCAGTAAACAGCATCCCCCTGTAATCTCTGCTTTCACTCCTGCCCTCACTTCCCTTCGTGGTAAACTGTAAATTGTAAGGTGAACTAAACTCATTCCCGGCAAAGTGTTTTTTGGCCATAGTTTTTATCAGAGTACTAAAACACAAACCAAGACACAACTCTTTTTGTTGTTGTGTTTTGTTTTTGTTGTTGTTATTTTTTATTTGTTTGGTTGATTTTTGTTTTTGTTTTTGTTTTTGTTTTTGTTCTTGAAACAGGGTTTCTTTTTTGTGTACACTTAGCTGTCCTGGAACTCCCTCCATGGACCAGGCTGGCCTCAAACTCACAGAGATCCATCTGCCTCTGCCTCCCGAGTGCTGGACTAAGGGTGTGCACCACCATCCCTGGCAGAATGCAACTCTTGAACATACTGTTGTTATCTAAAAATGATCTATAAATGTTGGCTACATTTGAAGCTGAAAGATAAATGAAAGCTATATTATTAAAGCTGCTTTTTAAATGAATATTTTATTATAAATAATAATGTAAAATCTAAATTAAAGGGGCTGTGGCCTGAAGTACTAGGTCAGTTTGGTTTTGATTATGAAGCATGAGAAAAGGATGGATGCAGAAATCCCAGTGGTCCCCTCCCCTTATCTCGAGCGCACGGGAAGCTATTTACTCAGCTATTTGCCCGTTCACCGAGTGAGACCATCAGATTTTCTGGTGGTGGTTATTTTATTTTATTTTTTTTTTTGCAGAGGCGGTGGGGGTGGGCATGGTATTAGGTAGCTGATTGTCCGGCTGGACTCATACTCTGTTCATAGGGGTCCTAAGATCTGGATATTCCCTGTAGACTGGATGTACAGCTAAATGCTGTCTAGCTAAGTAAATAAAGTGTTCAGTGGTCTATTTGACACTCACTGAAACATGAACCTTTTAAAATAATATTGCTAAAACTTTATCTGAAATTTGGTCTTAAATCTTTTAAAGGATGAACCTAAAATTTCTTTTATTTTCAAAATTAATCTAGTAGTTTTAATAAATTGAGATTATAAAGTCTTTCCTAAAAGTTATTTCACCCACTTTTCCAAAGATTTAAAAAAAATAATGTGTGGGTGCACCTATGTGAGTTTATGGATACCACATTTATGCAGGAGCTCACAGAAGCTGGAAGATAATGTCAGATCCTCTGAAATTGAAATTAAAGGCAGTTGTGAGCCACAATGTACTTGCTGGAAGCAAATCTAGGTCCTCAGCAAGAGCAGTAAGCACTGTTAACCACTGAGCCATCTTCTCTCCAGCTTCCTATCTCACCAGCTTTTTGTTTGCTTGCTTGCTTGTTTCTTGTGTTTGTTTTGTTTGTTTGTTTGTTTGTTTTGAAACAGAATGTCTCTGTGTAGCCCTGGTTGTTCTGGAACTTGCTCTGTAGGCCAGGCTGGCCTTGAACTTAGAGACCTGTCTACCTCTGCCTCCTGAGTGCTAGGCACTAATGTTTGAGGTAGATCATGTACTCAGGTGTTTTTTGCCTCCATGCTTCTATCTTGTCCCACAGCTTGACTTAACACTGTAGATATATATATATATATATTGAGACAGGATTTACTATGTAGGCTAGGCTGGCTTAAACTCAGAATCCTTAGGATTATAGGCATGCCATCAGGTCCAGCTCTGTGTTTTATTTATGAATTTTCTCTACTCATTAGCACTTAAACATTTTGTTAATGATTAACTTTGGTTTTTCTTCTTATAGTTTCCTTAACCAATCTAGGTACCATTTCTCCTCCCCCCCTCCTCCCTCAAGTATACTAGGAAACCTGATTCCTTAACTTCTTACTTTCATTTATTTTTGAGACAAGGTGTCACTTTGTAGCCCTGGATGGCCTAGAACTAGCTATGTAGACCAGTCTGCCCCCATACCCAGCAACTTTTTACTTAAAAAATACATTTATTCATTTATTGTGTGTAAGCACATGCATGACACAGCACACATGTGGAGTTCAGAGAACAACTTTTGGGAGTTGGTTCTTTCCTTCTGCCATGTGACTCTCAGGGACTGAACTCAGTTGTTCATTTTGGTATTAAGTGCCCTTACTGCCTGACCCATCCTGCCGGCCCTAATGATCTAACAGCTCTATATGCTTACTTGTTTTTTTCTTTTCATAGTTTGTATATATACATACATACACACATATTTATATGTGACAAAATTTCTCTGTGAGAGCCAAGTTGTGCTCAAACTCACAACCTTCCTATCTCAGCCCGACTAGTGCTAGGATTATCCGTGTGCACCAGCATACCAAGCTAGCTTTATAAAATTTAACACTATGATTATTGCTTCTGAATGTAATCTGCTTGTAAGTTTTTTGCATGATATTCTCTTTATAGTTCCTATTTCCTTCTGATTTAGGAATTGTGCAAATCAATATTTTTAAACGTTTATGGAATGGGGGTTGGAGTGATGGCTCAGTAGTTAAGAGTACTTACTTTCACAGAAGACCCAACTTTGGATCCCAGCAGCCCAGGCCACGTTATACAGCTCACAGCCACCTGTAATTGCAGCTCTAGAGTACCCGGTGTCCTCTTCTGACCTCCATAGGCACTCGTGTGCCTGTGCGTATGTTGTAAAAGAAAGCTTTTTTAAGTTTTAAATTTTAAAAATTATTTATACGTGTGTTTTGCCTTTGTGTATGTCTGTGTACCATGTGTTTGCAATGCCTCTGGAGGTCAGAAGAGGGGCATCGGATCCTTTAAGAGTTACACATAGAAGCCGGGCAGGCGTTGGTGGCGCACGCCTTCAGTCCCAGCACTCAGGAGGCAGAGGCAGGTGGCTCTCTGTGAGTTCAAGGCCAGCCTGGTCTGCAGAGCAAGTGCCAGGATAGAGACTCCAAAGCTACACAGAGAAACCCTGTCTCGGAAAAAAAAAAAAGAGTTACACATAGTTGTAAGCCACCATATGGGTGCTAGGGACCAAACCTGGAGCCCTTTAAGAACAATAAGTACTTTTAACTCCTGAGCCATCTCTCCAACTCCAATAAAAGAATTCTTAAAATTGAAAAAAAAATGTAAAATCAGGAAGAAAAAGAGAGCAATGATGAACATCTGGGATTCCAACATTCTGGAGTCTGAAGCAAGAAGATTGAGTTTGAAGCTACTTGGGGCTTTTGTGGGGGGTTCCAGGCCAGCATTATAATAACTAATTCATTGCCGGTACAGTGGTGAGCATAGGTGCCTTCTAAAACAAAACCAAGTTTTTCTAGGGATGGAGGTTTTGCTATTTCTATGTAAAGTTATGTTTTTGTATACTCCTTTTGGAATTAGGCTTAAACTCAGGCCTTATGTTCTATCACTGAGCTATAACCCCAGATCCTTAACCTTTGTTGTTATTTCTGGTTCATTGCATTGTGACTGAAGAATAGTAACAAAGTGTTTCCTTTGAGGACTGTGTTTCAGGGTTTCTGTAAGCACCATGTTTTTTTTGAGACAAGGTTTCTTTGTGTAGCCTTGGCTATCTCTAGAACTTGCTTTATAGACCAGGCTAGCCTTGAACTCACAGAGATCCACCTGCCCCCACCTCCTGAGTGCTGGGAATAAAGGCCTGTGCTACCACTGACTGGTGACTTTAATTATTTTTAAATGTGCAGTTCAGTGGCATTAAACAAAATGCATAATGTGCACTTCTCACTGCCCCCCATCTTCAGAATGTAGAAACCTGGGAGTGTCTATCCATCCAGCATTAATGTCCCAATCCTGCCACCTAGGCAACTGCCCTTCTAGTTGTGTTCTATGGTTTTGATACTAAAAATTTACATAAGTGCAACCTTGAAGAATGATCTTTTCATGACTCTTATTTCTCTTACCATAATATCTCTAGGGTTCTTCTGTGTTGTAGCATACATCAGGATTCCTTCCATTGCTATGCTTGAACATTCTGTGCTAGCTTGCTTCCATGTTTCAGCAGTTCTGAATGATTCTGCTATCAACATGAGTGTGCAGATATTTGTTTGAATTACTGATTTCAATTCTTTTGAGCATAAACCAGAAAGGGATTAGATGGATCACATGATAATCCTATTTTTAATTTTTGTGGAATTGCCATACTATTTTCCACTGTAGCTGTGCTGTTTTATATTTCTACCAACAGTGCTCAAGTTTTCCATATTCTCTACACCCTCATGGTCACTTATTGTTTTGCTTTAAAAAATAGTAGCCATATTGATAGGTGTGAGATGTACTTTTAATTTGTATCTTTTATTTTAAGATTTAGTTTTATGTTATGTATATGAGTGCTTGCTTTCACATATGTATGTGTACCACATGTATGCCTAGTCCCTGCAGAGGCCCAAAGAGGGTTCTGGGATCCCTACAACTGGAGATACGAATGTTTGTGAGCCACCATATGGATTCTGGCTACCAAACTTGGGTCTTCTGGAAGAGCAGTAAGTGCTCTTTTTTTTTTTTTAATCATTTTTTAATTTAAATTAGAAACAATCTTGTTTTACATGTCAATCCCAGTTCCTCTCACCTCCCACCTCCCCTGCCCACCCGACCAGGGACCCCCCAAATAGATCCCAACCCCTTTCTGCTCTCCCCAGGAAGGGTGAGGCCTTCCATGGGAGATCTTCAAAGTGTGTCATATCATTTGGAGCAGGGCCTAGACCCTCCCCCGTGTGTCTAGGCTGAGAGAGTATCCTTCTATGTGGAGTGGGCTCCCAAACCCATTTATACACTAGGGATAAATACTGATCCACTACCAGAGGCCCCATAGACTGCCCAGTCCTCCTAACTCACACCCACGTTCAGGGGGTCTGGGTTGGTCCTATGCTGGCTTCCCGACTGTCAGTCTGGGGTCAATGAGCTCCCCCTTGTTCAGGTCAGCTGTTTTTGTGGGTTTCTCCAGCCTGGTCTTGACCCTTTTGTTCATCACTCCTCCCTCTCTGCAACTGGATTCCAGAGTTCAGTTCAATGTTTAACTGTGGGTGTCTGCTTCTGCTTCCATCAGCCACTGGATGAAGGCTCTAGGATGGCATTTAAGGTAGTCATCAATCTCATTATTGGAGAAGGGCATTTAAGGTAGCCTCTCCACTGTTGCTTAGATTCTTAGTTGGGGTGGTCCTTGTAGAAATCTGAACATTTCCCTAGTGCCAGATTTCTCTTTAAACCTATAATAGCTCCCTCTGTTATGGTATCTCTTTTCTTGCTCTCCTGTATTCCTCCCTGCTCCACCCCAAATTAATCTTCCTGCTCCCTCAGGTCCTCCTCTCCCCTCCTCCCTTTCTCTTTCTCTTAATTTACCCCCCCCCATGCTCCCAATTTACTCAGGAGATCTTGTCCCTTTCCCCTTCTCTGGGGGACCATGTATGTCTCTCTTAGGGTCCTCCTTGCTTCCTAGCTTTTCTGGCAGTGTGTATTGTAGGCTGGTAATTCTTTGCTCTATGTCTAAAATCCATATATGACTGAGTACATACCATGTTTGTCTTTTTGTGACTGGGTTACCTCACTCAGGATGGTTTCTTCTAGTTCCATTCATTTGCCTGTGAATTTCAAGATTGTTTTTTCCGCTGAGTAGTACTCCATTGTGTAAATGTACCACATTTTCTTTATGCATTCTTCAGTTGAGGGGCATCTAGGTTGCTTTCAGGTTCTGGCTATTACAAATAATGCTGCTGTGAACATAGTTGAACAGATGTCCTTGTTATATGAATGTGCATCCTTTGGGTATTTTCCTAAGAGTGGAATTGCTGGGTCTTGAGGTAGACTGATTCCCATTTTCCTGAGGAACTGCCATACTGATTTCCAAAGTGGCTGTACCAGTTCTCACTCTCACCAGCAGTGGAAAAGTGTTCCCCTTTCTCCACATCCTCCCCAGCATAAACTGTCATTGGTGTTTTTGATTTTAGCCATTCTGACAGGTGTTAAGATGGTATCTCAGAGTTGTTTTGATTTGCATTTCTCTGATGTCTAAGGATGTTGAGCACTTTTTAAAGTGTCTTTCAGCCATTTTAGATTCTTCTATTGAGAAATCTCTATTTAGTTCTGTATCCCACTTTTAAATTGGATTATTTGGTGCTTTAGTGACTAGCTTCTTGAGTTCATTGTGTATTTTGGAAATCAGCCCTCTGTCAGATGTGGGGTTGGTGAATGTCTTTTCCCATTCTGTGGGCTGTCGTTTTGTCTTGTTGACTGTGTCCTTTGCCTTACAGGAGCTTCTCAGTTTCAGGGGGTCCTATTATATGAATTGTCATCGATCTCAGTGTCTGTGCTACTGGTGTTATGTTCAGGAAGTGGTTTCCTGTACCAATTCAAGGGTACCTCACACTTTCTCTTCTAAGAGGTTCAGTGTGGCTGGATTTATGTTGAGGTCTTTGATCCATTTGGACTTAAGTTTTGTGCATGGCGATAGACATGGATCTATCTGCAGTCTTCTACACACCAGCATCCAGTTATGCCAGCACCATTTGTTGAAGATGCTTTCTTTTTTCCATTGTATAATTTTAACTTCTTTGTCAAAAACTAGGTGTTGATCGGTGTGTAGGTTAGTATCAGGGTTTTCAGTTTGATTCTATTGGTCTATCTATTTTTGTGCCAATACCAACCTGTTTTTAGGACTAAGTGCTCTTAACCACTATGCCATCTCTCTTAAAAAATGAGATGATGGGACAGACTTAGTAGACTTCCTAGGGGAGGCCTTACCCTCTCTGAGGAGCAGATGTGAGGTAGGGGTGGGGAGTGGGAGAATCAGGAGGAGAGGAATGTAAAAAATAAATTAATAAAAAAATTTAAAAATTTGTTTTAGCGGAGGCAGAAGCAGGTGGATCTCTGTGAGTGGCAGGTTTTGAGGCACCAGCCTGGTCTACAAGAGCTAGTTCCATGGGACATCCCTCCAAAGCCACAGAGGAAATCCGTCTTTCGATAAAGCCAAAAAAAAAAAAAAAAAAATAAAAGAAAGAAAGAAAGAAAGAAAAAAGAAAAAAATGTTTTAGCCAGGCAGTGGTGGTGCACACCTTTAATCCCAACATTCTGGGAGGCAGAGGCAGGTAGATGTCTGTGAGTTCAAGGTTAGCCTGGTCTACAGAGCGAGTGCCAGGACTACACAGAGAAACTCTGATCTCAAAAAACAAAAACAAACCAAAAAATTACATTTTAAAAATGTTTGTTAATATTGAACATCTTTGTCTGTGTTTGTTATTTGTGTATCTTCTTTGAGAAATGTCTATATGGGCCCTTTGCCCTTTTTTAATTAAAATTTTTATGAGATTTATTTATCTTATTTTATGTGTGTGTATTTTGCCCACACGTGTACGTGCTTGGTGCCTGCTTAGGTCTGAAGAGGGTATTTAATCCCGTTGCCTGTTGAATTGATGTGTTCCATATGCTCTGGGTCTCAATTTCTTACCAAATATGTGATTTGTGAACATTTTCTCTCCTTATGTTAGTTGTCTTTTTACTCTGTTAATAGTGTCTCTTGATATACAACATTTTGATGATTTTTTTTGCTTCATGTGCCATATTTAAGAAATTATTGCCAAATCCAGTATTGAATGCTTTCTTCACTCTGTTTTCTTCTGTGAGTTTTATATTTTATATCTTAACACTTACATCCTTAATTTTGTCAGTTTTTTATTATGGCACTAGATAAGCATCCAATTTCATTATTTCTATCTGAGTGTCAAGTTTCCCCCTCATCATTTGTTGAAAAGACTGTCTTTCAACAAGACATCTTGGCATATTTGAATTGCTCTCTAGCCTCTGTTCATTTCCCTCTCTCTCTGTCTGTACCAGCACCACATTACTTTGCTTGCTGTAGTTTTGTATTAAGTTTTGAAATTGGGAAATGTGAGTCTTGTAGGGCATTCCTTTTCAGCATTGTTTTGTCTGTTAGAGATCCCCCTGAGTTTCCATATGAGTTCTAGTGTTCCTGCCAAAAACAAAAGAAAAGCATTGGGTTTTAATAAGGACCCCAGTTGGGTGTGTAGACTGCTTTAGATAGCATTGGCATCTTAGTGAGTCTTCTACTCAAAAAGCATGAGATGTGCTTTCATTTAGTTAAAAAAATTGGTATGTTGTGGCATGTATGCATGGTGTGTATGTGTGTGTGAAAGCCAGAGGTCCCAGCTGGCTCTGCCTCTGTCATGCTCTTTCTCACTTTTCTCCTCTTCTTCCTTCTCCTCTTCCTTGTCATTGTCATCATCATTATTGTGTTTTGTTTTGTTGAGAACATAGTCTCACTGTGTAGCCCTGGCTGGCTGGAACTCACTGTGTAGACCAGGCTGGTCTACACATAAAGATTCAAACTCATAAACTCATAAAGATTTGTTTGCCTCTGACTCTCAAGTGCTGGGATCGATTAAAGGTCTATGCCACCCAACTAGCCTTTCTACTTTTTTGTTTTTAAAGACACAGTCTTCCTGAACGTGGAGCTCACTATTTCAGTTAAACTGGCTGGCCAGTGAGCCCCTAGGATACACTTGTCTCTCTGTCCCCACCCAGTACTTGAGTTATTAACACGCACACTACTGTGCCCAACTTTCAGTTGGTGCCAGGGATCCAAACTCTGGCCCTCATTCATGCACAGATAGCACTTTACTGACTGAGCCATTTCCTCAGCTGAATAATTTGTTTTTGTTACTCTATCATGGGCATTCTTTTTAAATTCCCTTCAGATCACTAAGTGTAGTAATAGATTTGATTTCTGTAGCTTGTGTCCTGCTGAATCCATTTATTAGTCCTAGAAGATTTCTTAGGGTTTTCTTCATTTAAGGTTGTATTAAATTAAGGTTGTATCTGTGAGTAAGGATAGCTTTATTCCGTTTTTACTTTGAATGGCTCATCTATTTCCATGTCTAATTGTTTTGTCTAGAACTCCAGTGACAGTGTTAAAAGTGGTGAAGCAGGCTTCTCCCCTTGTTCCTAACTTTAGAGGAACCATTTCCATCCTTTCCCCAATGGGTATGTTTGCTGTGAGTTTTTTATGTCTAGGTAGCTCTCTTCTGCTCCTCTTTAACCATTTTTTGTCCTGAAAGGATGTTTATTTAGAATTTTGTCAATTTTTTTCTGATCAGTTGAGATTATCATGTGATGTTTTTCCCTCCACGTCTTAGTAGGTTGCATTGTAGTCTTGCTGACTTTTCATCACATATGAATCATCTCATATTCCTAGGGAAAGAAGCTCACTTGTGCCCTACACCATGTGTCTTGTTTCATCGTGCGTTGTGTGTGTGTGTGTGTGTGTGTGTGTGTGTGTGTGTGTGTGTGTGTGTACACATGTGTGGGCATTCATGTGAAAGCCAGAAGTTAACTTCATTGTCATTCTTCCAGAACTTTCCACCTTTGTAGTTTTTTCTTTCTGTTGTTGTTGTTACACTTTTCATTTGCTATTTGTGTGTGTGGGCATGCATACATGGGTGGTGGCAGACATTCAACTGTCTGAGAACTGCTTCGTGGAGTAGTTAAGCAGACCTCATCTTTCTCCTTCCACTTTTATGTGAGTTCAGAGACTCAGACTCGGATCACCAGACTTGTGTGCTAAGTGCCTTGACCCACTGACATCTTATGAAGTAGGCTCTGTCACTGGCCTAGAGGCCATCAGTTTGTCTAGCCCAGTGCACACCAGGGAGTCACCTGTCTGCCTCTATTTGCAGTTTCTTCTTCTTCTTCTTCTTCTTCTTCTTCTTCTTCTTCTTCTTCTTCTTCTTCTTCTTCTTCTTCTTCTTCTTCTT